>NC_052150.1:31325195-31632695 GCF_902713615.1 Scyliorhinus canicula | reverse complement strand
ATTCTCCCACCCGTCGTGGGGGGCGGAGAATTTCGCCCACAGTGCTTTGGCTTCAACTGCTTTCTGTGGTAATGAATTCCACAGGCTGACCACTCCCCGGGTGAAGAAATTTCTGCTTCTCTCAGTCCTAAATGGTCTACCCCGTATCCCGGGACTGTGACCCCCTGGTTCTGGACACCCCCCACCATCAGAAACATCCTTTCTGCATCTCGCCTGTCTCGTCCTGTTGAATTTTATAGCTCTCTCTGGGATCCCCCCTTATTCTTCTGAAATGCAGCTGACACAATCTCACAGGAGTTGGGGAAATTCCTGGCTTTGCTTGTCCACCTCAGGGGAAAGTGCTACAGATGGGGGATCTTTATTGTCTGCAGGTGGGTGTGGGCTGGGGTCGGGTCAGCTGATCTGGGAAAGAGGTCAGAGGTTGTCCAAGGATTTCTGAGTACTGACATGTGCTGTTCAAAAGACCAACCGGCATGCTGTGTACTTTCTCCATATAAATAAAAAGACAAAGGCTCTCCAACTCTCACCCCACCCACCCTCTCAACCCCCCGCTGCCCCTCATACCTCCTATGCCATGCCATGTACCTCTACCCACACTCTGTGGCCCTTAATAAATGCAATACCAAGTTATGCCCCTCCACCCAACCCCCGTGAGCCCTCATGGCCCAATGCTAAGCTGTGGCCCTCCACCCATCCCAAATGGCTCCTCATACCCTCAAAACCATGCTGAGGCCCTCCACCCATTCCCTGTGGCCCCATCTAACCTTTTGAACTTACCTTTTAAAAGGTCTCCTCAGGCAGGCTAGGGGTCAGGATTCTTTATTCAAAAAGGGTGGGAGACGTAAAGCACGTAACTAGAGGACAGTTAGCTGGACGTCTGTCATCAGGAAAATGGTACTGTCCATTATAAAGGATATAAGAGCAGAGCATTGGATTGGATTTGTTTATTGTCACGTGTACCGAGGTACAGTAAAGTATTTTTCTGCGAGCAGCTCAAACAGATCATTTAGCACATGAAAAGAAAAAAAAAGAAAAAGAAAAATCTAATAGGGCAGCACAAAGTGCACAATGTAAATACATAAACACCGGCATCGGTTGAAGCATACAGGGATGTAGTACTAATCAGGTCAGTCCATAAGAGGGTCATTTAGGATTCCACTAACAGTGGGGAAGAAGTTGTTTTTGAATCTGTTTGTGCATGTTCTCAGACTTGTGTATCTCCTGCCCGATGTAAGAGGTTGGAAGAGTGAATAAGCTGGGTGGGAGGGGTCTTTGATTATGCTGCCCGCTTTCCCCAGGCAGCGGGAGGTGTAAATGGAGCCAATGGATGGGAGGCAGGTTCATGTGTTGGACTGGGCTGTGTTCACGACTCTCTGAAGTTTCATGCGGTCCTGGGCCGAGCAGTTGCCATACCAGGCTGAGATGCAGCCAGATAAGATGCTTTCTATGGTGCATCTGTAAAAGTTGGTAAGAGTCAGTGTGGATATGTCAAATTTTCTTAGTTTCCAGAGGAAGTATAGGTGCTGTGGTGCCTTCTTGGTGGTAGCATCGACGTGGGTGGACCAGGACAGATCTTTGGAGATGTGTACCCCGAGGAATTTGAAGCTGCTAACCATCTCCAACTCGGCCCCGTTGATGCTGACAGGGGTGTGTCCAGTGCTTTGCTTCCTGAAGTCATTGCCCAGCTCTTTACTTTTTCTGGCATTGAGGGAGAGATTGTTGTCGTTGCACCACTCCACTAGGTTCTCTATCTCCCTCCTGTATTCTGAATCATCGTTGTTCGAGATCCGGCCCACGATGGTCGTGTCGTCAGAAAACTTGGAGATGGAGTTGGAACCAAATTTTGCCACGCAGCCGTGTGTGTACAGGGAGAATAGTAGGGGGCTAAGTATGCAGCCTTGCGGGGCCCCGGTATTGAGGACTATTGTGGAGGAGGTGTTGTTGTTTATTCTTCCTGATTGTGGTCTGTGGGACAGAAATGCGAGGATCCAGTTGCAGAGGGAGGAGCCAAGGCCTAGGTTTGGGAGCTTTGAATTGAGTTTGGCTGGGATTATGGCGTTGAAGGTGGAGCTGTAGTTAATAAATAGTAGCATTTAGAAATACATAATACTATCAATCAGAGTTTTTTTTAATTCATGGGATGTGGGCATCACTGGCTGGGCCAGCATTTATTGCCCATGCCTAATTGCCTATGTTGCTCTGGTTGTGGAGTCACAGGTAGACCGGACCAACTGAGGGCGACCGACTTTCTTCCCGAAGGACATTAGTGAACCAGATGTGCTTTTATGAGAGTCGACACTGGTTTCATGGTCAACGTTAGACTTTTAATTCTAGATTTTTATTGAATTACAATTTCATCATCTGCCATGGTGGGATTCGAACACGCGTCCCAAAAGTATTACCTCTGATAATACCACCATGCCACTGCTTTCCCCAGAGATATCAGGGCTTCATGAAGGGGAAGCTGTGCCTGACAAACTTATTAGAATCCTTTGAGGTGATAAGAAGCAGGACAGATGCTGGGGAACCAGAAGATGTAATATACTTGGATTTCAAAAACGGTTTGATAAGGTACCAGACAAAAGGCTACTTAATAAGTTGAGCCCATCGTGTTGGGGGGTAGTATATTAGCATGGATAGAGAATTGGCAAACTAATAAAGGACAAAGAGTTGGGAATAAAAGGTAATTTTCAGGATGGCAACCTGTAACTAGTGGAATGCCACAATTCTACACAATACCTATTAATGGTTTGGACAAGGGAAGTGAATGTTCTTTTGCGAAGTTTGCGAATGGCTCACAAATAGGTGGAAGGGCAAGTGGTGAGGGTGACAGGGGATATAGGCACGTTAAGTGAGCACTTGGCAAAAACTTGGAAGATGGAATATAGTGAAGAATTGTGTGATGTTTGTAGGAAGAATAAAGGAGCTGCATATTATTTAAATGGAGAAAGACTACAGACAGCTGCAGAACAGAAGAATGTGAATGTCCTCTTGCATAAATCACAAAAAATAGCATGCAACAAAAACAGAAAATACATAAAATACTAAACAATCTGAGCATATCTGACAGCATCTGTGGAGAGAGAAGGGAGCTAACGTTTCGATGACGTAACGATAACTCTTTATCAAAGATAACATGCAGTTTCAGCAGGTGATAGGGGAAGCAAATGGAATCTTGGCCTTTGCTTCAAAGGGAATGGATATGAAAATAGGGAAGCCTTGCTAAAACCACACAAGACATTAATTAGACCACACCTGAAATAGTGTGAACAGTTTTTACCCCCTTATCTAAGGAGAGATATACTGACATTGGAGTCAGTACTTGTGTTTTTTTAAGCAAAGTGTAGCATTTTGCTCATCCTTCTGCTGTTTTAATAAGTCCAGAGTGAATGGTCCCAAGTTATGTAATTAGGAGGAAAGTAATGGGTCCATTTCGTCAAAACTGCCTCATTAAAAATGAAAATCTCCCATTCTTCCTGTTGAGCTGGCAATTTTGTTTAATCCCCCTAGGAACCCTTCACTATTTAAATGATCAGATTATGATTGCAAAACCATAATCATAAAGCACCTTTTTACTTGCACATTTAGAAGTATTCTTTCTGCTCACTACAACATTTTGAATCGGTCAAATTCTGGAATTCTATGGTACACCCTGAACCAGGTAAGCACATTCAATTTTGTTCAGCATTATCAATGTCTGCCAATCAATCATTGTGTTGCATCATTTGTTAGATGGATTATGATTAATCTTTGTGCATTTTCTCAAAGCAATGTATGGTCCTCCGATAAAGTATAGCCAGTGGCTCCATAAAATCATCTGGTCAAAAACTACCTTGCTAATTTAAAAAAAAAATTTAGAGTACCCAATTCTCTTTTTTCCAATTAAGTGGAAATTTAGTGTGGCCAATCCACCTACCCTACACAACTTTGGGTTGTGGGGGTGAGACCCACGCAGACACGGGGAGAATGTGCAAACTCCTCACGGACAGTGACCCGGGGCCGGGATCGAACCCGGATCCTTGGCGTCGTGAGGCAGCAGAACCTTGCTAATAAATGCATAAAATATAACAATTAAAACTAACCGTATGATGCACAAAGCACTGTGTATTGAAGCTTTTGCAGCCTGGATAAAAATAATCCTCCAGGCAAATTTTTGTTTAATTATCACAGCCCATTTCTTTTCCAATACCAAGACCATTAAAGAATTGCTGTGATCCTGACTTACAGCATGAAAAAATGAAAAATGAAAATCGCTTATTATCATAAGTAGGCTTCAAACGAAGTTACTGTGAAAAACTCCTAGTCGCCACATTCTGGTGCATGTTCGGGGAGGCTGGTACGGGAATTGAACCGTGCTGCTGGCCTGCCTTGGTCTGCTTTAAAAGCCAGCAATTTAGCCCAGTGTGCTAAACCAACCTCTGCATGATCTCCCACAGAACATTAAAGGCTGGATTTTTACGTGTAAATACCTATTATCCTAGGTAGTGTAGCAATCAGGCTTCAGGTTTATGGGTTATTCCAACATTTACTTAGAATACTGAACATACAGGAGCTCCTGAAATTTCATCTGTAATCTTACCAGTGCCTGGATTCTACTTTACCTACCTCATTTGGCTAGACAGCTGGTTCGTGATACAGAGCAAGGCCGACAGTGTGGGTTCAATTCCCATACCGGCTGAGGTGATCCTCAGGTTAAATCACCACCAGTCGGGGCAGCACGGTGGCCTAGTGGTTAGCACAACCGCCTCACGGCGCTGAGGTCCCAGGTTCGATCCCGGCTCTGGGTCACTGTCCGTGTGGAGTTTGCACATTCTCCCCGTGTCTGCGTGGGTTTCGCCCCCACAACCTAAAAATGTGCACAGTAGGTGGATTGGCCACACTAAATTGCCCCTTAATTGGAAAAAATAATTGGGTAATCTAAATTTATAGAAAAAAAAATATTTCCAAGAAATCACCACCAGTCAGCTCTCCCCCCTCAAAGGGGAAAGCAGCCTATGGTCATCTGGGACTGTGGCGACTTTACCTTACCCCCCTCAGGATCTCAAACAAGGACTCGCATATATAGTTTTATACTTGGTCTTCACTAATGAGTCCTGTAAATTTAAATTGCTGTCACCTCGCTCTAATAAAATGGAAAGTTAAAGGGATTTCTGGGGAACAAAGGCTGAGTACTATTTTTGTTCTAAAACATCTCTGTGACCTCCTCCAGCATTATTAGCTTTTCTACACTCTCCTTCTGCCTGGCTCTGGCTTCGTTTGCACTGCAGCTCCTTGTCCCATGTGGCGACCTTGCTTTCAGTCCCCTATGTCCTAATCCCTGGAACTCCCTCAGCTTTCTCACCTCCTTTCCCTTCAAGTGTCCCCTTAAGTCTCACCTCTTTGCTAGCTGATCGCTCACATCCCTCCCTCTCTGACTCATTGTTAATTTCTCACCATGTCTTTGAGATACTTTTCATATGTTCATTGATATAAACCCAAGTTGATGGTGCAGGTGTTGTATGTGAGGGTCCAGTAGAACTGCCGCAAACTGGGCCTGGAGTTGGATAAGCTGGGACTCAACTTTATTCAAGAGATTTCCAGTCCACCTCTGCACAACCTTTACAATGCCCCTGATGTGGTAAAAGTTGTGAACTGTTTGTGCTGGGCGTTCCCACTTTGCTGGCATGCAGGAAGCCAGTATAAGTTTCATATCCAGAATGTGATGTAGTATGTATGAATGGTCAATTAAATCAAGGGACGCAATTTAGATTTAGACAATTTAGACAATTTAGGTGAATGAAGAGTCAAATTGCATTTTTGGAGGAAAACGTGAAACTGGGGAAGTGAAGGGGAAGGAGAAGATGCGAACCATTCATATGAACATACAAACAAAGATCAGGAGTTGCCCATTCAGCCCCTCGAACCTGTTCCATCATTTAATAAGATCATGGCCAATCTGATAGTCACCTCAAATCTGCATCCTGTCTACCCCTGACATCCAATCAACCTCTTATCAAGAATCTATCCGCCTCTGCCTTAAGAATATTCAAATACTCTGCTTCCACCACCTTTTCCGGAAGAAAGTTCCAAAGACTCACAAGAGGAAACATTCTCTCCACATCCATCCTGTCAAGATCCCTCAGGATCTGAGGGGCGAATTCTCCCTTTTGGGGACTAAGTCCCCACGCCGGCGGGAAAAGCGGCGCCAACCACTCCGGCATCAACAGCCCCCAAAAGTGAGCAAATCTCCACATTTTTGGGGGCTAGGTGGACGGCGGAGGGGCTGGCGCCGCTCCAGCCGGCGCCGAAGGGCAGGCGCGCGTTTGCTTATGCATGGAACGGCCGCTGTATTTCCGAGCATGTGCAGACGGGCCGGCGTATTTCCATGCATGTGAGGGGGTTCTATTCTCCTTGCCCCCCCCCCCCCCCCCCACACACAATATGGCGGAGCCCTACAGGGGCCCGCGCGGAGGAAAGAAGTCCCCCCCGACGGAACAAGCCCGCCTGCAGATTGTTAGGCCCCAATCATGGGCCAGGCCACCGTGCCCCCCCTCCCCGCCGGGGTCAGATCCTGCCGAGGACGGACCCCGCACACGCACCTGCCAAATCCCACCGTGCTTGAGGTGAGTAATCCATGCCGGCGGGACTGGCCAAAACTGGATGGCTGCTCGGCCCATCGGGGCCTGGAGAGTTGGGGGGGGGGGGCAGTCAACGGGGGTCGGAGAATCCCAGCCGAGATGTTTCAATCAAGTCATCCCTTACTCTTCCAAACTCTAATTGATATAAGCTGAGCCTGTCAAACCTTTCTTCATAAGACAGCTCCTTCATTCCAGGTATTAATCTGGTAAACTAGAAACATCAGCTCTAGAGGGCAGGGCATTGTTTCCAGAAAGGAATGGGAAGTGCAGAGTTTCCATCTACCCTCACCTAGTGTTGGTCGTTCTGGGTGAGTGTGCTTAACACTCAATTTGGCTCTGTTTCTTTACTTAACTCTGGAGTCGCCAGGTATCGTTAAGATACCGCCACAAGTTCAAGGTGAAGTTCAAAGCAATAAAACCATACACCAATTAGTAAGTTCAAACAACTGAGTTTATTATAATACAATTATAATAACTACCCATGCACACGCTAAAAGGATTAAGCTATTCCTACTGCTAAATACTAATACTTATCTCGAAGGAACTGCCGGGTCAGGGAACAAGGCCTCTTGCTCTGCTCTGGTCTGCAGACTTCAGGTTGGTATAAGTTCAAAGGGTTCAGGGTATCTATCTCTCGTAGCGATCGTTGTGAGACACTTACTTGCTGGCGGCTGCTGTCCGAACCTCTCTCTCTCCTTCAGGGTCTTCTTGGCAAAAGCTGGTCGAGGTGCTGGTCCATGGAGGGGTGCTGGTCAAAGAGAGAGGAGGGCTGGACAAGAAGACTGAACCATGTGTGGGCCCTGTCTTTTATAGGTCCCAGGGATCCGCGCCCTTTTGGGCGGACTCCCTTACCTGCTTGGAATCGATTGGGTCTCTTCCCGATTGTTATGTTTGAATCCCCCCAACACTGAGGCTGTACCTTAGCTACTGGGCGGGCTCTCAGGCTCTTTGTTTTTGAACCCGGTTGGTGCCTGAGTGTCTGGTATCCTTTACAATGTTGCAGTTGCTTCCCCATTTGTGTCCATTGTATCTGGAATTGTTCCATTAACATGTTAATTATCCCGGTGATTGCCTCATTAGTATGTGGAATGTTCGTTTCGGTGCTGTCTGCTTTCTTAGCAGACAGAATCCACACCTGCTAGGTGCAGCCTGCTGGCGCTGCAAACATTGTCCATTTTATCCTATATGCTTTGCGTTCCTCCATTTTGTATTCAGGGAAATGGCCAACTTCGGTGGCTACACTAGAAACACTATCGAAATGAGGTGGCGGGACTGGGAGGGTATGGGTTCCCCTGAGCTGGGAGTTCCTATGCGGCTAGTTCACAGAACTGCAGTCAGAGACTGAAAGCCAATTTGTTGGTGGTTTGGCTTCTGCCAATACACGGCGCAGTCATGTTTGCGCTGGACAGCAGAAATGTTCTCTTTGCACGTATTGTTAAAGGTCATGGTGATCCATCCTCGTCACAGTGAATTTCCACAGTCTCTGCGGGAGATGTAACTTTGGCGTGCTTACAACAGGCTATTGAGTTGCTGCTGGTCATCTGGAGCGCAATAGATTGCTTCTTGGCTTTCACATTTATATTGTATATAAATATGCAGAAGATTTTTTTATTTTGTTTTTATTTCAACAGATGGAATACTGTACGAGACATTAATTAAGCACCCGTCAATCATCAGCAAGTGGTATCAAGAGGCACTTGTACATCAATAACCTGCTCACTGAAATTCAGTTTGGGTTCCGCAAGCACCACTCAGCTCCTGCCCTCATTGTAGCCTTGGTCCAAAGACGGACAAAAGAACTGAAAAGAGGTGAGGTGGGGGTAACTTCTCTTGTCCTAAGGACAGCATTTTGCTGAGTGTGGCATCAAGGGATGAAGGTGAGCATCCAGCACCTGCGGGCGCAGGTGGAAGAGTCCATCCACGTGCAGGAGCAGGGGTGGTGCCGTCTGCGGTGGAGACATTGGTAGCGGCGCTTTTGGCTATGGATCAGCGTGTCCAAGGCCTGGGGCATTCTGTGTAGGCAGCAGCCGAGGCCCAGGACAGGGCTGCCCTCTCACAGGCAGCCATGTGATAGAGCCACCTGGACATTGCAGCGGCGCTCCACAGCATGGCTCAGTCACAGCAGGCCATGGCTGGGAACGCATTGCCCAGGCACTGGCTGGCATTGTGTAGACACTGTGTGGGCTGGCCCAGCCCCAGAGAGTGGTAGCCCAGTCACTGTCTGATGTGGCACAGTCATAGCGTGATGTGATGCAGTCCCAGATGAAGATGGTCCACTCCCTGTGCTCCACAGCCACAAGCGATCAGACCCTGGTCGAGACTGGCAGCGCCAGGTGCAGGGGGTGGTGCTCAGGGGATGGCTCCACTAGCACTCCCATCCAATGGACTAGGGAGCCATCAGGTACCCTGAGGAAGGAGGAGGTAATGGGGCCCGCGGCGGTGTCAGGTTCGCTAATGATATGCCTACTACAGCAGTGAGAGGGGAACTTGCAGGTATGGGGGATGGGAGGGGGGAAGCTGGTGCTACTTCCACCATGGCGAGGGGGAGGCAAGGAAGCACCTGACGATTGTTGGGGTGAGGGTAACACCGGCGCTACGTCCGCGGTGGGGTGGAGTGGGGGGACGGGGTGGGGAGTTGATGTACAGTACTGATCGGGGCGCCTTTTAAAGGTGACACCCCAATCTCTCCTGAGTCAACTTTGCCTTCTCTATCAGGTCCCGCCCCACCAGACTGACAGCATAAACCCTGGCCACTGACTTTTTTTACTCAGGGAGCCTCAAGATCTGGACTGACAACTCACCTGTGCAACTGGAGAGCTACATGTTGGTTTCCAGTCAGAGCCTGGCACTTTGAAAAAAATATGGTAAGACTCTGTCCCTGGAGTTGAAGCCACAATCAGATCATCCATTATCTAATTGACTGGGAGAGCAGACTCGAGGGGCTGAATGGTCTACTCCTAATTCATATGTTTGAGTGTTCATAGAGACAAGGGCGACAGATACCTAGGAACACCATCGCCTGCAGGTTCACCTCGAAGCCACTCACCATCCTGCCTTGGAACTACACCGCCATTCCTTCACTGCTGCGGGGTCAGAATCGTGGAACTCCCTCCCAAGCAGCTCGGTGGGTGACCCAGACGTGAGGTAAAGGTTTTCATTCAAAGTGGATTGATATTTTCTGTTCACATATATCTGTACCTGCAACATGCTGTGTGGTGTATTCACTGAGCTTTAAAGAGTACAACCTATGGTGAACATTGTTTCTGCTTTTGTAGGGTTGGCAACCCCACTGAAAATGGATACAACACCACTGGCTTCTACTGCAGCAAAAGGGGGTAACTCAAGCACAGACTGCCCGATTCTGAGGGAATACCTAGTCCCACTCACTGCTGTGAATGGCTGCTCCTTGATTGACAGAAATTTGTCTTTGGTCCTCTCAACCCTATCTTACATCTTCAGCCCAGTGGGAATTTTAATTAACTTGTTCCAAATCATTTATATGCTAAGGAGCTCAAGAGCCTGGACAACTATACGAATGCACATGCTAAATCTGACATTTGTAAACATAATTTCACTACTGGCTTACCTACCATGGGCAATGTACGTCAACACTCAGTACAACTGGCAACTCGGAAAAGCAATGTGCATTTGTACTAACTTTGTCTATTACTTGGCAGAGACTGCATATCTTCTGTTCACCTCTGCTCTAAGCATATTTACGTATAAGGCTGCTCTACAACCAATGACCTACATAAATCTTCAAACAGAACAGTCTGCAGTGTTTTTCACAATACTGATGTGGATCCTGGCCATTGCAGTGGCTGTGATCGGTGGTTCAAACACATTGTACGTTTCCATGGATGGTCAGTTTTACTGCGGCGGGATTGTCATCTCCAACACAACCCCCCTCTCCAGCTTGGGTTCATTAATTCACTTGTTCAGCCTGCAGCTCCTGATCCCATTTTTGGTCGTGATTCCGTGCTATATCAAAATAATTGCGACGCTGTTTCTCTCCAACAAGAGAACTCCTCCAGGAAATAGAAACAACTGGCTTAAACCACAAGCAGCTGAAATTACTTCCTTCCTCCTTTTCTGGGTGTTTGGTCAATTATTTCTCATACTTTACTTCATCATCTACCTGACAACAATCAACTGCAGTAATGTGTGCTTTTGGGCGAAGCTGATTAATAATGTCAATGAAGTGGCCCTGTTCCTGTCTGCCTTGAATGTTTGTCTCTGTCCACTGACCTACAAATTGTATAATAGAGCATTTCACTGCTTCTCTTCCTGAGGCTGCAAGAACCAAAGAAACTGCTCATGCGCTTGCTTCTGCTATATTCTTCGGAGCCACCTTCCCCCCATTGAAGTAACACTGTTTCAGAAATTTCTGCCAGCTTATGAACTCTTTATTGTTCAAGGTACCAATTAAAAATTGTGAGATCTGACTAGAGATTTGAGAGTTGGAGGACATCATGTGATGCTCTGATTTTTCACCCAGATTGAGCTGTATTGAGAGAGTTGAACAGAAGTACGGTGTCTGGCCCCGTTAAGGAGTGATCGGCCGATAGGTTCACATGTCTGAAATTCCTACACGATATGTCTCCAGAACCGTCTCGGAGGCCGGAAAAGGGTATTCTCAGTTTAAAAAGAAGTTGTGTATGGACCAAAGAGGTTCCATCAGTATGGAAGGCATTTTACCATTGGAACGGACCACAAGCCACTCTGGGACCTTTTTAAGGAAGACAGGACTAGTCCATCAATCACATCAGCAAGGATTTAGTGTTGAGTGTTAATCTTATCAGCATACAAATACTGTACACATTCCAACACTGGCCCGGGACGCAGATAGCAAATGTGTTGCATTGAGTCGCAACCCATTGCCTGGGAGTGTAGCACCCCCCTCAGTACAGCAGGAAAGTGTGTTGGCACTCAACTTCTTGGCTACGTTGCCAGTTTTGGCGCAGCACTTCAAGTATTGGACCAGCAGAGACCTGCTATCGTCCAAAGTCAAGCACAGCATATGAGCAGGATGGACCAATGGGCCAGTGTCTGAAGAGATGTATCCATATTGTCCTCGGAAAGGTAAATTAAGTTATGAAGGTGGCATCATTCTTTGGGGAGCAACAGTAGTCGTCCCTGTTGTCAGGAAGGGAGTTGCTCTTGGCTGAATTAGAGTGCCCATCCGGGTGTGTCAAAAATGAAGATGCTGACCAGGAGGTCAGATAAGCACTGCGATTCGTGCCAGTTGCAGGAGTGGCCTGCTACAGTCCCATTGAACTCTTGGAAATGACCTGGTCAGCCATGGGTGGGTGTCCACATTGATTATGTGGGGCCATTGTTTGGCACAATATTTTTGCTCATGATAAATGCCCATTCGAAGTGGATGGAAGTGTTCAAAATGAAGTTTATGATGTCGCACGCCACAACTGAGAAATTGCACCAGTGTTTTGCATCCCATGGGATGCCTGACTTAATCATGTTGGATAATGGAATGACCATCTTGTATGCTGAATTTCAGAATTTCATGCCCACAAATGGTATAAAGCATATCCGGGCTGTGCCATACCACCCAGTATCCAATGGACTGACTGAACGAGCAGTCTAAATCCTCAAGGCAGGTATTAAAAAGCAGTCAGGTGTGACTCTGTAAACCAGAATGTCTCAATTTCATCTGGGATACCAGACAACGTTGCATTCTACAACAGGAGTGCTGCCAGTGGAATTACTGCTGGGACGGCATCTCAGCACCAGACTGAATCTGCTGCTCCCAAATTTGCGGGGGAGTTAGAGGCCAGTCGGGGCAGTCAGAAGAAAAAACACGATTCGGGGAACACGAAAATGTTGTTAGCAATAGATGAACCAGTGTATGTCAGAAATTTCAGAAGTGGACCAAGCTGGGTCCCAGGAACTGTTTGGAGCCAAGACAAGACGGCTGTCTTACCAAGTGAATGTACAAGGTAGAATTGTCAGGAAACATGTGTACTACTTATGTGGACAAGAGTTGTCCTAGCAGCCAGAACTGCAGCCTGAAACCATATTGCCAACAGGAAACATTGTTGGTTGTCTGGGTTGTAAAGTAACAAGTCAATCTGTGACAGGACAGCCTGCCGTCACCACTGAAGGTGGATGAGGCTGAGATGTCAGTACCTGAGGAGATACCAGGTGCCACAGTTTCTGCAAAAAGTACCCCAGCAGAACAAAGTTGGTGGAGTTACGCCCTTGTCATGTGAGAGTACCTTTAAGAAATGGATGTTTAAGCAATGTACCTTTAAGATACGCAGCAGCTCATATTACTGAAGTGATGTCAGAGTGTGGGTGGAGCTGGGTTTTTTTAGCTCAGCCATTTTGCAGTGTTTAGGTTTCAGTTTGAGAGAGAGCAGCTGATTAGTGCCTGGTTGGTTTGCTGTGAGCTGTTTGAAAGGAAAAGCCAGTTTTGAGGAAAAGAGCTTGGGTGTGTCTGTGTGTGCTGTAAGCTGGATCTGCGGTGATCTCTGCCAGAAAAGACTATCTCTGAATCATTTGGGTGATTTAAAGGCATAATAGTAATGTCTTTAACCCGATGTGTTTCTGTTCAAAGGTGTTAAGCCTTTTGGAGGTTTGAAGGAACATTTTGAGGGATTATTTAGTGTTGTATTATTTTTGGGGTTATCTTTGAAGTAAGGGGTGTTAAAGTATCCAATGTTAATTTAGAAAGGTTAAGTTGAATTCATGAAATAAACATTGTTGTGTGTTTCAAAACCCACGTGTCCATTTTTGCAATACCACACCGTGTGCTTCAAAAGCAACAATACATTAAAGGGAGAGGTTGGTTGAACTCCATGATACATTTTGGGGTTCTGAAAATGCCTCTCCCATAACACCCTTCTGCCAGAAGCTGGAAACCACCAGAAAGCCTAAATCTGGTGGACTGGGTGAATGGGTTAAATGTTAAATTTATTGGGGACTGTATAGTTCAACTGTTATCATTGCAAAAAAGGACTTAGAGGGGGAGGGATGTGCAGGTGCCTGGCCTCTTTATTGGCCGATAGGGTCACATGAGATAGGACAGCCAATCAGGGGACCCGGGGATGGGGTCACTCTAGCAAGAGTGGGCTTTTGCCTCAGATCGATTCAGGACGCTGACTGACAGCCACAAAGCTGCAAGACTCCAATTCAGTATGTTGTAAATAAACGGTTGTTTCCTATTTGGTCGGTCAGCCAAACTTATTACAAGAAGCCAGGTTTACTGCTGGCAGAACAATCGAAAGAAGAACTATTGCGGGATGTACCGACCATCCCACTGCGTGGTTGTCGACAGCAGAGGCAGCCTGCCATTATCAACAGGATTTCCCGTTGACTGTACCCCTCATCGCCGGGAAAGCCGGGCTCTGGCGTGAACGGCCAATAAATCCCGCCCCTAGTTTCCATTGCACACACGCACCATCCCGAAGCTGCTTACAAAAGGGTACTTGCATAGGTTTGTGATCTCTGAGACCTGTACCTGGGGAGCACTGTTCTGGCTATTTGACAATCTGCTTGGCATAATCGTGACATCAGTTGACAAATATCATATTGAACAACATAGCAAAGTGGCTGAAACCTTTAAAATGGATAAATTTAGGCCAGAATACCAATGATTCCAATTGTACCGGCCGGGATTTTCCCTTCTGGGGACTAAGTCCCCACGCTGGCAGGAGAACCGGCACCAATCATGCCGGCATCAACAGCTCCCAAAAGTGCGGAATTCTCTGCACTTTCGGGGGCTAGGTGGACGCTGAAGGGCTGGCGTGATCTCGCGCATGTGCGGAACTGCCGGTCGGTATTTTGCCCACGCAAGGGGGTTCACGTCTCTGCGACGGACATGGCGGAGCCCTACAGGGGCCGGCGCGGAAGAAAGGAGTTCCCCCACGGAACAAGCCCGCCCGCAGATCGGTGGGCCTCAATCGCAGGCCAGGCCACCTTGGGGGCACCTCTAGTGTCGGATCCCCCCATGCCCACCCCCCCCCCCCCCACCCCCTAGAACTGCCTCCGCTGGCTTATCTGGCGAATCGCACCATGCCGCCCCGACGCCCGTCTTCGATTCCCGGAGAGCGCCATTGGCGGAGGCGCTCTATGGGGCCCCACCGGCGATTCTCCGCCCGGGATGGGCCGAGCGACCACTCAAAAGAAAAGCCGAGTTCCGCCGGCGGGGGTTCGGAGAATCCCGCCCCCCTGTGTCTTTTGGCACTGTGGATCAAGAAGGTGGGTTAAGAGAGTGGGTAGGATTCTCCACTCGGCCAGCTCCATTTCTCGGTGGTGCGCCATTCGCTGGCGGCAGGATTTTCCTTTCCATCACTGGTCAATAGGATTTCCAATTGAAGTCACCCCACGCCAATGGGAAACCTGTGGGTGGGGGATGCACTCCCGGTGGGAAAAGAGAATGACAACGGCCGGAGATTTCCGGCCAGTGTGATGGTCAATGTTCAATGGGAAGCAATTTGGGTAACTACTCCCCTTATCGTTACCCCTTTGGAAATCAGGCTGGCAATTTTTTAAGATTAATCTGAGAAGAAAAAAGATAGGGGCCATTAAAAACTATTTGCTCATTTTCTTTGAACATTTAATCTCATTAGTTACAAAAAATGGTGGACATGGGAGGTCATGTGATGGTACTTCCAGAAATACGTTCAAGGAGATCTGATAAATATTCTTCAGGACGTCCCTACTATTATAGCAGAAACCACTTTTCCTTCATCACCATTTCATATAATCATAGAATTTACAGTTTAAAAATTTAGAAAATCGAAACATGGATACGCAAATAGGAAGGAAACCGCAGAAATTACGTTGGGCAGCGATACATCCATTTTTAGTTGTTGTGTGGCACATAATCAAAGGTTGGATCCAAGCTGCATGAACACACTTCTGATTGCAAGTGCACAGGAGCCCATAAGAATTCATTTGAAATGATCAATTCCAAGGATACATAAAGCATTAATTTTGTTCTTCAATGGTGTGAGGCAGATTTTAAATGTTCATTTTACTAGCTATGTTGGCTCGAAACAATACTGGAGACTTTCAGTAACAACTAAAATGGGGTTTATTAACAGTAGGCAAAGGTAACTATATACAGGCACAGAGCAATGCTGGATAGCTCTTAACTCTCTCGTTCCGAAGTCCACTGCTCCCGCAGTTCGAACAAGCCGGTTATGTGGACCACAAAGCCTGTCCCCTTAAAGGGACTGCGCTATAACACTAACCATTTGTTATTGTAAGTTAAACTAATGCATGCAATTGAATGGCTTCTAATCCACACAGCACATTAGCACCACCCTGTGGTACTGACTGAATGTTTGGCACTAAATGAACTGTTTCAACTGCTGAGCAGACGTAATATGAGAAATTTACATTTCAGTTTAATGGCTGGGTCATCATTCACATCCCAAGTGAAAAGACACAGATTTTTAGCCGGTGAAGATTGAATGGGCTGGAGACCACCAAGCCAAACAGGTATATTGTGGGTTATGACTGTTTTGTGTGGGCCACGAACAATCCAACACGAGTTTGTAGCAGCTTCTGATGCTTCTGGCAAATGGAGCAGTTTTGGCCCACCTTCTCAATGTTGGTGTCGAGGCCTGGCCACCAGACATAATTCCTGGCAAACATTTTCATTTTGGTCACACCCGGATGCCCATTGTGCAAGTCCTGTAGTATCAGCTCCTGTCCTTTTTTCGGGACGACCCTGCGTGTCCCCCACAAGAGGATACCGTCTTCCACGCTAAATTCTGACAGCTTGGAGGAAAATGCCCGCAACCACCTGCAAGTTGTCTAAGTTGCCCACCATACAGTACTATGTGCCAAACCTGACAGGTCTGGATCTGTCTCAGTCCACTCACAGATCTGTGATGCCGTGACAGGCAAGGAGCCCATAAAATTTAGGGTTGCAACCACCTCACCGGTCGTGGGGGTCGACATGGGGCCGGTCGCTAAAGGCAATCGGCTCAGTGCGTCGGCATTCCCTATCTGGGTCCCTGGTTTGTGATCCAGAGAATACTCGTAGGCAGCGAGCATCAAAGCCCAGTGTTGGATCCGTGCGGTAGCAATGGGTGGTATTGGCTTATCTTCTTGGAAAAGTCCCAGCAGAGGCTTATAATCAGTCACGGTAGTGAAGTGGTGGCCATTCACGTACTGGTGGAAGTGTTTCACCGCAAAGACCCCCGCCAGGCCCTTCTTCTTGATCTGCGTATACTTCTTTTTCGCTGCAGTCAATATGAGGGAGGCAAAAGCTATCGGCTGCCCAGCTCTGTTCTGCATCTTGTGGGACAGGACGGCCCCAATACCATACGGGGATGCATCACATGTGTTGAGCAAAGGATTTCCAGGATCATAGTGGGTTAGTAACCCAGACAATGACAATTGCTGTTTTACCCGCTGGAAAGCGGTTTCTTGCGACTGACCCCTCGGTGTGATTCTTCTTTAGCAGAAGGCGCAATGGGGCAAGTGTAGTTGCCAAATTGGAGAGAAACTTCCCGTAATAATTTACGAGGCCGAGAAAAGAACGAAGATGCGAAGTGTCAGTCGGGGGCGGGGGCTTGTTGAATTGTGCGCACCTTCTCTGCGACGGGGTGCAAACCTTCGTGGCCCACCCGATAACCCAGATAGACCACTTCCTTCGCCTGAAAGTCACACTTTGTACGACGTAAACGGACTCCAGCAATTGAGGACTCCAGCCTCTAAGAAGCATCTAAGGACAGCCTCTAAATTATCCAAATGTTCCTGCTCCAACGTGCTGGTAATCAAAATGTTGTCTAAGTAGACAGCAACACGTGGTAAACCTCTCAAGATGCCGTCCATGACGCGTTGAAAGATAGAGCAGGCAGAGGATACCTCAAAGGGCAACCGTGTATATTCATACATGCCTCTGTGTGTATTAATAGTTACATATGGCCGGAAGGCAGGGTCCAGCTCTAACTAGGTAGGCGTGACTCATACCTAATTTCGTGAATGAGAGTCCGTCTGCAAGCTTTGCGTAGAGATTTTTTATGCAGGGCATTGGATATCGGTCGAGCCGGGAAGCCGTATTCACTGTAAGTTTATAGTCGCCACACAAGTGAACTGTGGCATCTGGCTTAATTACAGGTGCAATTGGTGCTGCCCAGTCTGCGAAATGGACAGGCCTGATAATATCCGAGGACTCCAAACAAATGAGCTCCCCTTCTACCTTCTCGAGCAAAGCGTAAGGCACCGGGCCTGCCCGGAAATAGAGCGGCGTGGCTCCTGGTTCGACCTGGATATGGGCTATGGCCCCTTTTATCTTCTCCAAACCGGGCTGGAATACATCTGGGTACCGTCCTAGTACCTCCGTCAACCCTCCAGAACCTGTTTGAAGGATGTACTGCCACTGCACTGCAGACCCGATCCAACAGGCTGAGCCAGCCGTGCGCCATGATAAGATGGAAACGCCCCTCCTGGCATCCATAAACAATGGGTCTTCGTAGTCCCAGTAATGTCCAATGGTTCCCCAGTGTAGGTGGCCAACCTGGCCTGTGTATCGGTTAATGTAAGGGTCTGTATACCCTTCTTGATGTGGTCGAATGTCCTCTGGGTGATCACAGAGACCGCTGCACAGTGTCCAACCCCATCTCAAGTGGTTGACCATTGACCTGTACTGTCACCCTCATGGGGGCCACACGGGGAGCTGCCACACAATGCAGGCAGTCATCCTCCGTCTCCACGTCCTCGGGAATAGTCCCTGCAGGTTCATCCAAATGGAAGGTTTGGCCCCAGTTTCTGTCGGAACGACGACACCTTTGGCGCCTCCAGGACCGGCATCCGCGATGGGGCCGGCGCCCACAAGTCTGACACTGACATGACTCCTCATCCATCGGTTCTGGAGAAGGCTCCCTTCGGGGAGAAACATCCAGCGGACACTGCCGTTGATCCGGACGTCGCCTCACCCAAGGTACACCAGTGATGCGGGGAGACGGTTTTAGATGGAAGGGGTTGCGTCCCAAGGCGTGCACCTTCATTCCCTGTCGCTCCTGCAGTCCCCGTTCTGTGCTCTCTCGGGACAATACTATCTAAATGGCGTGTTGACAAGTTAATGTTTGCTCGGCTACCAACTTTCTCCGGGTGGCCACGTTGTTAATACCACAAACCAAACAGTCGCGGAACATTTCTGACAAAGTCGCACCATAGTCACAGTACTCCGCAATCCTGCGTAGCCTGGATAGAAACTCTGCAAGGTATTCTCCTGGGGTCCTCTCAGCGGTATTAAACCGGTAACGCTGGACTATTGTGGACGGGGTTGGGTTAAAATGTTGCCTCACCAAGGTCACAAGTTCATCAAACGTCTTGGTGTCCGGCGCAGCTGGGTACGTAAGGCTCCTAATCACCCCAAATGTATGCGGGCAGCAGGCGGTGAGCAATATGACCACCTGGAGCTCGTTTTCGTTGATGCTCGGAAATAGTAACGCATTCGTTGTGCGTACTGGTTCCAACTTTCCAGTGCAGCATCAAAGACATACGTCCATAAATGGGCATGGTGTAACAGTAAAAAAACTTCCAATCTGTATCCAATAAAAATCCAGGGAGGTGGCTTCAGCAGCGTAGACAGCTATCTACTTTAACCTTGTCGCCAGTTTTGTGAGGGCCGCGAAGGATCCAGCACGAGTTTGTAGAATAGAATGAAATAACTTTATTTACAATTACATATATATATATATACAACAGCAGCAGTACTCCACCACTGCTCACTCCTCTCAAGCTGGTTCCATACTGGCCAACTCTATTTATGCAGGGACTCTGCTAATGATTTCTCTCCCCCCCCCCAAAATGGCCATATCCAGATGTGTAGCCTTGTGAAGCAGAGCGTACCATTAAAAAAAAACAGCAATCCATGACACCACTGAACCAAGGGAAGAAGAGCTCGGAGGAGAAACTTGAAATGTACTATCTGAATATAGTCAAAGTAAACAGGACAGCTCCAATCAAAATAATTCTGCAAGAGAATGGAAGACCCTTGAAGATGGAGGTCGATACCGAAGCATCGGTTCTGGGGAAGCAGATGTTTAATTATATTCGAGAAGGGGCTCAGACCCTGAATTTGGGTAGCACAGCGGCCAAGCTATCAACTGACATGGGGGAAACCCTGAAAATTCTTGGGGCCACAACTATGCTAGCAGCTTCCGAAGAATAAGAGACCCAGTTAACTTTGATTGCTGCAGAGGGCTCCGACCAAGTCTGATGGGAAGTGATTGGGTTTGGCTGGAAATCCTTAAAATATCAAACAGCAGTTTTCAAGATGCCCTGTGACATTACAAGGATGTGTTCGACGGTGAGTTAGGCCGGATCAAGGGTATGAAGGCCAAAATGTATGTCAATCCAGACCCAACACCAAAGTGTTTTGGCCCATATCAATCCCGTACGCCCTGCAACTAAAGGTCACAGCTGAGCTAAAGCAATTAGAGGAACTGGGAATAATTAAACCAGTCCAGTTTTCCGAGTGGGCAGCCCTCCTGGGTGCTCTGGTTTCCTCGTACAGTTCAAAGATGTGCAGGTTAGGTGGATTGGCCATGCTAAATTGTCCCTAAGTGTCCAAAGGTCCATGGTAACACGGTGTTCAGCACTATTGCTTCATAGCTCCAGGGTCCCAGGTTCGATTCCCAGCTTGGATCACTGTCTGTGCAGAGTCTGCACGTTCTCCCCATGTCTTCAAGGGTTTCCTCCGGTGCCCCGGTTTCCTCCCGCAGTTCAAAGATGGGCAGGTTAAGTGGAATGGCCAAGCTAAAATTGCCCTTATTGTCCAGAAAGGTTGGGTGGGGTTACTGGGTTGCAGGGATAGGGTGGCCATGTGCACTTAAGTAGGGTGCTCTTTCAAAGGGCCAGTGCAGACTCGACAGGCTGAATGTCCTCCTTCTACAGTGTAAATTCTTTGATTCCATGATTTTCCAGCCTACCATGGAGAACTCCTTCAGGGTAACCCAAAAGTGATGATCTACCAAGGTGATGTTTTAGTCACTGAAAGAGCACATGTCAAGCTTGGAGGAGGTATTAAAAAGGTTCAGAGATGGGGCAGCACGGTGGCACAGTGGTTAACATTGCTGCTTATGGCGCTGAGGGCCTGGGTTCGAAACCCGGCCCTGGTTCACTGTCCGTGTGGAGTTTGTACATTCTCCCCATGTCTGTGTGGGGTTTGCCCCCCCCCCCCCCCCCCCCCCCCCCCCCACAACCCAAAAAGATGTGCAGGATAGGTGGTTTGGCCATGCTAAATTGTCCCTTAATTGGGGGGAAAAAATAATTGGGTACTCTAAATTTAAAATAAAAAGGTTCAGAGATGCAGGAGTCCATCTTAAACATAAGAACTATAGCATACAGGCCACAAAAGTCATATAATTGGAGTTTTGAGTAGATGACATTGGTCTACACCACTTGAAGGAAAGGTCTAAGCCATACGAGTGGTTCCAGCAGCTTGGAATGTAGTGAAGCTGAAATCCTTCCCGGGAATGGTGAACTATTACGGCAGGTTCATTCCAAGCCTGGCCACAACATTGGCGCCACTATACCAGCTGCCAAGGAAACACCAATATTGGCAATGGAAGGAGAAGCAAGCGTTCCACTTGGTAAAACAAACTCTGCAATCTCCCAATCTTTTAGTTCATATTGTCTGGGGAGTCCAATTGTTCTCACATATGACACGTCACCATTCGGGGTACAGGCTGTGCTAAGATGGGGGACAGATCAGAATGGCCAATTGCCTTTACGTCAAAGATTCTCCCAGAAGCTGAGAAAAATTACACCCAAATCAAAAAGGAGGAACTAGCCATCATCTATGGTGTTAAAAGGTTCCACCAATATGTTTACTGACAGCGTTTCATACGAATAATCACCCATAAGCCACTATTGGGCCTTTTAAGAGAGGACATGACAATATTCTCAATTGCCTCCACAAGGGTGCAGCGTTGGGCCTTGCTGCTAATGGTCTTCTTGTGTAGTCCTTCAGTGTCGAGGGTGACTTGCTACCAAGCCGGGGAGGTGGGTTCTGTGTTGGTTGAATAGTCCAATCCTGGATCCATAGTCTCTATCACAGGTTTGTCAGGTGGTGTTTGATGAGGTGGGTCAGTGGGACTCTGGATTCTGTGCTCTCCTTCCGCTGTTTACGCTTGGCCTCCGCGTGCTCCACCCTACAAAGCTCGAGATGATTGGCGCCCTGTCGAATGCTTCGTCCCCAGTTTGTTCGAAGGCAAGCGATTCCCACGTGTTGACGCAGATGTTGCATTTATTTAGGAAGGCTTTCAGAGTGTACTTGTAGCATTTCCTCTGCCCTCCGAGCGATCGCTTGCCATTGCGCAGCGTGGAGTAGAGAACTTGTTTCAGGAGTCTTGTGTCGGGTATTCGGGCAACGTGGCCCACCTATTACAGTTGGTTCAGAATGACCAGTGCCTCAATACTGGGGATATTGGCCTGGGAGATGACACTCACTTTGGTACGTCAATCCTACGAGCCGATTTATAGGATTTTGCGAAGGCAGCTTTGGTGATATCTCTCCAGAGCATTGAGGTGCCTGCTGTACATTGCCCACGGTTCTGATGCAGACAAGGGGGCGGGGACTACAGCTGCTCTGTAGACCATGCGCTTGGTGCTGGGTTTGAGGTCTCGGTCTTCGAGCATTCTGTTCCTCAGCCGTCCGAAGGCTGCACTGGCGCATTGAAGTCGCTGCTGGATTTTGTCGTCAATGTCCGCTCGCACCAAGAGGAGGTTCCCAGGGTATGGGAAATGATCCACGTTGTCCAAGGGCTCACCACGGATTTTGATAGTCGAGCGGCAGTTTTGTGTGGCCGCAGTGGGCTGGTAGAGAATCTTTGTTTTCCAGATGTTTCGTCTGAGGTCCATTCTCTCATATGCCTCAGTGAATGCGCGATGGTGGTTTGTAGCTTGGCCTTAAATGTGCGTGCACACAGGTGTCGTCTGCATACTAGAGCTTGATGACAGAGGTCTTGGTTCTGGCCTGGAGGTGTCGGAGATTAACAGTTTCCTGCTACTCCGGTAGGTTAGCTCCGCTCCAGTGGGAACGTCCGGGTGACAGGGGTGGAGTGTTGCTGCGAGGAAGATGCAGAAGAGCATTGGTACGATGATGCAGTCCTGTTTAACCTCAGTTTGCACACATATTGGGTCTGTGGTGGTTCCGTTGATGAGGATCACAGCTTGCATGTCATCATGGAACAGGCGGGGAATGGTGACAAATTTCTGCAGGCAGCCGAATTTGAGGAAGATGCTTCAAAATCCCTCACAATTGACAGAGTCAAAGGCATTTGCAAGATCCAAGAAGGCCATGCACAGAGGTTGATTGTGCTCCCTGAACTTTCCTGCATCTGTATAAGGTGTAAATGACACCACACCCCTGGAGTATTGTGTTCAGTTTGGTCTCCTTACTTGAGAAATGATGTACATAAGAACATAAGAACTAGGAGCAGGAATAGGCCATCTGGCCCCTCGAGCCTGCTCCGCCATTCAATGAGATCATGGCTGATCTTTTGTGGACTCAGCTCCACTTTCCGGCCCGAACACCATAACCCTTAATCCCTTTATTCTTCAAAAAACTATCTATCTTTACCTTAAAAACATGTAATGAAGGAGCCTCAACTGCTTCACTGGGCAAGGATTCCTAGATTCACAACCCTTGGGTGAAGAAGTTCCTCCTAAACTCAGTCCTAAATCTACTTCCCCTTATTTTGAGGCTATGTCCCCTAGTTCTGGCTTTCACCCGCCAGTTGGAAACAACCTGCCCGCATCTATCCTATCTATTCCCTTCATAATTTTAAATGTTTCTATAAGATCCCCCCTCATCCTTCTAAATTCCAATGAGTACAGTCCCAGTCTACTCAACCTCTCCTCATAATCCAACCCCTTCAGCTCTGGATTACCTAGTGAATCTCCTCTGCACACCCTCCAGTGCCAGTACGTCCTTTCTCAAGTAAGAGACCAAAACTGAACACAATACTCCAGGTGTGGCCTCACTAACACCTTATACAATTGCAACATAACCTCCCTAGTCTTAAACTCCATCCCTCTAGCAATGAAGGACAAAATTCCATTTGCCTTCTTAATCACCTGTTGCACCTGTAAACCAACCTTCTGTGACTCATGCAGTAGCACACCCAAGTCTCTCTGCACAGCGGCATGCTTTAATATTTATCGTTTAAATAATAATCCCGTTTGCTGTTATTCCTACCAAAATGGATAACCTTCATTTGTCAACATTGTATTCCATCTGCCAGACCCTAGCCCATTCACTTAACCTATCCAAATCCCTCTGCAGACTTCCAGTATCCTCTGCACTTTTCGCTTTACCACTCATCTTAGTGTCATCTGCAAACTTGGACACATTGCCCTTGGTCCCCAACTCCAAATCATCTATGTAAATTGTGAACAATTGTGGGCCCAACACGGATCCCTGAGGGACACCACTAGCTACTGATTGCCAACCAGAGAAACACCCATTAATCCCCACTCTTTGCTTTCCATTAATTAACCAATCCTCTATCCATGCTACTACTTTACCCTTAATGCCATGCATCTTTATCTTATGCAGCAACCTTTTGTGTGGCCCCTTGTCAAAGGCTTTCTGGAAATCCAGATATACCACATCCATCGGCTCCCCATTATCTACTGCACTGGTAATGTCCTCAAAAAATTCCACTAAATTAGCTAGGCATGACCTGCCCTTTATGAACCCATGCTGCGTCTGCCCAATGGGACAATTTCTATCCAGATGCCTCGCTATTTCTTCCTTGATGATAGATTCCAGCATCTTCCCTACTACCGAAGTTAAGCTCACTGGCCTATAATTTCCTGCTTTCCTGCCTACCTCCTTTTTTAAACAGTGGTGTCACGTTTGCTAATTTCCAATCCCACCGGGACCACCCCAGAATCTAGTGAATTTCGGTAACTTATCACTAGTGCATCTGCAATTTCCCTAGCCATCTCTTTTAGCACTCTGGGATGCATTCCATCAGGGCCAGGAGACTTGTCTACCTTTAGCCCCATTAGCTTGCCCATCACTACCTCCTTAGTGATAACAATCCTCTCAAGGTCTTTGCTGCAGAAACACCCTCTAACAGGGTGTTGGAGGGTGTGCACAGGAGATCACGAGGTTAATTCCGGAGTTGAGGGGGTTAGATTACGAGGAGAGGTTGAATACACTGGGGCTATACTCTTTGGAATTTAGAAGGATGCGGGGATCTCATAGAAACATATAAAATAATGAAGGGAATAGATAGGATAGATGCGGGGAGGTTGTTTCCACTGGTGAAAGCAGAACCAGGGGGAATAGCCTCAGAATAAGGGGAAGTAGTGTTATGGGCCAGGGTTTAGAGAACCCCAAAGTGTATCATAGAGTTCACTGACCCACAACATTTAATAGATAGTGGTATGGAGAGCACACGGCCCACTCTACAGATGTGGTACAGGAGAAATGGAAAAATATTTTTAAAGCAAAACAATGTTTATTCAATGAACACAAGTTAACCTTTTTAAAACATATAGTGAACATCTTAGCAACCATTAATTCAAACACAACCCCCCAAAGAATACAACACTAAGTAATCCTTAATAACATCCCAAACAACATCTAGAAGACAAAAGAAACACCTTTTAACAGAAGCACATTAGGTTTGCATTCACAACTGAAAACATTTATAATTCCAAATTCAACAAATAATCAAGTGATAGCCTTTTGATGGCAGAGAGATCAACAGTACACCTGCTCTGTCTGGCTTCAGCTCCAACACTGAAAATGAAACTAAACACATCCTGCAGCAAACAGCCTAAAACAAAAGTTAAACGCTGACAGACTGCCCAGTTTCCACCCACACTCTGACATCGCAATTTCCTAAAGGTACGTTTCTTAACACCCATTTCTTAAGGTACTTTCACATGACACCTCCCCCAAGAAAAAAAATAAACCATCAACTTCAAGATGGTTTCATTTTTCACCTTTTCACTATCCTTTAAGAAATGCACACAGTAAATATACTTTTCTGTTTCAAAAAACAACACACGCAAACAGATATGATAATATAGTTCTTTTTTTTTGTTCGTCTTACTCCAACTGAAATCCTCCTGGATTTACAGTCTCATTGAACAAGAAGGTCTCTGCACGATCCATCCATTTCTCTACGCCTCGTAATTTCTCTTTAAAGTCAGACACTTTATTCAATCTGATCACAGAGTCCTTTGCAATTCTCCAACACATGAGCATTGGTTATCACAGCTTTCAGGCAGTCAAATGCCTGTTGAACCTCAGCTGTCCATTGAAATTTTCGACGTTTCTTCAGTAAGTCCATCAGTGGAGCAATCTTTTGCACAAATGTTCGATCAAATCCACTCATGCCAAGAAATCGTCTTGAGGGTATGGAAACCTCCTCAATAACTTGGTTTCACATCCCGTGTGACCATTCGACACTGTCCGATTGTATGGCCAAGGAAAGTGACTTGGGCTTTTCCAAATTCACTTTTGGCTAGTTTATCATCAAACCTGCCTCCTGAAGTCGATTGAATAACTCCATCAGATGTTTCAAATGGTCTTTCCATGTCTGGCTTAAAATTACCAGATCGTCGAAGTATACAGCACAATTGGGTAATCCTGAAACGATTTTGTTAGTTAACCGTTGAAATGTGGATGGGGCCTTTTTCATGCCAAATGGCATAACTTGAATTGGTATATACCATCTGAATCACAAAAGCTGAAATCTCCATTGCCCTTTTGGATAAAGGTAACCTGCCAGTAACCTTTAAGTAAATCCAGTTCAGAAATAAAAGCTGATTGTCACCACTTTTAAATGCAATCCTCCAACGTAGGATAGGGTAAGAGTCCGTTCTTGTAACTGCATTAACCTTTCTATAGTCCAACCGTTGGGTACCGTCTGGTTTAGGTACCATCACTATGGGTGAGCTTCATTGGCTGCAACCCACTTCAATTATGCCATTTTTAAGCATACCCTCAATCTCTTTGTTAACCTGTGCAATTTCAAAGGGGTTAAGTCTGTATGGATGTTGTTTGGAACAGCATTTCCCACATCTACATCATGTATAGAGCCATTTAGTACTTCCCAATTTATCTCTACAAACTTGCCCACGTCAGTTTGTTTTGCCTCTGAAGGTAACTCAACAATTTATCCCAATTTTAAGAATATCCTCATTTTCCAATTTAATTTGAGGTATGTAAAATTCCAAGTCATCTGGATTTGGTTCGTCAATTTGAGTTGGAATATTTAAAACCTCCTCCTTTTTCTCTCCTTCCCTTTCAAAGTACCTTTTAAGCTATTCACATGCCACACTCGGTGGAGTGTTGCTTCTATTCGGCGTTTTTATCACATATTCACCTCGCTAATTTCCTTTCAATCTGATAAATTCCACGAAACCTAGCTTTTAAAGGTTCACCTACGATTGGTAACAACACTACAACTTTATCTCCACTGGCAAAACTACAAACTTGGATTTTCTTGTCCGCTACCCATTTCATCACCATTTGTGCAACTTTTAAATGTTGTCTAGCCAACTCAGCTGCTCTATTTAATCGTTCCCTAAAATTTGGACACGTAATCCCAATAATGTAATTTCCAATTTCTCACAGCGCCCAATTTTTTCCTTAATCAATTTAAGTGGTCCTCTTACTTTATGACCAAAAATTAGTTTCAAAAAGGACTGAATTAGTTGACTCATTAGGTGCATCCCAATTTGCAAAAACAGTATGAATGGAATTCCTTTATCCCAATCCTCTGGATAATCATGACAATAAGCCCGAACATTGGTCTTTAATGTCTAATGCCACCTTTCTAATGTTCCCTTGATCTGGATGGTACGCAGTTGATTTAAATTGTTTATTCCTAAGCTATCAATAACTTCTTTGAATAAACCGAGGTAAAATTTGATCCTTGATCCGATTGTATTTCTGTGGTAGTCCATATGTAGTAAGGAATTCAAGTAATTCCTCCACAATTTTTTTAGCTGTAATATTTACATACTGGAATGGCCTCTGGAAACCGTGTAGACACATCCCATTATAGTCAAAGATATAATTCCATCTTTTTGTTGAGGAAGCGGTCCTACGCAATCAATTAGGACCCTTGTAAAAGGTTCCTCAAATGCTGGGAATGGGTATTAAGGATGCTGATTTTGTCACTTGACATGTGTAACATGATTGACAAAATTTAACTGCACCTTTCTGTAGTCCAGGCTAATAAAAATGTCTTTTGTATTTTAGCTTGAGTTTTCCTTATTCCCAAATGCCACCCACTGGTACGTCATGTGCAACGCGCAACACCTTTCTATACCCTACTGGCAATAATACTTGATGAACTTCTGCCCAGTTTTCATCTGCCTGCATACGTAAGGACTACATTTCTCATCAAGACATCACTTTTACGGTAGTAACACTCTGGTATACACTCGGATTCCTCTTCCGTATATGTTTTCTGTCATAATATACACCAGTATATCATGGTACAGACACATACTGATGGGCATACACTGGGACAAATCAACACGCACAAACACTGTAGCCAATCACCAGTTAGAATACACACACTATAAAGGCAGAGGGCACCACGGTTCCCGTTCATTCTGGATGCTGCCTCTCAGTAGAACAAGAGGTCATCAAGTTTAGCAGAGAAACACACCACATGCTGAGAGATTCAATTGATTCGGACAGGCTCAGGTCTCTAGTTAAACAAGCATTGTTTAAACCCACAGTTCTTGTATGTCGATTAGTTAATAGTTAGTTAATAAAATAGAGTTGAACCTTCCTCAGTGGTTGGTGGATATATAACCTCGCAAGTCCTACATTATCCAACACTTCATTTTCTGATACATCCGTTTATTTCTACATCATTCTGTTTTAACTCCGCCAATTTTCCTGAACTAAAAATATCCACCTCATCCTCCACCTGTTCTTGTTCTTTTTCAATCATCTGATCAAAAACCGTTTCTGATAATTGTACTTCAACGTCATCTTCACTCTTTGATTTCACCTCTTGTCTTAACCTGTGACTTTACGACCTTGTTACTAAACAATCCGGAAAAATCCAGGATATTCGTCCTTCAACACTTCAGTTGTCTGATTTTCCACTGGCTTATCAACCACAGTAGGCATCACTTACACCTGCGATCCAGCTATATCATTACCCAAGATAAACTGTATTCCTGGACAAGATAGTTTCTCCTACTACCACTTCAGCTCTCTTCACTGGATTTTCCAATCTTACCTTATATAATGGAACACTACTCCTCTCACCCTAAATTCCACATATTACCACCTTTTCTGGCAACATTCTTCCCAGACTACAGAACTCCCATCTCTTACCATTAAAGATTGACTAGCTCCCGTATCTCTTAAAATTGTGACTTCTTTACCTGCTCCTCCTGATACACATGAATAAACTTTACCCACACAAGTAATTTTTTTAAAGAGATTTGGCACCTTCTTATCAATCACCTATTGATCAGGCTGTATAATCTTTTGCACCTCCTTTGCTTCACTTGGGCTTTCCTTTAGCACTTTCACAAACCCCACTGTCTTATCCTGTTTTATCACATCAGCCTTCCCAGTGTTTTTTTTTTCAACCATCAACACTGTGACTTTACATGGCCTAGTTTATTACAGTGAAAACATTTGAAACTTTCCATGTCTCTTCCACCGTCCTGGATTTCTTTTTTAGTCTGAGGTACACTCTCCTTTTTTATCTCCCATCAGGTCACCTTTATCTTTACCACTTGAGTATTTCTCTTGTCCCCAGTTTCTATCCTTCACAGGCTGAAACTGATGTCGGAAACCAAGCTTTGATTTATGAACTAATTCATAATCATCTGCCATTTCTGCTGCTTATCTGGCAGTTTTAACCCTCTGTTCTTCCACAAGTGTTCTCGCTACATCAGGAATTGAAGTTTTAAACTCCTCCAAAGTATAATTTCTCTGAGAGCTTCATATGTTTGGACTATTTTCAAAGCCCTTATCCACCTATCAAAATTACTCTGTTTGATCCTTTCAAACTCCATGTATGTTTGACCAAATTCTTTCCTTAAATTTCTAAACCTTTGTCTGTAAGCTTCAGGCACTAGTTCATGTGCACCAAGATGGATTTTTTCTCCTCATATGTCCCAGATACCTCCTCCGGTCGTGATGCAAACAATTCACTAGCCCTACCTATCAGCTTTGTTTGAATCACTAATGCCCACATGTCCTGTGGCCATTTCATTTGTTTAGCTACATTTTCAATGAACATTTAGAATTCCAAATTCACACAAATGATCAAGAGATAGTCTTTGATGCAGAGAGATCATCAGTACACCTGCTCTGTCTGGCTTCAGCTCCAACAGTGAAAACAAAACTAAAACACACCCTGCAGCAAACAGCCTTAAACAAAAGTAAAAAGCTGATAGACAGCCCAGCTCCACCCACACTCTGACATCACTGATAAACACCCACTCTTAACGATACATTTCTTAAACACCCATATCTTAATGGTACTCTCACATGACAGTAGATTTAGGGCTGAGCTTTGGGGGAACTTCTTCACCCAAAGGGTTGTGAATCTATGGAATTCTCTGCCCAATGGAGCAGTTAACGCTCCTTCATTAAATGTTTTCAAGATAAAGATAGATAGTTTTTTGAAGAATGACAGAATAAAAGGTTCTGGTGTTCGGGAGGGAAAGTGGAGCTGAGTCCACAAAAGATCAGGCATGATCTCATTGAATGGCAGAGCAGCCTACTCCTGCTCCTAGTTCTTATGTAACAATGTCAATTGCACCTCTTGATGGGTGAAAACAGCACTGAGACTCAGGGAGGAGCTCTTCAGACACTGGGATGAGGCAGTTGCGGAGTATTCTCGTGATGACATTTCCCGTGGTGAAGAGTAGAGTAATCCCTTTGTAATTTCTGCAAGTTTGAATCTGTCTCCTTTCTTAAGATGGTCACAATTTTTTTTTTTATAAATGTTTTTTTATTCAGTTTTCGTATTTTATATTGAACAAATTACAAATTGTTAGGAGAGAGAAACAAAAAAAAAAAACAAACAAAAACAAACACGCAAAATTAACATACATATTTACAGGTAAGCATCTTCGTAGTAGTAACTGCGCCCCCCCCCCCCCCCCCCCCCCCTCAACATGTTTATTTAGCTTGGTTTTGGGCCTTAGCTAGCCATCGAACCCCCGTAACGAACCTGTAGCCCCCCCCCCTCCCGCTACCTTCCCCCGACTATTCTTCCTCTTGTACATTGGCCACAAATAGGTCCCGGAACAGTTGCATGAATGGCTCCCCACGTTCTGTGGAAGCCGTCGTCCGACCCTCGGATGGCAAATTTGATTTTCTCCATTTGGAGAGATTCCGAGAGGTCGGACAGCCAGTCCGCAGCTCTGGGCGGTGCTGCTGACCGCCAGCCAACAGGATTCTACGGCGGGCGATCAGGGAGGCAAGGCAAGGGCATCCGCCCTCCCTCCCCAGGAATAGATCTGGCTGTTCTGAAACCCCGAAGACCGCCACTATCGGGCATGGCTCCACCCTCACTCCCACCACTTTGGACATTACCTCGAAGAAGGCTGTCCAGTACTCCACGAGTCTGGGGCAAGACCAGAACATGTGGGCGTGGTTGGCCGGGCCTCTTTGGCACCGTTCACATCTGTCTTCCACCTCCGGGAAGAACCTACTCATACGGGTTCTTGTTAAGTGGGCTCTATGTACCACTTTTAGTTGCGTCAGGCTGAGCCTTGCGCACGTGGAGGTGGAGTTGACCCTATGCAGTGCTTCGCTCCAGAGTCCCCACCCGATCTCCATCCCCAGGGTCGTCCTCCCATTTCCTCCTTGTTGCGTCCAGTACGGTGTCGTCCCTATCTACCAGTCGGTCATACATGTCACTACAGTTCCCTTTCTCTAGGATACTTTGCGTCCAGTAGGTCTTCCAGTAGTGTCTGTCGTGGCGGTTGTGGGTACGTCCTTGTCTCCTTTCGTAGGAAGTTTTTGAGCTGCAGGTACCGTAGCTCGTTCCCCCCAGCTAGCTGAAATTTCTCTGTCAGTTCGTCCAGTGTTGCGATCCTGTCGTCCGTGTATAGGTCCCTGACTGTCAGTGTCCCCCCGTCCTGCCTCCACCTTTTGAAGGTGGCGTCGGTCAGTGCTGGTTTGAACCTATGGTTGTTGCAGATGGGAGCCCTGTTCGACATTTTGGTCAGGCCAAGTTGCTGCCGCAGTTGGTTCCAGGATTGGAGGGTGGCTGTCACCACTGGGCTGCTGGAGTGTTTTTGGGTGGGGATGGGAGTGCTGCCATGGCGAGGGCCCGGAGGGAGGTTTCCATGCAGGAGGCCTCCTCCGCACGCACCCACTCAGCTTCTGGCTCCTGGATCCATCCCCTTACTCGCTCGGCTGTTGCTGCCCAGTGGTAGAATTGTAGATTCGGGAGGGCTAACCCTCCCCTGGTTTTTGTTTTTTGTAAGACCTTCTTTGGGATCCTAGCATTTTTACCCCCCCATACGAACGCCATGATGAGTTTGTCCAGCGCTTTGAAAAAGGCCTTGGGGATGTAGATCGGAATGGATCTAAACAGGAAGAGGAACCTGGGCAGTACGTTCATTTTGATCGTCTGAACTCTCCCTCGCGGGGAGAGCGGGAGTGTGTTCCATCTTTGCAGGTCCTTTTTAACTTCCTCCGTCAGGCTGGTGAGGTTCCATTTGTGGATCCCTTTCCAGTCATGGGCTATTTGGATCCCCAGGTAGCGGAATTTATGTCGGGCTTGTTTGAACGGCAGCCCCTTTAGTGCTGCCCCCCCCCCCCCCCCACCCCCCCCCCCCCCTTGCGGGTGTAATGGGAAGATCTCACTTTTGCTCATGTTGAGTTTGTAGCCCGAGAAGGCTCCAAACTCTTTCAGGAGCGCGATGATTCCGTCCATGCTGCTTTGTGGGTCCGAGATATAGAGGAGCAGATCATCCGCATAGAGTGAGACTCTGTGCTCTCTACCTCCCCTTCGGATCCCCCTCCAATTTTTTGCTGCCCTGAGCGCGATTGCTAGCGGTTCGATTGCTAGTGCGAACAGCAGCGGGGACAGTGGGCATCCTTGTCTGGTGCCCCTGTGCAGCTGGAAGTATTGGGAGTTGGTATTGTTGGTCTGTACACTCGCCATGGGAGCGTTGTACAGGAGCTTTACCCAAGCGGTGAACCCTGTTCCAAGCCCGAACCGCTCCAGTACCTCTATGAGGTATATCCATTCGACTCTGTCGAAGGCCTTTTCTGCGTCCAGGGAGACGATCACCTCTTGTGTTCTCTCCCCGGAGGGGGTCATTATCACGTTCAGCAGGCGCCTGATGTTCGCGGTCAGCTGTCTACCTTTGACAAAGCCCGTCTGGTCCTCTGTGACCACCTCAGGTACACAGTCTTCTAGCCTTTTGGCTAGGATTTTGGCCAGTATTTTGGCGTCTGCATTCAGCAGAGATATGGGTCTGTATGACCCACATTCCGTTGGGTCTTTGTCTTTCTTAGGTATCAGCGAGATTGAGGCCTGTGCTAACGTGGGTGGCAACGTGCCCCTAGCTAGCGAGTCTGTGAACATCTCCCGCACCTGCGGGAGATGGTCACAATTAAGGCATCTCTGAGATCGTCCGTTGTGCACTCCTCCTTCCAGACAAGGGTGATGAGGTTGTGGATTTTCGTCAAGGGTGCCTCTCCGCAGCATTTTAATACTTCTGTGGGGCTTCCATCTAGGTCGGAGACCTTGTTGTTCTTCAGCTGCCGAAAATCCTTTTTTGACCTTACAAAGTGCTGGGGTTGCGCTGAGAGGTTGGAAGGTAGCATGTTGCGGGATGGTGTCGATGGCAGTTGTATCAAAGGGTGTGTTTTGGTCGAGGAGGGCGTGAAATGCTCTCTCCAGCGGGCGTTGACTGCCTCTCTGTCTTTGATGAGCACTTCACCGCTTTTGGTTCTCTGGACTGTGGAAGATTTTGATTGCACTGAAAAGACCGCACATATTTTGGTTGTTGGCGAGTTGATGAGTCTCCTGCTATCTTTCCACCCACCATTTAGGCCATCAGTGTTTTGTTGCAACTCGGCCTTCAGTTGCCTGTAAGCTTGTTTCCACTCACTCGAGTTTTTATGGAGCTGCCAGTTCAGGAGCACCTTGCGTTTGCATTCAAAGAAATCCTGAATCCTCTGATCGTTCTCGGCAATCCAGTCTTGGTGTTTCCTGGCCGAGAGCTCAAGCGTCTCTTCACAGGTATTGACAATGGTGGCTATTGTGGGGACCAGGTGCTTTGGGTATTCTGCGGCTCTGGCTCGTTGGCTGTCGTCAGGTTAGCTGTGAGGCTCCAACTGTGTAGCTCTTTCTTCCCAGGCCCATTGAGTCCAGCAACATTCAGTCTCCTGTGGCAGAGTTTTTTCTGCCTGTGGCCGTTTTGGACCAGAGGGATGGAGATGACAGAACGGATTAGTTGGTGGTCAGTCCAGCAGCCGTTGACTCTGGTCAGGGCACAGGTGATGTGGCCACCTTTGCCCCCCCCCTTACTCGAACGATGATGTTTATCATCTATTACGTGCCAGTGTCTGAAGCAGGGGTGTTGCCATGAGGTCTTCTGCTCGTTCCTCTGGTGGAACAGGGTGTTCGTGATGACCAGGTTATGTTCTACAACTACACATTCTAGCACAGGCCTGGCATCCAAATCTCCAATGCAGATTCATTGAGTTGACTCCCCTTGCCAAAGAACTTTACACCACTGCCAGTACCCCATGAAATCATCTTGGCATTGGACTTTTTGGACACCTTGCCGATGTTGTCCAAACATATACAAAATTGGGCCCAGCAACATCCGGTATTATTCCAGGTGAAACAGATGATGCAAGCAGATTGGCAACAGATGTCCAAACAGTTGAGGCCCTACTTAACCCACAGGGATGAACTAACCTGCAAGGATGGAACAATATTTTGGGGCTCCCAAGTCATCATTCCACCCCCAGCGAGGGAACCCCCTCTTAAAAGAATTACACAGCGTCCGTCTGGGTCAAACAAAAATGAAGATGCCGGCCCGCAGTTACATCTGGTGACCGAGAATCGATGAAGCTACTGGGGAAGTGGTACAGCACTGCATCCCCTGCCAGACTCAACAAACATCACCTTCTTCGGCCAGTCACCACTCCTGGGAGTGGCCAGGTTGCCATTGGACCAATGTACACATGACTATCCAGGCCCTTCTTGGACAGATGTCTTGGTAGATGCTCATTCCAAATGGCTATCCATACAAGTGTCATGAGAATGTCGCTTTAAGAAATGTTTGGCTGCTCATGTTACTGCAGTGATGTCAGAGTGTGGGTGTGGCTGAGCTCTGGCTCTGCTTTTTAGTTTCACTTTGAGAATGTGACAAAGCAGGTGTACTGCTATTCTGTCTGCCATGAAAAGACTATCTCTTGATCTTTTGGTAAATTCAGAATTATAAATGTTTTCAGTAGTGAATGTAAACCTGATGTGCTTCTGTTAAAAGGTGTTTCTTTTGTCTTCTGGATGTTATTTGGGATGTTATTAAGGATTACCTGGTGTTGTATTGTTTGGGGGTTGTATTTGAATTAATGGTTGCTAAGATGGTCACTGTACGTTTTTAAAAGTTTAACTTGAGTTCATAGAATAAACATTATTTTGCTTTAAAAAATACTTTTCCATTTCTGCAGTACCACACCTGTAGAGTGGACCATGTGCTCCCCATAACCACAATCTATTAAAAGTTGTGGGTCAGGTGAACTCCATGATACACTTTGGGTTCTCTAAAACCTGGCCCATAACACAAGAGAGGGGAGCTATTGCCTCGGTGACTACTGTTTAATCATAAAATCATAGAATTCCTGCAGTGCAGAAAGAGGCCATTTGGCCCATCGAGTCTACATCGGCCCTTGCTCCAATTGAGCACCCTACTGATACCCCGCTCCTATCCCTGTAACCCCACCTAACATTTGGGAAATATTAGCATGGCCAATCCACGTAACCTGCACATCTTTGGAATGTGGGAGGAAGCTGAATCAACCGATGGAAACACACACAGACGCGGGGAGAAACTGCAAACTCCACACCGGAGGTCGGAATTGAACCTGTGTCCCTGGCGTTGTGAGGCAGCAGTGCTAACTGTGCCGCCCACAGTTAGCATGTATGTATAGCAAGTAATTGGAAGGAAAATGGAATTCCTGCAATGGGGGTGGAGTATAAAAGTGGGGAGCTCTTATGAGGAAACTCATTGGGGTTTGGAAGAATGAGAGGTGACCGTATTGAAAAATATAAGTTTCTGAGGGACTTGACCATTTCGATGCTTGAGAAAATATTTTGCTCATGAGGGGATCTAGAACTAGGGGGCACAGTTTCAAAATAAATGGTGCGGATTCTCTGTCGGCGGGATCGTCCGCTTCGCCGGCAATGCGTTCAAGCCCGCGGGTTTCCCCACGGCGTGGGGGTGACCACAATGGGAAACCCCATTGGCCGGCTGCAGGAACGGAGAATGCCGCTGACGGCGAGGGTGGGTTGCAGGAAAACGGGGTTGGCAGGGACGGAGATTGCCACCCATGGTCTTCCAATTAAGGCAGAGCTGAGGAGGAATTTCTTCTCTCAGAGGGTCATTCATTTTGGAATTCATTACTACAGAGAGCAGGAGGGGCTGGATCATTGGATTTTTTCAGGATTGAGTTTGACATATTTTTGATCTACAAGGGAGACAAGGGTCATGGGGGGCAAGCAGTAAAATGAAGTTGAGGCCACAATCACACCATCTATTGAAAAGGCTCGAGGGGTCAAATGATCTCCTCCCCTGTTCTTATTTCTTATGTTCTCGAAGGATTATATCAATTCCTATGCCAAAGATTAAAGTAAACACTAATTCTGCAAAGGGATATTTGAAGGCCCACTTCCCCAGGCTATTAACATTTTATCAATTCAACTATTGGTTCAAGCAAAATAGGTTCTCTACTTTTGAATGCAAAACTTTCAAATCCATCTTCTGATTTAGTTACTGCATAGTCCAAAATTAAATGTGAGGCAGAAAGAGCTTTGTGAGAAAATTCAGAACCTCTTGTACTTGATTTCTTCTCCGTCGCACATCCCAACCCCATCCCACTGGACTAATTACCAAGTTAAGTTTTGTTGACTCTTGTCTCTTGTTGTTCAGTTGCTCTGGCAACACAGTAATAGGACTTTGAGTGCCTGCTTGTGGCTTCCCTGTGGGATCAAAACTCTATTCAAGAACAGTCAAGCATATACAGCCAAACATCAGCACTGTCTGATTAATTTAAATATAAACCCTACAGGTAATTTTGAGATTATACAGTTAATGATTGCCACCTTCTAGTCTAGTTCACAGCACACAGAAGCTTTCCATTACTTGATTGTGAAATTGGAAAAGGAGAGGGGTTTGGCAGCCTAGTTTCAAACAATTGAAATTTTCCCATCCACAGTAAAAGGACAGTTTTTGGGGTGTGACTTAACGGCCGTGTTGCGCCCGGCATGGTTAAATAGCGGGAGGGGCCAAAATCGGCAGCGGCTACAAATTGATTCCGGTGTGTGATATTGGCTGCAATTTAATGGGAAAATTTCTAAATGTAATTTTGGGCGCGATTGACTGGGTGCTTCTCGACAGCCACTTTGGCGACATCACGGCCCGTATTGAACGGTGCTTTGTGCCAAATATGAGCCCCCACTGCTTCTTGCCATTACTGGCTGTCACGCCGGCTGACTCGCCAGACTCGCGCCTCAGCGTTCACCGCAAATAAGGGGAAGCTGCTTTTAAACACTCCCTCACTGCTCACTCAGCAAATACACAAGCATGGCAAAGCGCAGACCTCTCTTTACCTTGGGGGTGGTGATCTCACAAGGCTTCTCGACGCCGCTAATGCAAGACGGGACTGTGGTAGTCACCACTGTTGTATTATATTGTATATATGGGTATTACAGTAAGGCCCCTGTACTACAGGTATGGGGCTAGATCCCTGCCTGCTGGCTCCACCCAGTAGGTGGAGTATAAATATGTGTGCTCTCCGAACTGCAGCCATTTTGTCAGCTGCTATAGGAGGCCACACATCTCTGTGTAACAAAGCCTCGATTACATTCTACTCTTGTCTCGTCAAAATTGATAGTGCATCAGGGAGACCTTGTTGCCCTGGCCCCGAGGGGTGTGGCGGGGGGGGGGCTGGTAGGAGGACCAGCAGCCGGGTCACCAATAGCACCTGAGAGGCAGGGGATGTCAGTGCAGGCAGCAATATCTTCCAATGTCGAAAGAAGATCAACAACCTCCACCAAGCTGCAAGGCATTAGTACCGCCTGCCGCCAATCAAATTCCCCCCCCCCCCCCCCCCCCCCCCCCTCCCCCACCCAACATAAACCCCTGGCTGAGACTTTGCACCTTCTCCACATCCGGACCCCTTCGTGTCCAGGTGCTGTGCCCACACATGCCGGCTACTATAGATCCGCTCTGACCCCATCAAGCCTATGCTCACAATGCCCTCTCTTTCCCCCCACAGAAGAAGATATCCCATAATAAGTGGGAAAGGCCAAGATGAAGGGGACGGAGGAACAGAGATTCGAGTCCCGACCCTATGAGGAACGGGCTCTGGAAATCGCGGGATTGGCCAAGGAGAAAGTAGTCACTGACAGTGAGGTTTGCCTGCACCACAGAGGTGAGGGTCCACTGCCCCTTCACCCAGATGACCTGTCTCAAGTGAGTTGTTCATGTCAGACACAATGACCCTTCCCTCTCACTGACCACATGTCCATTTTCTCACAGAATCTCCATCTGATGAGGCCGGACCATCCAGAGATATTCCCCGCACTGCAACCCAAGAGACCACCTAGGAGAACTCCTAGTAGTCAAAGGGAGTTAAAGTGACCTTCAGCACAGAACCAAGAACAGGGCTCTGTCCTGGAAATATTTGGTAGGACAGATGGCAGCAGCTATAGATACCCCTGTTATGGGTCTCCACAATATTTAAGGATGGCTTGAAGGCCTCACAGTAAAGCCCCCCAACCCCTCGCTCGGGGCGACCCATGACCTGGAATGTTTCAGGTACCCTTGAACTGCATGCCAGAAAATAGAAATGGCAACTCACCTACTCAGTTCCCCTCAGCAGCCATTGTGCCAGCTTCACGTTTTTATAAAGGAGTGCTAAATGGCACCTGCGAGATTTCTCGCTGGGGAACCAATTAATTCCCGGGAGGCCATTACATTCGACTCCAATCTCACCAATGAGACGAACATGAATGCAGATGAGGGTTAATGGTATGCTCGCTATATTTGGTCGAGTTCCGGAACTCATCAGCAGGAGTTGGCCGGTTAGATAGCAAACTTGATTTGCGCATGGCGCAAATCTCGATTTAGGCATTTCCCGCTATTTAACTATGCACCCAGGTTTGCACCGGACGCAACGCGGTGGTAAAATCGCACTCATTGTTTGCAATTGTTCTGTATCTAAAGGAAATGTATCATTTGTTCACAATGGAAGTAAACACTGGGGGCTCAGGGAACAAGGGATGGACATTTGTCTTCAGTCTACATGGCTCTAGTTACAGAGGTGGGGTGACAGCAGATGATCCGCACCCGAAGCCAATGGAAGAGGTTCATTTGGACTGTTTCCAAATAAGGGATTGCAAAATAGTGGGACGTTGGAAAATCAGAGTTCATGATGGCACAGTTTTACCATGACTTTTGTGGTATGATTCCTCCGAGACCCAGTTCAACATCACTTCAGACACAGAAGAAGAGAAATACATTTCCTCTGCTGGCAATGCTCAAGGAATCCTAGGAACTTGAGGGATGAGAGACTTCCATGTTGTCTTCACTGTTTGTTGTTAAGTATATGTAAAATCTAGCTTAGTAAATTCTACTTGATTCAAAAATATGAGTTATTCGTACCTTGTTAGGTTGGGCACAACTGAGGGCCCTAGTGATAGAAATTAAGAATTGTGAACTTTTGAGATTTTAATTGGAAACTGAGTATCTGAGTGGTGGGAAGCTTCCTGTGAAAGTCCATTCATGTCATGTCTTACAAGCAGAAAGTCGTTAACCTTTTCTGGTCTTGTCTTTCATGTTGGGAGCATAGTTTTTGTTGGTTATCCTCTCTGCGTATGCACACGCTTGTATATTTTGTGAGTCTTGTTTTCATTTTGAACCAGCTGAAGCTCTAAATTTTCATTGGGCTCAAGAGATGGGAATTTCGACAAAATATTTGGCAACCTAAGTCCAAAACCCATTGCCGGAATCAACATTTCTCAGCTGCATGAAGCATTAAAGTGTGAATGCGATTGCTGAATCTGTTCCCTTCAATTTAAGATTGTGCACACAGGGTTGGAAAAGAATAAAAATTCAATTACATGTTAAGTTAAAAATGCTGCTGTGGATTTATTTTGACTGAAGATTTAGGTTTGCAAATGTGAAAGGCACCTGAAAAGTAATCCAGATAGCTGGGTGCATGCAAGCTGTCAATCACAGCCTAGTAAAATCAATTTCACATTGAACTGAATGAAAGGCTTGCAGATCAAAGATCTGAGGGGGTTTAAACCCAGCTACCGTGGTTTTCCCTTTCTAGGAATTGACAGGTGCTGCTTCCTCTGCCTGAGCCAGCAGGAGTATTGTACAGGGGAGTTTTAAAGCAGTCATTTTTTTCAATGTCTCTGGGCTACTTTGTAGCTTTCAAGCCAGGGGGCTGGATTCTCCGCAGCCCTGCGCCGAAATCGCGGCTGGCGCAGGGGCGGAGAATCCACTTTCACACCGTAATCGAGCTCGGCAACGGTCCGGCGATTCTCCGGGCCTCAAAAATTAGCGTGATTGCAGAGTACGCCGCGCCGCCGGGAGGCCATTGCCAGATGCCCGCTCAGCAATCCTCCACTCCCGACCCGGCTGAGTTCCCGACGGCGTGGAATTAACCACCTATTGTTGGTCGGGATGCTGACGTGGCGGCTGTGGACTCAGTCCGCGGCCGTCCTGGTCAGGGGCAGGGGGATCGGAGTGGGGCCCTTATAGGTGACCGGAGATTAAATCTGCGTGGTTTCAGGCTTGGGCGTGTGGCCGATCGGGGCGTTTCTTTTCTATGTGTGGCTCTGAGGTCCGCGTCTGCCATGAAACTCGGTGCGGCCGCTGGAGACTGCCGCCGTGCGCATGCCCGGACTTCTTACCGGAATTGCTGGGGGCCGTATCTGCAGCTAAAACTGTGAGATTTACTCCTATCCCTGCTAGCCCCCTGCAGGACATTGAATTAGTTCAACTTTTTAATAGGAAATTCGGAAGTAAAACGCCACAGTTCTTACGCCGACGTGGGGACATAGTCTCATTTTGGGAGAATCCAGCTCAGGATCTCTGTAATGGGGGTGCCGCCAGGCAAAGGTTTCTTTAATGGTGGACTTCCAGGCTGAGCTCTCTGTACTCAGGGCTTCCAGGTGAGGGTCTCTGTAACATCCAAGCATGGATCTCTGTGATCGTGGGTTTAGGTGGGATCTTTCTCATGGGGGATATCTGGTGGAGATCTCTGTAATGTGGAACTCTGGAGGGGGATCGCGGGGAGTGGTGTTGGGTCACACTCATACTGTGGGGGGGGGGGGAGGAATGTGACCCAGAAAGTCCCATGGTGAGGGGTGGGTGCAGAATTGTGTTGTGGGTGGGTGGAGGGGGAGACCAGTCTCTGTACATCACTCCGGGGCGCCCTCTCAAAATGGCAACCCAATAGCAGGACTTGTGAGGGAACCCCTCACAATCCCCGCCATGGATAAATTTGCATGACAAGGCTTAGAGAACACCTCTGGATTCCCATTTCCAGCCCGAGCGCAAATCAGGGACAATTCATCTCCGGTAGGAGAACATAGGGCTGGATTCTCCGAGTCTGGGGCTATCTCCGGAGGTTCTGTGGCGTTTTACATGGGAAAAATTGGTGAGGCCCAAAGGCCGATCCTCCGACCAGTGAGGGGCTAGCAGTCATGCCATGTAAAATGCATGATCTTCCCGATATAAACGCCGGGAGAATTACCATGTCAGTGGCCGCCCATGCGCATGGGGACAACCTGCCCCCCCCCCCCCCCCCCCCCCCCCCCCCCGGCCAGCAGCACGGCTCCCGCCCGATTGTTGGCGGCGCTGGACCCAGTCTTCAGCCGCCATGCCGGGTTCCCCACCGCTGAGGCCATGAGTCAACCACATGGTCAGGAACCTGGCCCATTGGGGGAGGGCCTTCAGGTAACTTCCTGTGGGGGGGTCCCATTAGTTGGGGAGTCTCTGTTGGGGTCCCTTTAGTTAGGGGGTCTCTGTGGGGGGGGGGGGTGGAGGTCCTGTAATTAGGGGGTCTCTGTGGGGGTTCCTTTAGTAAGGGGATCCCTATGAAATGAAATGAAAATCGCTTATTGTCACGAATAGGCTTCAATGAAGTTACTGTGAAAAGCCCCTAGTCGCCACATTCCGGCATCTGTCGGGGGAGGCTGGTACGGGAATCGAACCGTGCTGCTGGCCTGCTTGGTCTGCTTTAAAAGCCAGCGATTTAGCCGAGTGAGCTAAACCAGCCCCTATGGGTAGGGGTTCTTTAGTTTGGGAGTCTCTGCTGGGGTCCCTCTAGTTGGGGTGTCTCTGTGGGTTGGGTTCCTACAGTTAGAGGTCCCGGGGGGGGGGGGGGGGGGGGGGGGATATCCCTATTAATGGGGACCCTGGAGGGGTCTCCCTATCAAGAGGGTCCCTGTGGGAATCTCTCTATTCAAGGTTTCTCTTGGGGAGTTCTCCCATTTTGAGGGTCGATGGGGCGTGTGGGCACCGGGGTCTGGTGGAGGAAGGGTGAGCAGGTAGTGCATTGTGGGGTGGGGTGGTCCTTGGATGCATTTTGGGGGCAACTCTCGAAAGGAGTTACCCCTTCGCATCTGGGCCACGCTTGGTGAGACCTGCAGTAATCCCCGCCACGTGATTCCCAGCCCAGGGGCCTGGAGAATCACGGAGGGCCGGAGTGCCGGACACGCTAAATGGATTGGGTTCATTTACATCCTCCCACTGCCCGCTGGCATGAACTTCGATCCTGCCACCAGCAGGTGGTTGGAGCATCATGATCGCTGCCCGACGCCAATCTCAATTTTTCGATTCCCCACCCCATCAGGAAATGCACCTGGAATGGAGAATTCACCCCCCCCTGTCTTTTCTCAAAAAGGAGACAGTTGATATACCTTTGATATAAGAAACTCATTTCGATGACAAGGAACATTTGAAATTGATGCAGTGCTGGGTTTGTCTAGTCATTTCTGTCGCATTTTCCACTAGCAACCAAAGGTTACGATTCTGATTAATAAAAGTGTGCCATTTAGACTTGAGAGCTGTGTGAAGGATCAAGGGGGAAGGTATGCGATCGTTAAACGAGTGCTGCATGGGGTAAGAATTTTAGAATTCATAAAATCCCTCCAGTGCAGAAGGAGGCCATTCACCCATCGAGTCTGAACTGACTTTCTGAAAGAGCATCCTACCTAGGCCCATTCCCCCACCCTAAACCATAAACTCATCACCCCAGCCAACCTGCACATCTTTGGACTTTGATAATGAATGTGTGGCCCTCTAAATGATTCCTGATTTTGTTGCTAATGTTTTTACAGATTTTGCTGAATTAGCGTCAGTGAGAGGGGACTTCAAGTCCCACCTATATCCTATTATGGACAAACTTCCCATAACCAGGAATCCACCCACTCAACAACAGGCGGCATTAGTATCTGTATGTGAGGAATTGGGATACTTTGATGTTTGGAGAACATTACATCCTCAGGACAAGGAGTTCACTTTCTTCTCTGCTCCCCACCAGTAATACTGGAATGATTATTTTCTTCTGTCAAAATAATATTACATTCAGTGGTTCCCTGTTCTGTTGGTAATATTGTGATCTCTGATCATGCTCTTGACCGCCTGGAATTTTCACTTAAGAGAATATATCTACTTGAAAATTATTTTTTATTGGGATTTTTAACATTTAATAACAAGATTTATACATAAGAGACAGAGTCGTTGGCCAGGGTGGCGGTGCCAAGTGCCCGCATTCCGGGGGAGGGCCAGGAGGCCACCCTACGCTATCCCTGGCTACCCAGGGGCCTTGAATGGCCTGGGAGGGCCTCCAGATACTGTTCTGCCCAGTCCACCTTTCTGCGAACGGCGCCCGCCTGCAGCCTCGCTGGGGAGGCTGGTAGATCCCGAGAGCCCGGTAGAACTCAGGTAAGCTTGCCTACATTGTTTAAAACTTATGGATGCATGAGCTATTTGGTCATGGGCCTTTTGGGCGGGTTCTGATTCCGAACAGGACTTGGGTGTATCCCGCGAGGGGCAAAGGCTGCTGGGAAGCCGTGGGAGGCCTCTCCTGGGATCTACCGACCGGGTTGCATTTGGGTGAGAGCACAACGCGGGTGGTAGATTGCGCCCCAGATGTAATGATCACACCACAGGGCTCTGAGGACAAAGTAGCCCCCGGGTGGTAGGGACATGGCATAGCAGTGGCGGGTTGACACTGCTAAGGGGCTGGGACTGAAAGGGGTGGGGTATGAATGGGGCAGGAAGAGGGTTCCCTTTGGCAACTCCATAGTGGGATGTCGCTCACTTGGAAAGAGGTGGGGGAAGGAACGCTGGTACCGGTGGCTGGGGATGGGGCAGCCTGATGCTGGCGAAACGGTGGGAGGGTGATCTTTGCTAGCGAGAAGGGAGACCCATTCAGAGGGCCAGTGGTCCTTGGTGTATGTGTGTGTGTGGGGGAGGTGGTGGAGAGGGATTGATGCTGGTGAGGATGGTGGCGGGTGATGTTTGGGAGGGGGGCCTTTTACTGTCACTTTGAGATTGGGGAGTCTCTGTGCAACCAGACCTGCCGACCTGTTGAGGCCCCTCCCCTCAGACAAATGAATGACATAACGTGGGAAGATCTCGATGGGGAAACTGCTGTAACATCCTGCTCGATTTGCACCCGAAATGGCGCTTAGATATTTTTTGGGAAAATTCTGCCTATTGTCGCTAACATGCAAGGGTGTGTGCTTCTGTTCCATTTCTTTACAGAATTTGTCCTTTTTCTCCCCATCCTGTGACTCATTTGCATTACTTACCCTTTATATGGAAGCACTGGGTTAGATGAACCGATTGTGTTGAGATTTTTGGTGAATTGATTGTGCCGTATTGTACCAGTTTTAAGGATGGGTTGTTTCGTTCATTAAAAATGGAAAAAAAAATATTTGGTAACTATAGGGCGGTCAGTCTAATGATGGTCAGGGGGAAACCTTTGGAAACAATGACCTGGGACAAAATCAATTGACATTGAGGAAAATAATAAATAAAAGTCAGAGGGATTTATGAAAGGCACATCACGTTTGACTGGAGAAAAAAGGGTTGAGAGGGAATTGACCTTGGTGTTCACGACCATGAGGGATCAAGTAGATGGTAAGTGTTCAAATTCCTGGAAGGGTGGAGAATTAACCAGAGGACACCAATTTAAAGAGATTGGCAGAAGATCCAAAAGCAGCAAAACCTTTTATAAGCAGAGAGTAGCAGACTCTCCTGAGTTTAGCGAGCTGGACAATGAGCTTTAATTTCCTCAATAAAACTCTTGTTTTATATAGCGAGCTGTTTTGGCATGTAAGGGCAGTGGAAGCTGATTTAATAATGACACAGGGAGGGAGGTGCGCACAGTGGTTTTTTCACCAGACTAGTGATCCAGGGTAATGTACTGGGGACCTGGGTTTGACTTGCTCCCAGCAGATGGAAACATCAAAAGTCTAATGATGACCATGAAACTAATGTTGTAAGAACACATCTGGTTCACTAATGCCCTTTAGGGAAGGAAATCTCAGTAAAAAGTCATACAACACCAGGTTAAAGTCCAACTAGCTTTCGGAGCTCTGCTCCTTCCTCAGGTTGGTAGTGTTGGTAGTGTAATGATATCTATATAGATATCTATATAGATATGTCAGTGAAGGGTTAATTATTACACCTCAGTGTAATTCAAACACTAGAGGGCACCACCAATTCCCAGTGTAAATATCAGGGGCATGATTCTCCCTTCTGGGGACTAAGTCCCCACGCCCGCCGGAAAACAGACGAGAATCACTCCGGATGTTTTCCTCGAAGGTCTGGGGCGATTCTCCGTTTTCCAGGGGGCTAGCAGAGCCCCGGCCTGTGTTCCACAGCTCTGGCTGCTGGCAGGACACTGCTAGCCAGACGGTGCGGCCTCGCATGCGCACGCCGCCCGCAAGCAGACAGCGCATGCGCGCGGCGGCCCATCTTGGCGTGGGCGCACCGACATGGCGGAGCCACACAGCGGGCCTGCATGGCGGAAGGTAGGTCCCTCCCAGATCGTGATGGCCCACCGATCCCCCCCGGAGTCCGATGCCCCCTGCCCCCCACCAGGCCACAGGTCCCAGCTCTCGCTGGGTGGTACCACATGTAAACCACACCACCGGGAGTTTGGGCGGTCGACTGCGGAGAATCGCCATGGGGGTCTCTTCCAACGGCCCCCGACTGGCACCGCTTCGACCGCATGTGTGGGACTGGCGGGTCCACAGATATTCGTGGAAGCGCCGTCGCGCCGGGTTTCCGGCGTGAGCGGCTATTCCCTGCTCCCGCGCCGGGCGCGATTCCAGCGCAGAGGGTCGGAGAATCCCGACCCAGATCTCAGGGAATCTTGGGTAGTTGGGGGAATGTTAGCAAAGAAGAAGCATTAATCACAGCACGAGGAAGTTTAGATTAGAGAGTGTTAACACAAGGTCATCATTAGTTAATACTAGATCATCGATTATTGTTTAACAGATTCAATCTTACTTTATTAATAGTTATAGCTTAGTAGTGTGTTTGAACTCTATTTAATTAATCGTTATTCAATAAATTAGTTTTGCTTCAATCTAAAGATTGGTGGTTTCTGTATCATCAACTCATCAGACCATTCTGGATCACAAGGCAAAGAATAACAACATATAACCACAAAGTGTAATATCACAGTTAGGGCCTAAAATGGCTGCTCCAGAGTCCAATTCAGATGCCATTCTGTTCCCTCTAATCAGAGTCGCCATGGTGTAAATCTGTAATTGTAATGTCAAAATTTAACAGAAGATTCTTAAACCATTAATATTACATTAAGAACAGACAGTGCTGTCATAGTACATTGATTTGTGAATGTTCTTTCGCAGCATAGTTTATCCAAACCTGCTGTATTTAAATCCCACCTGCACTGACTTGGTTAATATTCTGAAATAGTTGTGCCAGTTTTTGTTTAAACCATATTGATCAAATGCTTTCTTCCCCTAAGCTATCAACCATTCACTGGTGCGCAGTGAGGGGGGGGGGGGGGGGGGGGTGGTTGAGGATAGACTCTGGGTGATGAATTCTGTTTGTTATTGGTTGACACATTTTGAAGGGGAGTGAATTGATATATGAGATGTCTTCACTTCACGAAAGAAGTTGTGACTGAAATCTTCCAACTGTTCAGCCAGAATTACAACCTCAAAGCACAGCAAGGACAGTACTGCCTGTGGCTCCCAATGTAAGTACGGCCTTCAACATCTGGCCTTGCTGGCTTCTGCTGGAGATGCAAGCAAAATCTCACAGTTTGTAGCGCACTGCTGCAAAGGAACGTCACTGACACTCTCTGTACACAGAAAAGCAATTTCATTTTATTGCACTGGTCTCTGCAAGACAGAATGATTTGTGGTGGTTTGGTACATGTTCCCCATTGTTATAGCAAGATGTGAAACATTAATGGGCAAGGACTGGCTTCACAAGCTGAAGCAAGGCAGTAAGCATGATTTCCAAGTTGAGACATTCAAGAAGCTTGATCAGCTATTGAATAGGAGCAACAACATTTTTGAGAACAGCTATGAAGACACATTTGGTGTGAAAGTGCATATCTACGTCAGGCCTGATGCAAAACCTGTATATTGCAGAACTAGGATGGCTCCTTATGCTCACAAACCCAAGATTGAAGAGGAACTAAAGAAGATAGAGAGAAATGGTGTGCTCGTGAAAAGTGATTGTAGTGATTGGTTAACCCCAATAGTAGTAGTGCTGAAGTCAGATAAAACTGTAAGACCATTTGGACACAATGAAGTCACAATGTATGATGAGCAGTATCCATTATCGGTCTCCCAAGATTTGTAAATAGAGTTAGCAGAATCCAAGCTAGTCACAAAGTTGGATTTGTCCCATACCTATGTATATCTCAACATGGATGGAGAGCGTCAGCAGCATCTTATGATAGACACAAACATGGTTTTATACTTCAACATAAAGCTGCCCTAAGGTGTGATGTCTTCTCAAAAAGTTTCCAAACTACACTGGATAAGGTTTAGTCAGCAGTGCCGTATTGCTTGTGTAATCAGGACGAACTGCTGATCGCAACCGTAACAGAGGAAGAGAATCTTTAAGTGTTGAATGAAATGCTAACAAGCCTCAATAATCACAATGGAAAGGAACAAGTATGCCTTTGTGCAATTTGACTTGTAAACCAAAGAAAAGAGGTTAGAGCTAGTGAAAGAGGGGATATAATCTATATCAATAACAAAAAGCCAAATGGTGTGTCTGAGCTTAAACCTTTTCTAGGTATGGTCCAATGCAACTCACAATTTCTGCCTGAGCTTGCAACAGTATTCACACCACTAACTGTGTTGTTGAAGCATGTGAGAGACCACTGACCAGCGATGCACTACTGCGCTTGTTTATGATAACACAAATTGTGACTTGAATATAGCATGCAATGCTTCAATCTAGGAGTTGGAGCTGTGATTGGTCATGTCATGGATGAAAGAGTCATAAAGAGAAGCCCATAGCATTCACATTGCATACCCACAACACCAGTGGAAACAATAATCTGCAGATAGAAAAGGAGCACTTGAAACCATCTTTAGAATCAAAACGTTTCACCATTTCCTGTTGGCTAGAAACTTCACACTCGTAACAAGTCAATCTGGGACTAAAATCTGCATTACCAATGACGTCAACATCAAGAATGAAGTTGTCCATTATACCTCTTGCACAGTACAGCATCAAGAACTGCCATTCAAAAGAGAATGCTATAGCTGATGCACTGTTGGATTTGCTGCATGAAGACTCAGAAGGAGTTTGTGAACGTTTCTGTATCAGCTCTCTAAGTGAGCAATGCGCCTACTGCCATTCCCCTGCCTCCTCCCGGCAACCCTGCACATTCTTCCTTCTCAGATAATAATCCAACTCCCTCTTGGATGCTTTGATTGATCCTGCCTTCATCACATTCTTGGGCAGTGCATTTCAGATCCTAACCACTCACTACCTGAAAAAGTTTCTCCTCAAGTTTCATGGCTCATGGAGAAGAGCTCACTAGTCTCAGATGACGGCCCATTCCAAAATTCCATGAAGCAAAATTTGATCAAACATACCCCACCCCACATGAGCAGCCAACCGCAAAACGGGAGCGGAAAGATTTGTTAGGATAGTTAAGTAAATATTCAAGAAACATGCGCTGCATAAGTATTCAAAACTCCACTAAAGGGTATAAACACCCACTAGGATTTGAGAGACAATTAAGGACATATCTGAGTAGAATCCTGCCAAAACCGACTGTTACAATTGAACACAAACAGTCCAATCAAAAGCTCCAGCGTGACACTATTATGATCCCAGACCAGATCCCAACAGCATGAAGAAATAAGGCTTGGGTATTTTTAAAACAAAATGTTATTATGAATACAATATTAAACTTTTTAACTTCACACCCAAAACTAACAGTTTACATTAACCCTTAACACCACTACTTAATTTCCCATTAAACCACAAGAGGAGAAACATACAGCTCTCAATCTATCTTACTGTGAGAGAATTGTGGACTCAGCGTTAGGCAAATCAGAATTCAACTCCTCTCTCTGACGCTTTCTCCAAAAACTAAAACTCTAAAGCTTTTTCAAAGTGTATCTCTGCATTCCTTGGCTCCACCCAGCAATGACCTAACCTCTCCAAGCTGAGAAACAAATGATCTCTGCAGGCTGCGACGCACATTAACTCCCCAGCGGCATTCCCAGTCACGCCACAATCCATTAGCCCAGACTGAAAAACACATTCCTTTGTATCACCTTCTGGATGCTGAAAGCACCCAGTCCCTGCAAAACAGATTCTTTAAAAAAAAATGACACTGCAGTCAAACACACTCGAACCCCTGGTTTTTAACCCTTAAATTGCACAATACCTCGATTCCAATATTCCTAACGTTGTCCAGTCGCCACAACACGAATAAAAGGGAATGCAGTTTCAGACAAATTGAACATGTTTGTGTTCTGCGACCCCCTCACAGGTCACAAGAGTGGAATGGGGAAAATGCAGTAAAGTGTGTGGAACCAAAAGATACATGGTTGAATTTAACAAAAAGGAAAGAAATGTTAATTTAGACCACGTGATGCTGGAAAGGGATGAACCCACACGTTAGCATGATTAAGTTGATCATGAGATCGCCAGGTTAAGGGGATGGGAAGATAAGTGGGTGGTAGTAATGGGGGATTTATTCCTGGAGGGGCAGTTTGGACGTTTGGGAGAGTTAGTGGAGAAGTACGGGCTCGAGCATTTGGAGGCATTCAGGTACTTGCAAATCCAGAATTTTGTGAAGATTTATTTGAGTTTTCCAGTTGCGTTGCCCGCGTCGTTGGTGGAGAGCGTACTGTCGCTGGCCGGATTGGAGGAGGGTAAAACCTCAGGGATCTATGGGAGGCTGCTGGCAGAGGACGGGGCCTCGCTGGAGGGCATTAAGGCAAAATGGGAGGAGGAGCTAGGGGGTGAAGTGGAAGATGGGGTTGTTATGTGAGGCCTTAGGGAGAGTGAATGCCACGTCATCATGTGTGAGGCTTGGGCTCATATAACTGAAGGTGGTGCATCGGGCACACTTAACGAGGGCAAGGATGGGTCGGTTGTTTGAAGGGGTAGAAGAAAAGTTCAAGAGGTTTGCGAGGGGTCCAGTGGATCACGGACATATGTTCTGGGCATGTCCTAAGCTGGCAAACATTTGGGGCTTTTTCTTCAGCACCATGTCACCGATCTTAGACAGTGAGCTGGAGCCGGGTCCCCTTGAGGACATATTCGGGTTGTCAGAGCTGCCGGAGTTACAGGCGAGAGCAGGGGCAGATGTTTTAACCTTCGCCTCGCAAATTGCTCGCAGGAAGATTCTGCTAGAGTTGAGGTCAGCTTCATCACCCAGTGCCTCGGTGTGGCTGGGGAACCTCCTGGAGATTGTGTATTTAGAGAAAGGTAAATACACGCTAAGGGGGTCATTTGGGAGGAGAATATAAGATGGCATCTGTTTGTTGTATATTTTAATGAAATGGTTACTGTCAGCTGTTGGGGGGGGGGGGGATGGAGTGGGGTTTGGGGGTCTGTTTTAGTTTTTGTGTTATGTATTTGCATATACATTTTTAAATGGTCAATAAAAATATTTACAAAAACAAATTTGATTATGAAATTTTGCCAATTTCAATGGCTGAAGCACCAATTCCTGAATAAGGAACAAGATGTTCTTTGAGTACTGAATAAAAACCTGTCCAAAACCTGCCCTACACTGAAACCTGTATGGAGATCAAGAAGGCTTTGAAACATTTATTAAACTTGATTCATTGTTTAAAAATAGCTGGTTCTGATTATGCCAAGTGTGCTATTGAAAGTAAACAAAAATACTTTCCTTTCAGAAGCAGTGTAACCATATTGTGAGATTATGGGCCTAATCGAACGGTTGCTCCCGGCTCATGACGCAACAAGACCAAATCCGCTCACAAGATTTGTGAAGCTCGGGCCCCACAAAAAGGGAGTCCCGTTTAACTGTGTGGTCAGCATCGAGAAACACCTCGCTTAACACGCCCAAAACGGGACACTGTTTCATTCCCGTTAAATCGCGCTCTAAACTAATGAGATAAAATGCCAAAGCATGTGCAGTTCCCAAAGACACAATAAACTGAGACATGAACCAGCCATTCTCCATGTTGATCTTCTTTACTTGGGTCGTCCAATATGTAAGAACAAGCGTGCAGAGGTAACAGAAGGACTTACCTGAAGTGCAGGCTACCCCATGTTGCAGGATGCTATTGACTGCATGAATATTGCTTTGCATGCACCTGATGTGAATGGTGCTGTTTTCATGGATTGAAAGGGATTTCACTCACTCAATGTGCAACTGGTGTGTGACCACAGGCAATGCATTATGCAGGTCAATGCCTAATATTCTGGCAGCAATTATAATTCCCTTATTCTGCAACAACCTACTGTGACCATCTGTATTTGAATCACTGTGGCAAAGTGAAAGGTTAATCTACAAGATTATGAGTGGCATGGACAGAGTGGATAGTCAGATGCTCTTTCCTAGGGTCGGAGAGTCGAGTACTAGGGGACATAGGTTTAAAGTGCGTGGGGAAAAGTTTAGAACAGATGCGCGAGGCAAGTTTTTTACACAGAGGGTGGTAAATATTTGGAAAGTGCTGCCTGGGGAGGTGGTGGGAGCAGGTACGATACGGCATTTAACGGGCATCTAGAAAAATATATGAATAGGGTGGGAATGGAAGGATATGGGGCGGGATTCTGCGACCACCCGCTGGGCCGGAGAATCTCCCGGGGGGGGGGGGGGGGGGGGGGGGGGGTGGCGTGAATCCCGCCCCGCTACCCCGGCGCCGGCTGCTGGTTTCTCTGATGCCGGTTTTTCGGCCGGGTCAGGAATCGCGCTATGATGGTTGGGGGCCGTTGACAGCAGCCCCCTCGGCGATTCTCCAGCCCGCGATGGGCCAATTGGCCGCCTGTTTTCGGCGGGTCCCGCCGGCGTATGTTACACCAGGTCCGTACCGGTGGGACCTGGCTCTGCAGGTGGCCTGTGGAGTCCTCGGGGGGCCGCAGGGGGATCTGGCCCCTAGGGGCCCCCATGGTGGCCTGGCCCGCGATCGGGGCCCACCAATCCATGGGCAGGCCTGGGCTGTGGGGGAACTCTTTCCCTCCATGCCGGGCGGTGTAACACTAGGGACACTTAGGGCACTACGGGCAATTTATCATGGCCAATCCACCTAACCCGCACATCTTTGGACTGTCGGAGGAAACCGGAGCACCCGGATGAAACCCACGCACACACGGGGAGGACGTGCAGACTCCGCACAGACAGTGACCCAGCCGGGAATCGAACATGGGACCCTGGAGCTGTGAAGCATTTATGCTGTATTGTTCTTTGTTCTTTGCTTTAGGACTGCTGTAGATACAGGATGGCCCTCCTATTTTCCACCACTTGCACCAAGACCTCGAATGTATTCTCAGGAAACCTTCATGCTCACCCTCATACATGAAATATTGCTGGCCAGATTTACTTTCCAAGGAACTCTAATCACTTGCTGGAAGTTGCCTTTAAGAAGTGTGAGCGACTTGTTACATCAAGTCAATGCATGAAGCCAAATGGGGAGTGCTGGCAACATGCAATCATTTAAAACAACAGAAAGTGCCAATTTAAGGTACTGCCTCCTAATCCCAACCTGTGGCTCGCACACCCGTTTATCAGGGTTAGAAAACATAACTCCGATGCTTTGCATCTGAACTGGTATTTTTATGCGAGTGTTTGAAGGTTATTTACCGTCTTTGAAACACTGATTTGGATCCAGTCTAGACTGTCAATAGTGTCTGAGAGGGGATAAACATTTGTGAAATGCAGTTATCACTCTGCGGGGAGCGATGAGCAACCATACCGAAATTGTTTTTAAATCTGGCGAGGGAGAATAACTGAACATTCATCCAGCATGTTCATCACACAAGTAACACATAAAAGGTTTATTCGATAGCATTTGAAGTTTTCCAAGGACCTTTGGCTGCTCTTGCTATAAATTTGGCAGCAGGACCATTAAAGTAAAGTCATTACCGTGCAGTTTATATTCAAAGCCGAGAGTTATTGGGTGTATTTATTTCAAGGATAATGAGAACACCGAGTGCATTATAGTTGAAGCCATGCACAAAACAAAATTTGTCCAGCTCACTCAGCCGTGAAATAGGATTTTATCATCTTTCAGTTGGCCTTGATCCTAAATGTGCCAAGTACAACTCTAGTCAGCTATAGGCCGTGATTTTCCAGTTGACCTTGTGGCGGGTTTAATGGCGGGGGCGGGGGCGGGGGGGGGGGGCAAGGCAGTGGAAGCTGAAAAATTGATTTCCCGCCAGCGTACAATGACAGTGCAAACTTACGCTCCCGCCCATCAAGGTGGGTTGGTGTTCCCAGCAGAGGTCAGCGTGAAACTGTATCACATCCTGTTAATTGGATGCAGATGAAGTGCCGACCAGAATGACCCCTTCCTGTCCAATTACCCGCACTGCCTGCAGGATTTCACACTGATCCGGACCAATGAGATGTGGACATGTCAGGACCAACTGGAAGAAGGCCAGGAATGGCTTGCAGAGCTTGGAAGGTTGGAGGCCGCCGGTGACCATGGACCCTGGAACACTTGCATGCAATGGTGGGTGGGTGGGGCCCCTACCTTATGGATCTCCGGGCTGCAGAAGCTTCCAGGACGTGGATCTGTGGTCAGCCGCATGAGGTACTGTTTGTGCTGGGAGTGGATTAGATAGGGAGGGGAGGAATGAAGAAGTGGGGCATTGTGGGGGTCTATGGGGGAGCGTGGATGTTGAGTGTGGTCGGGTGTAGAGACAGTTGCTGAAGGGGATGTTTAAAGGTTGAGGTGCTTCATGGAGCAGGAATGTTGGAAGGGCCTTGGTGGGGTGTGGGAAGCGGGAGGGAGGGATAGTTGGTGGTATACAGGTTGGACAGGCATGAAGGGGTGAAGGTAGGTGTGAACCAGCAAGGGGTGGAGGAGGGGAAGGGGGTTCAGAGGGAGAGGTCCATAATGTGAACTGCTGAGTTATGGCAGCAGAATGAGTGAATTGTTGATAGGAAGAGTTAGTGGTGGTTAAAGGGGGCAGCGGGAGCTAGAAGGGTGAGAGTCCTATGGTGGTGGGAGAAGGGTCACTGAGGGTTGTTGGAGGGGATATGGAAGTAAAACTGGATTCTGGGAGTCAGCAGGTTGAGCGGCAGTATGTTTATTGTTGAGGGGTGGCTCCTTGGGAAAGCGGAGGGTCATGGGAGAGGGTTGTAGGACGACTGTGGGGAGGTCAAATGATTATGCCGGGGGGGGGGGGCATGTGGGGGGGCGCATGGTAGGAGGGGTAAAGGTATTGGACTACACAGCCAACATTACATGCATCATGATCACTTGTAACTACCTAGAGCCACGAGGAGATCTCGAGATGCGCATGGAGATTTGCGGAGAGAGTGGAACAGAAGGTCAGCCAGCTGAAGGGGAGCCCAGAGTGTAGTACAGATCATTCTAGGGCATTTCAAAATATGACAGTTGAAGGGCAAAGGCTCAGTCCACAGAATGTTTCTTGCCAATGGCCCACAAGGGCTCCGGCAAAGATACTTGGCTTCCTGCACATGCATGCTGCTAGGGGATACCGAACCAGCTTGGGGTGCCCCCCTGCACACTGAGTGGGGGGGTGGGGGGGGGGGGGGGGTGGATGCACAGGCTTAACAACTACAAATCACAATGATACAACATCAGACTTCAATAAAGTGCAATTGTTCATTCCCTACCACTTCTTCTGGGACCTGGGGGGGTGCCCCTGCTTACTCCAGCTGTCGAGCTGTGGGGCAACTGCTCGCTCTGCGATAGCAGAGGTCGGATCTGAAGGGGTCACAGGCAAGGAGAATTCCGAAGGGCCAAATGCCTGTAGAAAGTCCTGAGTGGAGGACGTGGGGTGCTCCTCTTCTCTTTGGGTGCCTGATGGACCATGCCTGACCCCTTGAGGAGAACGGACACCTGGAGAGATGTCACTGTCCCCTCCCACTCTGGCATAGCCACAGCGTGACCGCACCCATGGTTAGAGCAATGGACGGTAGGTCTGCACGCGTCTCTGGCAGAAACTGGCGTTCTGCTGGATGAGGCTCGCCAAGGCATTTGCCATTCTCCCCATGGAGACCTCCAGGCGTGCACTGGTTGGAACCACTTCATTAGAGATCAGGCGGGCAGACTGCTCCGCCTGTTGCACCACTCGGTTGAGGGCCTCCACTACCCCTGCCTGATGTTCCTCCTCCTCTCACTGCATCTCCAACATCTCATGGTGGCTGATCCCAAAAGCTCACAGACACCAAAGCAGTCCTCTGAGTGCTGGTGAGCATGGCTGATCCCGCCTCATCCTGCTGCGGCAATGTGTCTTAGGGTGACCATCAGAATGTGAGACCTTCTTGAACTAGATCTAGTACCCACCAAGGTGAATGATTCTGGGCTTGTGGACACTGCAGGTTACTGCTGTGACAGCTCTACAGGTGCATTTTCTTCTTCCTCTCCTCCCTAATGTCCGCAGTCCTGTGCAGGCTGCAGGGCCTGCTGGATAGGGTTTCCTCTTCTGTCCTTCTCCTCCTCCTGTGGGGACCTGTAAGAGAGGAGAGAGCGAGTGACTGCATGAGCTGCTTCCAACATGGAGTAATGCATGACCCTCAGGTTTTTACTGACTATATTATGCATACATCCTTACTGGGTGGAAACCACCAGTCGACCTCTCCATCTGCACAGTCTCAGTCCTGTTCCTTCCTTGCCAGATTAGCTGCCCACACCTTGGACGAGGTAAAGTTCTTCTGTTGTGCTTTAACATTTCCTGCACAAAGAGAGAAGATGGTGCTGAGAGCAATTGGGTTTCAAGTATCTTTCTCATGCTTCCAGTCTTCCAGGTAACTCACTGGGTTGTGTGGCATGTGATTGATGCACTGCAGGTTGTCCGTAAGGTTTCCAGGTCCGCACCCTCTAGAGCGGTGAGTTCATGCAAATAGACAAATACACTAGCCCCCCCCGCCCCCAACCTCCAGCCTCAATAGACAGCATCTAAGCTCTCTGTGTGGAAATCTGCAGTGGCTCCTTTATCTAAAGACTAGATGGACTGCAAAGGAGCTATGAGGCAGCACCTTATCACATTGAGTGGCTCTTTTATGCATGGGCCACACAGATGGTGCAATGAGGCCCATGTGACCTCAATGAATGGTAGAGGTGAGTGGAAGCAGCTGAAGGCTCAGGTACCCTGGTGGGACAAATTAAGTCATTCATCTGTTTCCACCACTGCAGGGCAGTCCTCTGGCGGAGGCTATGGGCACTGACAACCCTGCGTCTTCTTCCCATGCAGAGCTGGTCATGCAGCTCGGCCTCCACCTTTTATCCATGGGGTACCGGATGCCCCTTCTGGCCTCCACTTTATTGAGTGGCACTTCGAGGGAGGCGTTTCTGAATCTAGGGGCCAGAGTTCCCTCAGATCATCGGACTATCTCCTCCTTCCACAGTGTGCTTGTGACTAACAATTTGATGTCAAGGGGCCTTTTAAATATGGCACGCAGATATAATTGAAATCCTACAGTGCAGAAGGAGGCCCATTTGGCCCATTGAGTTCATATCGACCCTTCGAAAGAGCACCCTACCTAGGCCTATTCCCCTGCCTGCCCTATCCCTGCAACCCCATAACCCCACCTAACCTTTGGACATTAAGGGACAATTTAGAATGTCCAATCCATCTAACCTGCACATCTTTGGCTTGTAATGCAGAATAAGGCCAGCAGCACGGGTTCAATTCCTGTACCAGCCTCCCCAAACAGGTGCCGGAATGTGGCGACTAGGGGCTTTTCGCAGTAACTTCATTGAAGCCTACTTGTGACAATAAGCAATTATTATTATTATATGAACATATGAAATAGAAGCAGAAGAATGTGATGTGAGGCACACACATTATCCAGCCTGCTTCTCCATGCAACAGTTCAGAAATCCTCTGACTGCATAATTCATGAGCCCAATATCACACAATTCCATGCAAGTTCCCACCGGGCCCAGTAACGACAAACACTCCCGCTTCCCGCCCCCGTCCCGTAACTTAAGCCTAGAATGGAGAATACTGTCTGCTGTTTAAGGATTGTTCAATAGTTGAAGCTAAATAGTATGACTCAAATACATGCAGGGCAGCACGGTAGCATTGTGGATAGCATAATTGCTTCACAGCTCCAGGGTCCCAGGTTCGATTCCGGCTTGGGTCACTGTCTGTGTGGAGTCTGCACATCCTCCCCGTGTCTGCGTGGGTTTCCTCCGGGTGCCCTGGTTTCCTCCCACAGTCCAAAGATGTGCAGGTTAGGTGGATTGGCCATGATAAATTGCCTTTAGTGTCCAAAATTGCCCTTAGTGCTGGGTGGGGTTACTGGGTTATGGGGATAGGGTGGAGGTGTTGACCTCGGGTAGGGTGCTCTTTCCAAGAGCCTGTGCAGACCCGATGGGCCGAGTGGCCTCCTTCTGCACTGTAAATTCTATGAAGTGCTTTACATGCCCACAACAAATGGCACATTCCACAGTTATCTGTACATATCAGAAAACAACTACAGATAAGGAAAGGCATGTGGCCCACCATAATCGATCCATCTAGAAAGATCCTAGTCTCACCATTTCAGCATCAATTGTGTGAAAGATTCCAGAGACTTCTCCCCTACTACAAATAAGTTGATATCCATGTGAATTCAAATCCTAGCATTAGTCTTAACTTTACCTATATTACTTTGACACTGTAATCCTCATCCTATTCTTGCATTTTAACTTAAAGTAGTATTTCAGATCCTTAAGCAAGGGTCCTGCATCAATCTCCCATGCCACTGTCTGTTGTTGAACCAAAATCATATCCTTGGCTTCCCATTTGACCCTGCCCTGAACTCCCCACCCCATATCCTCTACATCACCAAGACCGGCTACTTCCCTCTCTGTAACAGTGACTGTTATCTGCTGCAGAAACCTTTATCCATGCCTTTGCTACTTTGTGGACTCGACCTTTCCTATGTTTTCCTGGTTGATCTCACACCTTCCACTCTTTGTGAGCTTCAGTTCATCCAAACTTTTTTGCCACTGTTATGGACAGGACGGGGGTTAATTTAAACAACAGTAATTTCCAATCTTGCCACTCATCCATAAATAGAAAATGTTTTGGCTTGTTTCACCCTTTGTAAGTGGTGGTATATTTCCCAACCACCTGGATTCGGAGTGGTCCAATTTTCTGTTAACAACCCCACAGCAAACTCAAGATAGAATGAACTCAAAGGGTTAGTTTATTTGCATGCACTCAAACTGCAGGAAGATGGTCGCAACATTGCCTCCACACTCAGTTACAAAACATAGGGATAGAGAAAATGTTTCACAGTACAGAGACCACAGAGAAAATAAATATTGTTTCACATGGGTTCCAGGGTCCAAAATCAAAGTGTAACGAGGTATTCCTTCACTAAAGTCGGTGGGCTGAAAAATCAACATTGTAGAATTCACTTATTTAGTAGTGTGGATTTCATGAAGCAAAATTAGCACAGAGATATGAAGCAGTCTTGTAGGTGATGGCACAGAACTTACAACATAAGCAGGGAGATGGGATCAGTGTCCAACCTGGCCCAGAACTCCTTCAATGTGATCTGCCAATCATATGTTAAATACAGTTCTGAGCAAACTGAGTAATGCAACTCGCCAAGGTGTTATTAAGTTATTCAACAAACCAGAGGCTTACGTTACATGATATTACCTCACCACAAGGTCTGCAATATAGGATATTTATCCAAGGTCTGGAATTTGGAATGCCATTATGGGTTAAAAGGAATGTTTGAGAAACCATTGTCTCAGTAGACATTCCATCTCAAAGGCCTTTGATGTACCTCCCTTTGACATTGGGCTGTACTATCCTCAGGCAATCATTAGTAACTCCACAGAGGTATTGGGTGTGAGATTTCCAAAACTGCAAAGTGGCTTCTTTTATTCTAGGGTCACTGACTGAGCAAGGTGTCAGCCATTTCAAGCATATTTGTTTAGTTTTTCAATTTTTAGGAACCACGAGGATATTTATATATGTTTTATGAGAGTATACAGTGTGAGGCCTCACATCCATATCCTAATTCGCACCATATCCCATTCACAGCTGTGCACACTGACATATGTTAGGAAGTTGGAATGAGACGAAGATTAAATAATTAGCTAAAAAAATAAACTGAGAGGGATTCGGCGCACTGAGCATTTTTGAAATGCAGATTAGCCCAGTAACAGGATGAAACAGCTACTTTGTTAAGCAAAGTGGAGTCTAGTAGTCTCGGGTCCTGGATCATGGCCGCGCCCAATTGCAAAGCCGAGCTCTCAGAGAATCAAGCTGTTCTGCAAAAAGGGGAAAAAAAGAAGTCTGTCTGTGTGAGACCCAATAGGTTCTACTCTAAACTAAAAGAATGGTTCCCAATAGAAAGGTACAAGTCCTGTGTGGAAATTATTTGCTGCAGTTGGCTCATAGTGTTAAAACCTATGGGATGTTTTTTTGCGGCAGGTGTATTGTCAGAGTTTAGGAGAGTAGATAGATTTGGATTGGGGTAATTTAAGTCCAATTTAAATGGGTAACCATTAGTGTTCTGTGGAAGGGTCAATGGACTCGAAAGATTAACTTCATTTCTGTCTCTCCAAATAAGCTGCCCGACCTGCTGAGTTTATCCTGCATTTTGTTTTTATTCCAGCTTTCGAGCATCCGCAGCATTTTGCTTTTATTTCATTATTGTAGTTAATTGTAAATGCTGTTCTTTACTCTCTACTTTCTTGTGTGTTTTAAAGTTTAATAAACATTTTGTTATTTGAATAATTTACAACAGGACTGATCCCTTTCCTCACCGAATTTCATCTCTTTTTGCATATTTTTTCCAAATCGCAAAAATATATAGTTAAGAGTTTTCCTTCTGGGCTTTGGGATGTCCTCACATTGAACATCAGCGGAGTTCACAACAACTACGTTAGTTCCCGGTCCAAGAATGCTGAAGTTTTATATTGTATTGTTAGCCTTATTTTCAAACCCCCCACCCCCTCTCTATATCACTAACCTCCTCCTGCCCCGACCCTTTGAGATCTCTGTGCTCCTTTATTTCTGGCTGGGTGAGTGTCTCACTTTTGATCACTACATCATTGACAGCCATAGACTCAATTACATAGTCTCTGAGCTTTGGAATATCACTTCGTACTTTCTTTAAGATGCTCCTTAAAGCTACCCCTGAAGTTAAGCTTTTGTCTACTTACCCAATGATTTCCTTATGTGGCTCATTGTCAAATTATGTTTGATAATATTCCTGTGAAACACCTGGGTTGATTTACTATGCTAAAACTTCTATATAAATGCATATTATTGTTGCTAAGTGGTAAGAGATATTCTTCCAAACTTAATTGATCTTTTACAGCCCAAAATAAGCACATCATCTTAAGTTTTAATATTTTAAGTTGAACAACAAAGTTAATTCTTCTGCAATGCCACCTCATAAAATCATAAGATGATTTTAAATACCCTGATTTGATTTTTTTTCCTGATGATTTGACATTTAATTTTGTGACAGTCATATGGCACTTGCTTTTAGTTTGCAAATATTATTGTATCTTACAAATGATGAATCTGCTGAAATTAAAGTCTTTTTCCTTGTGGATTTGTGCCAGCAGATGTCACACAAGAAGCTTTGAGATCCAGGAGAACGCCCAAGAGCAGGTGTCGGAAGTGTTGTGCGCAGACTTAAACTGTAAATGCAAATTCTACTTCTCTCCCAGCTCGCTAGCAGCAATGCCTGAAGGTGGGGTTGGCAATCATGGGTTTTTATTTTCCTGGCTTATCTGCATTCATCAGGGGTTTCGAACAGGAGGTCACGGCCTTTAAATGTCAGACTTAGCTCAGTGTCGGCGGTCAACTCTTGGAGTTAGATAATTGTGGGTTCAGGATTCACCCTGGAGACTTGAAACTTGAGCACGGCTCTGGATCTCTGGATTACTAGTCCAGTGACAATACCGCAAAGCCATTGCCTCACTGGAATTGTACCAGGGATGAGGGACTCCTGTTATGTGGAAGCTGGAGAAGCTGGGTTGTTGTTCTCAGAACAGAAAGGGTTGGAAGGAGATTTGGCAGAGGTGTTTGTAATTAGAATCGATTAATTAAGGGGAAACTATTTCCAGTTGCATAAGGGACAGTTCTTTTGCTAATCACCATTAGATCCATCATACCTTTTGGTTATTGACTAAACAACCTGTTATAACCTGCCTGAATCCTATTGGCTGGGGACAATTGGTTATCCCATGAAATAATTTTTTTAATTGAAAGAACAGTAAACATTACAATTGTACAAGGCCCAATGGTACAAACACTCATTTTGCATTGGAGAAACTGGGGTAGCCTTGCCTCTGTACCAATGTATGGGGGTGGGACGTAGGATATTCTGATTACTAAAACAGTAAACAACGCAGTTGTACAAAAACAAATGGTACAAGCACTAAACTTTGCACTGGAGAGACCAGATACCATCGCCTCTGTACCAACATAAGGGGAGGAGGGAATGTGGGTGGTGGGGCTTAGTGGAGGGGGGCCCATTAGGGCACTGCCTGAACTATCTATGGAGGCAGCAAAAAAAAAATCCTCAATTATAATGTGACAGATTCTGGCAGTCCCCCAGAGGGGGCGACACAGTGTTGGGCATGAGTGAGCCAAGCATCTCACTGCAGAGAGCCTCATATGCACCCTCTGCTCCCGACATCGGGCAGTTGGCAGCCTTTGGGCAGTCTCGCTCCGGGCCCAGGTCCTCCACCACACTGAGTGCGGCAGACAACACGGGCCCACCATCATCGACAGGCGGAATCTTCTCGGGTTCATCCCGGGCCAGAGGGAGGCAGTGGTGCAGATCCCTGCTCCATCCCCACTGCCTAGACACCGGAAGGCACCGGAATGAACTCCGGAAACAGCTCCAGGACGGTGGTGGAGGTCACGAAGACAGCGGATGGGACAGAGGGTCTTCCAAACCATAACCCGCTAAGAACCCAAGAAGCAACTAAGATCGGGAGGGGGGGAGAAAATGTTATGCAGATGAGGGAGGGACTTGGGCCAAGGGACAGAGAGGAGGTTTGGGGGCGGAGGCTGCCTGGGGGCGGGCCGGTGGCGGCAGCGGGCTGGCAACTGGCCCAAGAGAGGGGATGGTTGATCGGCGAAGTGGGGGGGGGGGGGGGGGGGGGGCGATAAGCCTCCCAACTAGACTGATCACCTGGAATGTAAGAGGGCACAATGGGCCAGTCAAGAGGACACGCGTGTTCACGCATTTGAGAGGACTGTAGGCGGACGTGGTAATGCTGCAGGAGACACACCTTTGAGTAGATGACCAGATTAGGTTAAGGAAAGGCTGGGTCGGACAGGTTTTTCACTCGGGACTGGACTCGAAGACCAGAGGCGTCATGATCCTGATCAATAAGCGAATGGTGTTTGAGGCGGGAAGAATAGTTTTGGATGTGGGATGCCGGTACATTATGGTCAGTGGGAAATTGGTGGAAGTGCAGGTGGTACTAGTAAATGTATACATGCCAAACTGGAACGATGTGGAGTTTATAAAGAGGATGCTGGGGAAGATACTGGACCTGGATTCGCATAAACTGGTCATGGGAGGGGACCTCAATGCAGTCATTGACCCTGGTCTAGACCGGTCAAGCTCAAAAATGGGCAGGATGCCAGCAATGGCTAATGAGCTAAAAGGGTTCATGGAGCAGATGGGGGAGGGGGGGGGGGGGGGGGGGGAACCTATGGAGATTTGGGCAGCCAAGGGTGAAGGAGTTCTCCTTCTACTCACACGTACATAAAGTGTACTCCTGGATCGACTTCTTGATTCTGAGCAGGGCTCTACTGCGGGGGTGATGGACACGGGGTACTCAGCGATCACAATCTCAGACCATGCTCCGCACTGGGCGACCTACAGGTTAGTAAAGACAGTAATCAGCGCCCGCACTGGAGGTTAGACGTGGGGCTTTTAGCGGACGAGGAGGTGTGCGGGCGTTTGAGGGAATGTATTCAGAACTACCTGGAGGTCAATGACACGGGAGAAATTTCGGCAGCGGTGGTCTGGGAAGCATTGAAGGCGGTGGTTAGAGGTGAGCTGATCTCGATACGGGTCCTCAGGGAGAAGGTAGACACGACAGAGATGGACCGACTGGTAAAGGAGATACTACAGGTCGACAGGAGGTATGCAAAGACCCCTGAGGCAGGGCTTTTAAGGGAACGGTGGAGGCTACAGGCGAGGGTGGTAGAGCAGCTGAGAAAGGTGAGGGGGGTGATTTATGACCATGGAGAGAAGGCCAGCAGAATGCTTGCACAGCAGCTTAGAAAGAGGGAGGCAGCCAGGGAGATAGGGAAAGTAAAGGATGGAGACGGGAATCTGGTGGGAGACTCAGCGGGGGTAAATAAGCGTTTAAGGAGTTTTATAGTCGGCTGTATGAGTCGGATCCCCCCCCTGGGACGGAGGGGTTGAGGCACTTCCTAGGGGAGCTGAATTTTCCGAAGATGGACGGGGAGCTGGTAGAACAGGGGTGGGCAAACTTTTCCGTGCAAGGGCCACATTCAGAAATTCACAATTTTAAAGGGCCGCATAGTATATTAAGTAAAATAATTAATATTTTAAATAGCCAAAATAAAAGGTCTTTAAAGAAAAAAAAGCACATTTATTTGAAAAACAAAGTAACTCAGTAAGTAACAGAACAATATCAATGAGAATGATGCATCTGACTGCAGTCATTTACCAGTTTGTTGAAATCAGGTGTCAAGTTGCTTGTGCTGATCCTTAACACTGACAGAAGCACAGCCTGGCCGAGTCAACGATAAAAACGCGTGTAGTGGGGTGGATGAGTGGGGCTGCCTTATTGGTCGGTTTAGTTGGGTGTGCGACCAATAGGAATCCAGGTTACAAACAATAATAAGGCTTATTGTTTGTAACCTGGACTCCTATTGGTCGCACACCCAACTAAACCGACCAATGAGACAGCCCCACTCATCCACCCAACTACGCGCGTTTTATGCGGCCCGCCAATGAGGTGCCCGGAATCATAACCGGCATTTTTGAAAAGCCGCCGGGGAAAAGCCGCTGAAGTAAATGCACTTATTGAATAAGCGCATTTACTTCAGCGGCTTTTCCCCGGTGGCTTTTCAAAAATGCCGGTTATGATTCCGGGCACCTCATTGGCGGGCCGCATAAAAACCTTTGTCGGGCCGCATGCGGCCCGCGGGCCGTAGTTTGCCCACCCCTGTGGTAGAAGGTCTGGGGGCCCCAATCGGGATCGAAGAGATAGCGGAGGGGCTGAAAGCCATGCAGTCGGGTAAAACCCCGGGGCCGGATGGTCCCCAGCAGAGTTCTATAAAACGTTCACTGGGATATTGGGGCCGCTGTTGATGAGAACATTCAATGAGGCAAGGGAGAGAGGGGTGCTTCCCCGATGATGTCACAGGTCACGATCCCGCTGATTCTGAAGTGGGATAAGGATCCGGAGCTGTGTCAGTCCTACTGGCCGATATCTCTATTGGGCAGCACGTAGCATAGTGGTTAGCACAATTCACACCTCCAGTGTCCCAGGCTCGATTCCCAGCTTGGGTCACTGGCTATGTGGAGTCTACATGTTCTCCTCGTGTGTGCGTGGGTTTCCTCCGGGTGCTCCGGTTTCCTCCCACAGTCCAAAGATGTGGAAGTTAGGTGGATTGGTCATGCTAAATTGCCCTTAGTGTTGGGTGGGGTTGCTGGGTTATGGAAATGGGGTAGAGATGTGGGCCTGGGTAGGGTGCTCTTTCCAAGAGCTGGTGCAGACTCGATGGGCCGAATAGCCTCCTTCTGTGCTGTAAATCCTATTATTCTATGAATGTGGACGCCAAGCTGTTGGCCAAAAGTTTGTCTTCTAGGATTGAAGACTGTGTTCCGGACATGATTGGGGAGGACCAGACGGGGTTCGTTAAGGGAAGGCAGTTGGTATCCAATGTAAGAAGGCTGCTAAATGCGATCATGATGCCTCCATAGGGTAGGGAGGTGGAGGTAGTGGTTGCAATGGACGCAGAGAAGGCTTTTGATTGAGTAGAATGGGAATATATGTGGGAGGTATGGTTCGGATTTGGTCGGGGCATTATTGACTGGGTCAGGTTGCTGTATCAGGCTGCTGTGGCAAGCGTACGGACGAATCGGACAACATTGGACTATTTTAGGCTAAACCGGACGAGACAGGGGTGGCCCCACATCCCACTGTTGTTCGCGCTGGCTATAGAGCCGCTGGCAATTGCGCTGAGAGCCTTAAGGGTCTGGATAGCATTGGTCCGGGGGGGGGGGGGGGGGGGGGGGGGGAGTGAAACACAGAGTCTCACTTTACGCAGACGACCTGCTCCTGGATATATCGGACCCAGTGGAGGGGATGGAAGAAATCATGAGGATTCTGGGGGAATTTGGCCGGTTTCCGGGGTACAAACTAAATATGGAGAAAAGTAAAATGTTTGCGATCCAGGCAAGGGGACAGGAGAGACGACTGGGAGAACTGCAGTTCAGAGTGGTAGGGGAAAGTTTTAGGTATCTAGGCTTCCAAGTGGCGCGGGAATGGGAACGGTTGCACAAACTTAATGTGTCCCATCTGGTGGACCAAATGAAGGATGATTTTCGGAGGTGGGTCGCGCTCCCGTTGTCACTAGCTGGGAGGGTCCAGACGGTGAAAATGATGGTCCTTCCGAGATTCCTGTTTGTGTTCCAATGTCTCCCCATCTTTATTCCGCGGACCTTTTTTAAACGGGTTAACAAAATTATCACGGGCTTTGTATGGGCGGGCAAGGCACCGCGAGTAATAAAGGGGATGATTGAGTGGAGCCGGGGAGAAAGCGCGCTGGCGCTGCCAATCTTCAGTAATTACTACTGGGCGGCGATAATGGCTATGATTAGGAAGTGGGTGGTGAGGGGAGGGTCATTGCTGCATGGGAGCGTATGGAGGCGGCCTCATGTAAGGGCACCAGTTTGGGGGCGTTGATAAAGGCGCCCCTGCCGTTCCCGCCGGCACGATACTTCACAAGCCCCGTGTTGGTGGCAGCCCTGAGATTCTGGGGCAATGGAGGAAGCATGTGGGAGCGGAGGGAGCATCGGTCTGGTCTCCAATCTGTAATAATCACCGGTTTGCCCCGGGAAGGGTGGATGGCGGGTTTCGGAGATGGCAGAGGGCAGGAATTGAGAGGATGGGGGATATGTTTATAGAAGGGAGCTTTCCTAGCTTGAGGGAGCTGGAAGAGAAATTTGGATTGGCGAGGGGAAACAAATTTAGGTACCTGCAGGTGCAAGACTTCCTACATAGACAGGTCTCAACCTTCCCGCTCCCACCACTAAGGGAGATTCAGGATAGGGTAGTTTCCAGAGTGTGGGTGGGAGAAGGGAAGGTCTTCGACATCTATAAGAAGCTCGTGGGGTCAGAGGATACGCAGACTGAGGTGCTGAAGTGCAAGTGGGAGGAGGAATTAGGAGGAGAGATAAAGGATAGTCTCTGGACGGAGGCGTTGAGTGGTCAACACGTCCACAACATAAGCCAGGCTCAGCCTGATACAGTTCAAGGTTGTTCACCGGCTCACATGACAGTAGCCCGGATGAGCAGGTTCTTTGGTGTAGAAGATAGGTGCGCAAGGTATGCGGGGGGGGGGGGGGGGGGGGGGCAGCAGGCAGCGGACCATGTCCACATGTTTTGGACATGCCCAAAGCTCAGAGGATTCTGGCAGGGGTTTGCAGACATCATGCCCACGGTGTTAAAAACAGGAGTGGCACCGAGTCCGGAGGTGGCGATTTTCAGGGTGTCGGAAGATCCGGGAATCCAGGAGGAGAAAGAGGCAGGCGTTCTGGCCTTTGCTTCCCTGGTAGCCCGGAGGTGGATATTATTAGCTTGGGGGGACTCAAAGCCCCCGAAGTCGGCTGGCTTACTGACATGGCTAGCTTTTTCTGTTTGGGGAAAATCAATTTCGCCATGAGAGAGTCAATGTCAGGGTTCACCCGAAGGTGGCAACCGTTCGTCGACTTCTTCACGGGAAATTAATCGTCAGCAGAAGGTGGTGGGGGGTTAGTTTTGTTTAGAGTAGTGGGTTAATAAAGGTGGGACCTGTAAGGGAGGAAGCAGGCTTTTTGCACTATGTTTATAGACTTTGTATGTTGTTTATTTTGTCGGTGTTATAAAACCAAAAATACCTCAATAAAATGTTTATTAAAATTAAAGAACACAAGAAGCAGGGGTTATTGCTGCCCCCCCCTCCCCTGAGAAATCGAGCAATTCCGGGGTGATAAATTGCACTGGATGGAACGGGCCCCCTTGGTTCCCATCCGACCCTGAAGCACCCTGCTCGGGGGGGCAGCGGTAGCTGCTGGGTTTTCCTCACTATCCCCCCGCCTCTTTTCTTTCGGGGACTGGGCGTGGCGTCAATGGGAACGAACCTGGATTGACGCCGTTTGCGGGGGAGAGGGTTACACACCAGGGAGACCTCTATCTCTGGAGGCCCCTCAGGGCTGACTCCTTGTCCCTCAATGCTCTTCCCCCCAATTGGTGGCTGAGGCAGAGCACCCTCTGAGTTGAGGTCGTGCACCTCACTACCGCCACCCACAGGATCCTGTGCAGAAGTGTCGCCGGGCCTGGCATCCGATGATGAAATGTTACCAGGCTGGGGGTGTTGCTGGGTGATGGTAGAGCGAGGCGTAACGGCTGCACCCGAGCCAGTAGCCGGGCACTGGGTCAGTCAGGGTCAATGGGCGCCGGCATGGCTCCCCCCAATATGGAGGTTTGTTGCAAGACCAGTGGAAGGAGCGGCAGCCTTAGAGGTGGGGCAATGTTTTTGAATATGCCCACCTTCTTGCAGGCATGGCACCGCACGCCAGCCGCAGACCAGAAGACGCCCCCGACCAAATCCCTGAAAGAGATCTCAAAAGTCCCTTCCAGGACCTCATCCTGGGCCAGGCAAACAAAGACCAGGCGCCGAAAGGAGAAAATATGTTTTGAGGGTGGGGTTTCTGAGGCCGAACGGGAGCAGTACCACCTCTGACCTTACCTCCCCCAGTAGATGGAGTTGGGGGAGGAGGAACTCCGTTGGGATAAATGGCGGGATATTGGAGAGAATAACTCTCTCAGCAGTGGCCTCCAGCGCGTCCACTGCCAGGTAGATCCCACCCACCGTGAGCCACTTCCCAAGTAAAAGGGAGGAGAGGGGAGGGAGGAGCAGGAAGGTGGGGCACAAAAGGAATATTTCTGCAAGAAAGAGTTCTGGATCAGTAATATAAGTTTCCTGAACCCAACACAGGCCAAAATGAAAAGGAAGCTTTAGGCCCTTTTTACCCCATAATTGGACACCAAACTAATAAAAAAAAACCACCCTCACCCTAAACTACCAACCAGCCGAGGAAATGCCTTCAAAGCAGCCACGGGCTGGAAAAATAGTAAGCACAAAGGTCAGGTGAGGAAGATCCAGACATCAGACACATCAGAGCAGAGCATGGCGGACCAAGTGGGTTCGCCAACGCAAACACCGGCCCATCCAGCAGCGGAGCAGTGGATGCAGCTTCTTTCACGAGAGCTCCAAAAACACAGGCACTCCATTAAGGAGGACCTCATGTCGGCTATGAGGTCGGCCATAGAAATCACGTTGGGAGAGCAGGTGGAGAAGGCAGAAGTACACCAAAGCAAAAAGTGGGGGGAGTGGGGGGCGGGGAGAACATGAAAGGAGGAGGGTAGGGGGAGCTGCTCCCAGGGGGCTGTGGTTTTGGAGCTCTCAGGAAAGAAGCTCCAACTCCCGATAGGGAACAAGCTCCGATATCTCTATATGCTGATGACCATCTCATGTATGTTACAGATCCAGTCTATTCTATGGAAGAAATAATGAAGCTCCTGAGGAGCTTTGGCTCCTTTTTGGGTATAAATTGAACCTGGAGAAGAGTGAATATTTTTGGGTTAATCCTCCAGGGAGGGGACCCAATCTGGGGGTATTGCCTTTCTGTCTTGCCAGAGGTAGCTTCCGGTATCTGGGTATCCGAGTGGCCCGTAACTGGCTCAGGCTTCATAAGTCAAACTATACATGTCTGGTGAGTGAGGTGAGGTCTGACTTACAGAAGTGGGATAATGTTGTCCTTGCCGGGCAGAGTTCAGATGGTTAAGATGAACATCCTCCCATGGTTTTTATATCTGTTTCAATGTTTTGATGGTTCCCTTGCTAAGGCTATCTTTACCAAGGCTAACAAGTTAACCAGTTCTTTTATTTGAGCGTGTAAGCCATCAAGAATTCACAGGATGTTCCTTCAGGAATACTGACAGTCGGGGGGCCTGGCGTTACCCAATTTGCTCTTTTATTATTGGGAAGCCAATATTGAGAAGGTGCTGGGGTGGTTGGGGTAGTTGGATTCCATGTGGGGGCAGGTGGAGGTGAGTTTGAATAGAGGTTCAAGTTTATGTCCATTGGCAAAGGCTTCGTTCCTGTCCTCCCCAGTGAAGTATTCCTCGAACCGGTCGTGATCTCTATTTAAGGATATGAAAGTAGTTTAGGCAGCTTTACAAGCAGAGCACCATGTTATTGTTTGCCCCTAGCTGTGGCAAAAATTTGTTAGTGCCATCGGATTTAAATGTAACGTTTAAGTTGTGGGGAGGAAAGAGCCTTGAGTATTTTGGGGATCTATTCATGGAGGGACGGTTTGCTAGTTTGGAGGAATTTTCAGCAAAATTCCAACTCTCAGGAGTGGACTTACTGCGCTATTGCCAGTTACCCGATTTTATCTGGAAGGCTTGTCCTCCATCTCGCTGAGCGCCGCAACCCTCCCTGATAGAGAGAATCTTATTGTTGGCTGGCAATTTGGGGGGGGGGAGCATTTCAAATATTTAAATAATGTCAAGAAAGCTGTCTCACTGGACCAGGTGAGAGCGAAGTGGGAGGGGGAGCTGGGACCTATTTTAGATTAGGAGGTGTGAGGCCCTTCATTGGGTGAACTCCACTTCCTCCTACACGTATCACAGCCTGATTCAGCCCAAGGTGGTGCATAGGGCTCACCTAACTAAGGTCAGGATGAGTGGTTTCTTCGTGGCAGCAGAGGACAAGGTGTGAGCTGTGCTCTCGTGGGCCAACTAACCACACCCGCATGTTCTGGTCATGTCCAAGGGTGGTAAGCGATTGGGTCTTCTTCTTTAGTACCACGTCAGCGATTCTTAACATTGATCTGGAGCCTTGTCCATTGGTGGCCATTTTTGGGGTGTCGGATTCACCAGGGCTGCAGACCGGGGTGAAGGCGGATGTTCTTGTCTTTGTCTTGTTGATAGCCCAGAGGCGAGTTCTGCTGGGATGGAAATCCTCTGCTCCGCCCAGCATCTCGGCCTGGTTGGGTGGCCTCATAGAATTTTTATATCTGGAAAGATCAAGTATACCCTTGGGGGATCGATGGAGGGGTTCTACCTGAGGTGGCAGCCATTCATTTCCTACTTTAAAGAGTTGGTCACCATCAACTGTTGGGGGGATGGAGGGAGGGGGGTAGATATTATTATTAGGGGTAGGTTATTTTTGTCTTTCTTTGGGTGTGATTTATATGATCGGTTATGTTTCTTTCTTTTACGATGTCTTACTATGTAATATCCACTTTCTGGGCTGTCTGATGTTTATGTCGTGTTTGTTGTTAATGAAAATTTTTGATTAAAATACTTGAAAAGAAGTAGATCCCTGGTCAGTGACTGACCTGATACCGAAGAGAAATTCGGGGAGACTGCTCGTTCTCAAAATTTTGACTCTATGTTGTCCTGGTCAGCTCAGGCATTGACTGCAAAGTTTAAGCCACATTCCCACTCTAACTGCATCCTTTGTGCAAAGTTATACTTGTAGAGTAAATATATCTTTAAAGTGACAAAGAGCAAATTTTGGCTTCATTTCTTCACCCCCCAGAAAAATGACTATTTATGCAAGTGCATTGTCCCCTATATAAAAACAAAAGGCGTGTATCATCTCGTCAGTGCAATGTCAAGTGCATGGTTCATTTCAACACTATTTACATCATTTTCAACCAATAATGTGAGTGCTTCATGAAGGTGGCAATCCTTTAAATATCGAGAGGAATGTTCCAAGTATACATACCTGCTGCAGAGGAATCTTGCCTGGATATTTGGCAAACAACTAGAGACTTTTTTTTGCTTTTACAAAAGGGCCAGTATACATTTTCCTCCAGCAGGGCTTGGCTTGCATTATTATTTTGCGAGGTAAATTTTTTTTACTACTAATTGCAGTAATGCAAAGTACACTAATAAATTGGATAGCTAAAGTAAGCCTTGAGTATTTAAGATCAAAGCGGATAAATTAAGATAAAGAAATTTAAATGATTGTAGTAAAAAATCCTTTACTCGGTGGGTGATAAATGTGATAAATGTTTGGAGTACTCAGGCAAATGTGTTTTGCGGGAGTTTAAGATGCAGTTTAATCTGGTTCAATCAGACTGAGTAACCACACTTAAGTTAGCAGAGAGTCGAACTCACAGAGAACTGTGCTAACTGTGTTATTAGTTCAATAAACCTGATTGAGCTAACTTCAAGGTCTGGAGCATCTTTCTGATCCAAGCTGCATCCAGTTGCAGCCAGTGTTAGACCAGTGTACCTAACACAACATGATACCAGGAGACTACTAATTTTAGGTAACTTACCTCAGTCTGTTCCGTGACGACCAGCAAGTGTATCCCAGCACCATGGAGAAGATTGGTCCCATATCGGAGCGCTGGCCTCTGACTGGTGGAGCAGACAATGGCCTGTGCTTCAGCAGTCATGAATGGTCTCTGTTTGCCCAGTCGTATCAGTTCAAACACATCAATTCCAGCCCACACTATCCGCAGTCAAGCGGAAAAGTTGAGAAAGGGGTGCACATAGTGAAACAGCTCATCTGCAAGGCCGCGGATTCTGCGTCTGACATTCACCTTGCGCTGCCTGCATACAGGCGACCCCACTGTCCACTGGCATGTCGCCGGCTCAACTCCTGATGAACAGGGACCTACGAACAAAACTTTCAGCCATACATGTGCCCAACCTGGATCACCTCCCGGTGCTGCAGAAGGTGCAGCAACTCCGAAACCGGCAAAAACAGGGCTATGATGCTCATGCCACCGATTTGCCCGTGTTATCCCCGTCAGACACTGTTTAGGTCAAGATCCCTGATGGAGGCTGGTCAGCTCCAGCTGTCGTTGTTCGACAGGCTGCTCCCCGCGCGTATGTTGTGCGTCTGGCTGATGATTCTGTTGTGCGACGAAACAGACGGGCCCTGCGCAAAGTTGCCTGCCTGCAACCACATTCTTCTCCATTTCCTTCTGTTGTTTTGCCACCTCCTGATACCTCAACTCACGAGGCCACCAGTGAGGCTTCAATCCCACACATCAGGCGCTGGCATCCCCACCACCACCTCTCCGGCGATCGACCAGGATCAGACGCAAGCCACAGAGACTGGACTTATGAATATTTGTTCTGTTTGCTATGTTCTGTGTTCTCGCATTAGACAGTTGTTTTCACATGTACATACGTTCACATCCACTGCATGTATATATGTTAATATTGGCCTGTTCTTGTAAATACGTTCACATGTGTCATCCAAACATAAAAAAGGGGAGATGTCATGATATGCAGACACTCACATAATGATATACAGACAAGCAGCTAATGGACACAGAGAACAGGACATGACCAATAAGCAGGCAGGACACTCAGGGGTGGGATCAGACTATAAAAGAAATGAGGCACTCACACTCCACCTCTTTCCACTGATGAACATCTAGAGAGTCAGTCAAGGGTGTTGTTACAATCTCACCTCCACCACATGGCTAAGAGCTAGTCTGGTTCAGTCAGAGTAACCACACTTAAGTTAGCAGAGAGTCAAACTCACAGAGAACTGTGCTAACTGTGTTATTAGTTCAATAAACCTGATTGAGCTAACTTCAAGGTCTGGAGTATCTTTCTGATCCAAGCTGCATCCAGTTGCAGCCAGTGTTAGACTAGTGTACCTAACACGACACAGAGATCTTCCGAAACAAGTGTAATGTCAAAGAATTTACAGTGCAGATGGAGGCCATTCGGTCCATCGAGCCTACAGTGGCCCCTGAAAGAGCCCCTACCTAAGCCCACACCTCGACCCTGTAACCCCGTAACCCAGCAGCCCCACCTAACCTTTTTGGATACCACAGGGCAATTTAGCATGGTCAGTCCACCTAACCTGCACATCTTTGGACTGTGGGAGGAAACTGGAGCACACGGAGAAAGCCCACGCAGACACTGGGAGAAGGTGCAGACTCCGCACAGACAGTGACCCAAGCCGGAATCGAACTGGGGTCCCTGGCACTGTGAAGCAACAATCCTAACTACAATGCTACCGTGCCGCCCAAAGTATAATGAAGCCCTGTTCTGGAACTATTACAAGGCCACACAAGTTGCAGGCGAGGTGCTTTAGACTTACCTGTAATTGTGCTAAGTTAGTGGAAGAACTGTGGTGAGCTGATGGGGCAGCGTGAAGTGTTCTGCTGACCAGAAAGCTCGAGATAATTACATAGTCTTGATAACTATGAGGGCAATAGTTGCAGCATTACCTGCTGTGCATTAAGAACAATACGGGCAGAGAAGCAGAGAGGCGGACCTCTGTGATGATGGAGGAGGCAGAGATGGCTCTTTTTTTATGGCTCCATCCCAGTCAGGTCTTCTGGAAGCACCAGTCACATATGTAGGTGGTATTGAAGTTGTGCCACCTCACGAAAACTTGGGAGTCTCAAACCAGGGTAAGGATCACGCCCCCCCCCCCCCCCCCCCCCCCCCCCCCCCCCCCGTGCTTGTGGAAATCAGTGTCAACCTTTCCTTCAACGCAACCAGTTCCTTCAAGACACCAACTATGATATTTGTAATGTCTCACAATCTGCCATCCCTAGAAGGATCCAGGGTTAATATAGGTGCTGGACAGGAAATGGGCTTCATCCTCTTCTCCCAGGAGGAAAACCCAGGATGAGCGTGGACCTGTATAACGAACTTCCTGATGGTGCTGGGCGCCACCAACTATACACACGTGGGAGACCGCATGCCAATCACAAGAGCTGCCATTCAATTAATATGTGGTTGGTGTGCGACCCCACAAATAAATTATCGGTGAACATCTGCTATCCTAGACGCTTTCCACAACGCTTTCATCTTTTAACAGTTGACACTGCTCATTGTCTTTGGCCCCGACATAGACAACAGGAGATTGCTCAGAGACAAAGGAGTTATGGAAGATTTGCACAAAGCAGCAACTTTCTGCCACCCTGGACTTCTTCCGCAACATTGGATGCCACCGGCTCCATGGCATTGCTGCCCATTATTTAAGGATCATTGAGGGGAGAGGGGATGTATACAACCTGCTTTCTCTCCTGCAGTCTGCATTTATATCCTTTCCCCTGCAAGAGAAGGGAAAATGCTACTGACGGGAGAGTCAGCTTTGGGTGATGCCTTCCGTAGCTGAATAACTGGAGTGAAGTGGAGGCAGTGAGAAGTGTGCACAGCTGGTATGTTTCAAAGGTTTGTGTGGGTGAGGCTTGGTATCAGGATTTTCAGAGTCAGCCCTGACTGTCAATCTGTGATTTAGGGTTAGTAACAGGGGGCGTGATGTATTGAACATTGTGAGAGATGGGCAACATGAAATCTGATGAGCAGATGTGTTCATTCATCATCACCACGCAACGGAGATAAGTTAATTTCTTTCAGCATCACTGCCATGTCTGTGATGCTACACTATAGACATTTACTGCCCATAGGACATGTTCCCATTTCGAGTCAGTTGGAGGGGTGTCTTGCTCCCTGTTGGAAATATGGCTTCCCTCCTGCCTTCAGCCAGTGGCTGGCAGTGATTCCAGGACGACGGCGCTGAATCGCATAAACCTCTCTTTACTTTTCAGTGACACTCTTGGAGCATTAAAAACCAATTATCCAGCAACTAGCAACGCATTGCTGTAACTTCCCTTCCCTAGTGCTTTCTACAGAACAGAATCTAATGCCCTGGAATATGCAGACTACACCTTCACCAAAATGGACACTGGGGCCGTGCATATTGACAGTACAATCATGTGTGATGAAAGTAGGAATTTCAGATGTATTATAGATATTTGGTGCTGTAAGGGTTAAAAGCCTAGGTTAATGTTGCATGATTGCTGCAGTAGTGTTTTTAAATAATGCTAGTTTGAAAGGTTTTGAGAGCCATGGGTGCAATTAGGGCATTGTAAAAGTTTGGGCTAATGGAGTTTTATTTGGATCAAGGGGGTTCCGTGGAGTTAACCGGTGTGGTGCACCCACACCGGGATTCTCTGTTCTGCCAGCCGGCCAATGGGGCTTCCCATTGTGGGCAGACCCATGTAGTCAAGAAATTCCCGGATGTGGGTGTGTTGCTGCCGCAATGGAAAATCCCACCGACAGAGAATCCAGCCCATAATGTTTCAGTTTGGGAAGATTATGTAATTAATGGGAGGAGCTAACATATCTGGCATTTTGCAGAAAAGCAGTCAGTTGAATTTTAGATGGAGATGTGAGCAGAGGTCAAGCATCTACTCCCACTGCAATTTAGTTAAAAGGTATGTTTGTAGACAGATTAACAATGCGGCTGGAAGGTTAGCTGAAACAAGCTTAGAAGCAGTTTCTGAAGAAATACAGCCAGAGTTTCTGACAGGATTCAGAGCTTTTCTTTAAAGTCATGTCAAAAGATTTCTCTTTCTAAAAGTAGAGCATCCAGACATCTCTGTACTGCAAGTATTCCTCAATGCTAACTGCATTTGAAATGGATTGAGAGCCAATATGGTTTAGTTTTAAGTGGGAATAAAGATAGCAGTTAAAGATTATTGTGCCACTGTATGGATTAGCTTTGTTTAAGGAGGGGTAATTCCAAGCTATTTTCTTGTGGGATGTTAAAAACACTTTAATACTGCATTGGTGATAAGGTTTGTTTTATATCCCTACTTTTTGTGACATCACATCTGGAGCGAGGAATCCTTTCCTCACAATCTTACAAAATTAAAAAATAATGAGGTTTCTGGCCAGTATCCTAGCCACTGTTAGGGGGTCTGGTCCAGGATTGTAATACATGCAAATGAGCTGTGTAAACTAATTTTCTGGCTGACCCAACCTATTCTTTCAAACTGCGGGTGTTACACCCAAAATCAGGGTGTCGAAATATGTGTTCCCCTTATTTTCACTTTAGTGACTATTTAAATTGCTCATTCCAAAGTTATTTTAATGAAAAGTATTAGTTTTGTAGTATCCTTTGCTGTCCTTGAGAAAAGGTTTGCAATCATACCAGCTATTTTTCTTATTCTATGGATGAATCCCTGAGACCAGGAGAATCTCAGCTTATATCATGTTAGAATATCACTGTATGGTCACAAACAAGAGTTTGCAGATGGCATATTTTCCCCCATTACTCATTCATTAAGGACTTAATGGTTTTCAATTTGGTGGAAAGACGGCAGCACAGTAGTTAGCACTGTGGCTTCACAGCGCCAGGGTCCCAGGTTTGATTTGTGTGTGGAGTCTGTATGTTCTCCGTGTCTGCGTGAGTTTCCTCCGGGTACTCCGGTTTCCTCCCATAGTCCAAAGATGTGCGGGTTAGGTGGACTGAACATGCTAAATTGCCCTTCGTGTCCAAAAAAAAAGTTAGGAGTTATTGGGTTACGGGGGTAGGGTAGGGTGGAAGTGAGGGCTTAAAGTGGGTCAGTGCAGGGTTGATGGGCGAATGGCCTCCTTCTGCACGTCTGTTCTAAGTTGGGGCACTTATAATTTATGTTATAAGAGCAACAAATTTGCACTAGCAGCCAGTACAGTAAAGATTCAAAAATAAATTTACATTAGAGTTCAAATGGAAAACCCAAAGCAAAATATGATCTAATGACATTAAAAATTACATTGATCATCTATAGATCAGGCTCCTATTTAGTGAGAACAAAGTAATTACAGGTCAGAAATAGGTGGATTATACAATATGAAAGCAAAATTGTTGTAGGTACTGTGCATTGGCAGCCTGAGTAAAGCACATTGTCATCTCCAGTCTAATTCTGCAGGAATGGGGTTTTGTCATGGCAAAAAAGCTGGCGTTCACTTCAGCGATGGAAAACTGGACTGATTTTAGACAAGTCATGGCCTTTACTATCTTTTGCCACACTGTTATTTTATGTTTAAAGATGAAAGATATTATGGTGGAAAGTAGAACAAGGGCACATCACTGCGATGGTCTGTGCTAATATGAATTGCACTGCAGAGCTGCTGCTTGTTGTGATAGGAAAGCCCAAGAAGCCAACCAACCTGATGCTAAGGCACTTGTTACTCGGCTGGCATGGAAATTCCAGCAGAAACAAGCATAGAAATTTACATGGAAATGGATGATCCTATTCGATGCACCATTGGCCAGATGATGCCATCATAGATACAGTGTTCTTCAATCGAGGGTCTCAATGATTCTGAAGAGTCTGATGAATGCCTGCGCACCCGTTTCCACAGCTGATGTTGCAAAGACCATGGAGCTGCTCTGGAATTTCGCACTGTAGCACAAAAAAACTGAAAACATGTTTCCATTGAAGACAACATGGCAGACTATATTATGCATGTCCGAAAACACTATTTCACACATTACCACTTTACTGTGTTTTCATTTAGCATTTTAATATGTAATAATCTTTATTGTCACAAGTAGGCTTACATTAACACTGCATTGAAGTTACTGTGAAAATCCCCTAGGGGCCACACTACAGTGCTTGTTCAGTTACACTGAGGGAGAATTCAGAATGTCCAAATCACCTTATAGCATATCTTTCACGACTTGTGGGAGAAAACCAGAGCATCCGGAGGAAATCCACACAGACATGGCGAGAACGTGCAGATTCCTCACAGTGACCCAAGCGGGAATCGAACCTGGGACCTTGCTGCTTTGAAGCAACAGTGCTAACCACTGTGCTAACGCACTGTTGTGTTAAACGTAGGAAATTGGGCCTCTTTGCTACAAAGTGCCATTCAACATTAATTTTGGAGTGGATCCTCTGGGTTTGAAGAGATTTGACAGTCTGCAGTAGGTGGCTGCAGCTCTGTTCAATGGGTGATTCTATGGAATAGATGTCTGAAAACTCTTTCAACACTATTGCCAGTATGTGTGTTTCTGATATCAGTTGGTCGTGGCCAATACTACAAGTGATTTACGAGCATTAAAAAAAGTGCCTACTATATTTGTTTTCATATTTAAAAAACTACAAAACACTCAATGAACACAAAATGGCAGATCTAGGTCTGCCGTCTTTAACTGACCCATGAATCTAATGTTTATAGAACAATTAACTTTGTAGCCTGTGTGTAATATCCCTATCTTTGTAAAGCACTATAAACAGCTCCAGCGAGATTTTACCAGTAATATAACAAAAGCAGGAGTGTGTGTATTTCCTGTGTGTTCGATCACATTTCATTATAGTCAAATATCGTGCAGTAATTGTTTGAAGACACTCTCAGCTTTTTTTTTTTAAAAAAAGGGCCAGTAATTTGAAATGCAAAACCTCTCCAGCAAATGTTTTTTAAAAAAATAAACCATGAGTGCCATATTGACTGCAGCTTCAATTTAAAAATAACCTCAGCAGTAATGCTTTGGGGGTTGGGTTAAGTAGAACAGCCATTTCATCTTTAGTTCTGATTAGCAGTATGAAAAATGGTCTCACCCTAGATATTTCCCATATCAAATGACCAATCATCTCGGATTATCAATTTGACAATTTGGTTTGGTTCTCTGAAAGGGATAGAGCTCCATATTCCCACTTGAATAATGCATGGAATGCCATCTGTATAATGGTTCCTGTTGTCATAAAAAAAGCTGAACATTTCATTGGGAAATCTGTATTACAATTCCCAGAGAATTTGACAGAGACGCTTAAACATTGGCCCGAGGTTACATTCTCAGAATGACAGACAGTACATCAAACTCAACACTCAAACAGGAAATGAATATTTAATAACTTAAATAGATTAATACTTGACCGCTTGATTCTACCGGAAAACAGTTGCAAGATAAGTTTACTACTGCAGTAATTTGCAGCTGCATCTAATTGCCCATAAGCACAGGAGTAGGCCATCCAGCCCGCTGGATCTGTTCTGACATTCGATTAGATCATGGCTGATCTGTACTCCATTTATTCACCACTGGTATGATGTATATGTTGATCCCATAACTGAACAAAAAAGATCAGTCTTCAACATTTCAATTAACCCAGAAACGAGTTTTCAAGGGAGCAAGTTGCATACTTCCATTATTCTTTGTACTTCTTAATTTCATTCTGAAATGGCCTTACTCTAATTTACTGTAGCTCCTTAAGAGTCACCTTCCAGCTTTGATATAGAACGTTGTATTCCTCATACAAGTTAATAAAAAAGTGAAAAGCTGAGGTTCCTGTCCAGATCACTGGGGCCACCACTTGACATATTCTGTCAATTAGAAAATACTGCAGGTAGCACAGTGGCAAGCACTGCTGCCTCAAAGCACCAGGAACATGGGTTCAATTCCAGCCTTGGGTCACTGGCTATGTGGAGTTTGCACATTCTCCCTGTGTCTGCATGTGTTTTCTCCAGGTGCTCCGGTTTCCTTCCACTGTCCAAAGATGTGTGGGATAGGTAGATTGGCCATGATAAATTCCCCCTTAGGTGTCAGGGATATGCAGGTTGGGTTATGGGATTACAGGGATAGGGCTCAGTGGACACGAGTAGAGTGCTCATTTGAAGCGTTGGTGCAGACTCAATGGGCTGAATGGCCTCCTTCTGCACTGTAGGGATTCGATGAATGCCCTTCTCTTACCTCCCAACTAATTAAACTGAAAATTTACAAAAGGTGACAATACTAACATATGGAAAACATAGGAAAAAAAGTTATTATCTCGGTATATATATTTGAGGCCTTGCTGACTTTATCAATAACCTGATCCAGATTTTGAAGGTAAATTGCTAACAGCCATAGGTGTGAAAAAGGTCAGTTGCCACATGTACTAGAGGTTGGTTAAGTGGGAAATTCAAGCAAAGCACGAGTCAACCTCCAGGGCAAAGAGGCAAAAAAAAATTACATAATTTTCCATTCAGTACCAACTGTTTTCTTCAGCTGAATTACACATTTGTAACTGGAGACAAAAAAAAATTAGTGGGGGGGGGGGGGGATTTTTTTGTTAGACTGCACGGCAACTTGTGGACACTAACTGATCGGGAATACTTGCAACAAATTTACATATCGTGAAAAGAAAACAGAGGAACAAAATCGATTTTAGACACAATCAGCAAACTGTATTTGTTGGTTAAGAATCTACATTATTTAGCAAGACCAAGAAGTTGGACAGAAACATTTACACAGGTCTAATATACTGTAAAATTCTATTTTAATTTCAACCAAAATAAAATCATGTAACGTGTTACCCTCCCCAGAACAGAAATCACCGACAGCAAAGTAATTTAGACAAGAGGTTAAATTTGACAGCTTTTAAAAATATCATCCACAAGAAACATGACCGACAAAGCTATCTATCCATTTAATGAAATAATCTATTTTTTTTTTAAATTCATAAACTTTTGGTACGTCTTTGGGGTTGTTCAAAGCATGGGGAGAAAAATATCAATATAAATAAGTTTGAAAAGAACTGAAGAAAATTCAGATTAACACTTCACTTGAACTAAAACCACAGGATACATATCCGTGCTAATAATCTAGATTCAATTCAGGAATTCCATGGCTCTGACATTGAGTGGACACCATTTTAAAGCATTACCAGAATACAGACTGGTAATAAAATAAGTGGGAAAATGTTCAAGTGTTTTAGAATGCGAGTCGCATGTATGCTGATCAAAATTAGGTTTTGCAATAAATTCCACTCATAATTCAGAGAACTAAACATGCCAATCATTCCTCAATTCACACCACTAGCCACATAGCAAACATTTCTTTTGTTTTAAAAGGAATTTTAGTTTCTTTCTACACCATCATTGACACAATTGGATCTTTTTATGTTCATATTGAAAATGAAAGTTTTGTTTTCCAAGGAAGGGAGCTTGGAGGTAAGTTAAATCACATAAAATGCTTTAAAAAATTACGCTATAAAAAATACTCTTTTGCAGGAAATTAGCAATTAATGTTAGGACAGCAAGGTCTTCTTCAAAGTCTACACTTTTGTGCACTCCTCTAAAATTGAAGGTGTCCCTTCACATTGTCAAGAGGCAGTTTTGTTTTTCCTTTTGAGGCAAAAGATGCAGTCTTGGCAAAACTTTTACAAAGTATAGAATGCAAGGAATGACCTTGTAGAAACTCTCATAACACGAGAACACAAGATGATCCTAATGCCCACCAGATAATTGTCGCCTCCTCTTTATTTGTAACCGCGAGCTCTTGACACGTCACATAGATTTTGGAATTTGCAGTCTGTCTCCTTGGCATCATCTGGTTACATGGCTGTATTTCTCTTTCCTCCCCCACCCACTCCAGCTCCAGCAACCCCCACTTTCCCAGCACAGGGACATGCACATTGCAGTCACTGACAAGTGTACAATCTTTATCATCCTTTGCCTTGGGCTCTTCCTTGGAAAGTGCGATAAATGTTTACAAAGAGAGAAGGTAGTGCTGATAGCAGCAAACAGTGAACAATACCATTGTGTAGTGCATCACTGTAGATGTCTTTTAAACTGTACAACAAATCAAATCTTTACAAAACAAAAAAAGAAACATTCAGGTGCTTTGGATTTTTTTTCATTTCTGAAGAAAAAGAATGGTAACTTTCCACAGAAGTGCCAGGAGGTGGATCTCTTTTCAGACTTGACATGATGAGCCTGTTGTAGTGGTACTGACAATCTCCTGGGCACTAGGTGGTATCACATTGTCCTGCTGTTCAGTCTCAATCGATGGGCTAGGCGTGTACGGAGGAGGAGCATCACTCAAGCTGCAAGCATCATACCCCTCTGGTATAGAGAGGACACGAGCTTCTTCATTACCTCCAGCTGCATATTCTGTATATGGTGGAGGTTTTAAGTCATCTGTAGAGGCAAACGAAAAGAAAATTCTCTGCATTAAAATAAGCTTCAGAATCAAAATTATGGCGCAAGACCCCAAATTGATTTCTCATTATTTGTAGAGGAGGGCAGTGTAATCAAGGTGGTAAGAATGGAAATTTCAGGGGTTTGTTCGTTAAATTTCCAGCACTCCAGGAAAGCATTTTGGTTGCGGATCATCAGCTAAATATTGCTGCAATATTCTCAGCCCATTGGGCAGAAATAGAATTACTTCTCCAATTGTACGAGTCTGATGACCTATTTCCTTTGAGTTGCTGAACAAAATACATTGCAAATTCATGCAAAGTACTGCTCTATACATTTACCATCACAACCAAACTGCTTATATATCTGCAGATTCCTGCACAAGCACAGAGCTAATTTCCTGAACCATCAATTTTAGACCAAGCAACTAAAGACCAACAATTCACTGCATTCATAGTCTTAATCATCACAGCACAAAAAGAACAATCACAACAACTAATATTTATAATCATGGAAATAAAAATGCTACATTGGCAATGTGCACTACAAGCATGTACATATTTAAATTAATTGTTTTGTCAGTGCTTGGAGGATGCATTAGCTAAATACTCAGATTTTTGAGGTTACTTAATGTGAATCATCAAGCCTGTAGGGATACCTGGCCATCATGGCTAGCCATAAAAGTCCTCAACTTGAGATGCTTTATGGTGTCCTTAGAAAGAGCCATGTTGTCATAACTTGTCACAAATTATTACTACAGAGAAACGACTGATTCTCTCTCCACCCACTGCCAGTGCAAAATTTAATTAGAGGGTGCAGCTTTTTTAACTATTATATGGTTTCCTGGTGTTGGGTTTCTCTGAAGAGGCCTCGGACAGTTTGAACTCACATCTGCGAAGTCTGGATTACTCCTCATAACTGACATCAATGCTCCGCAATTGTGATATCAGACCACGCTCCATATTACATGGACGTAAGGCTGGAGATGGACAGGGCCTAACGCCCCACATGGAGGTTGGACATTGCCCTACTAGCTGACAAGGCCTTCAAAGAAAAGATATCACGGGCCATAGCAGAGTACACGAAGAACAACCAGAATGGGGAGGTCTCACCCTCCATGTTCTGGGAAGCGCTAAAGGCCGTACTAAGAGGGGAAATCATCACTTTCAAAGCGCAAAGAGATAGGGAGGAAAGGGCGGCTAGGCAGCAGCTGATCGACTCCATACTGGAAGTAGACTGTAAATACTCCGAGGCCCCGACCGTAGAGATCCTGGCGGAGAGGAAAGAGCTACAAAGGAACTTTGATCTGCTCTCCGCCAGGAAAGCAGTGGACCAACTCCGCCAGGCACGTGGAACCCTGTATGAACACTGAGACAAAGCCAGCCGCTTGTTGGCACACCAGCTGAGAAAGCAGGCAGCCACCAGGGAAATTGCACAAATCAGGGATACCAGAGGCACATTAGAAACAGAACCAGAAGAGATCAACAAAACCTTCAAGGCCTTCACACCTCAGAACCACCAATGGGGGAGTCCGGGATGAATCGGTTCCTTGATGGACTGGACATTCCAGTCGTGGGGAGGGCAGAAAAAGAGGCCTGGAAGCAGCGGGAGAGATCATGGACAGCATCAGCACCATGCAGGCGGGAAAGACGTTGGGACCAGACAGGTTCCCGGTAGACTTCTACAAAAGATTTGTTACAGCTCTGGCCCGAATCTGCAAGAGATGTTCACAGGCTCGCTTGCTAGTGGCACACTGCCACCCACGCGAACACAGGCCTCAATCTCGCTGATACCTAAGAAAGACAAAGACCCAACGGAATGTGGGTCATACAGACTCATCTCACTGCTGAACGCAGACGCCAAAATACTGGCCAAAATCCTAGCCAAAAGGCTAGAAGACTGTGTGCCAGAGGTGGTCGCAGAGGACCAGACGGGCTTTGTCAAAGGTAGACAGCTTACCTCGAACATCAGGCGCCTGCTGAAAGTTAAAATGACCCCCCTGGGGAGAGAACACCAGAGGTGATTGTCTCCCTAGATGCAGACAAGGCCTTCGACAGAGTCGAATTGAAATACCTCACAGAAGTACTGGAGCAATTCGGGCTTGGAACAGGGTTCCCCTCCTGGGTAAAGCTCCTATAGAACGCTCCCATGGCGAGCGACGAGACCAACAACACCAACTCCCGATACTTCAAGCTGCATAGGGGCACCAGACAAGGATGCCCACTGTCCCCGCTGCTGTTCGCTCTAGCGATTGAACCACTAGCAATCACACTCAGAGCAGCAGAAAGCTGGAGGGGGATCCAAAGGGGTGGCAGAGAGCACAGAGTTTCACTCTATGCAGATGACCTGCTCCTCTACATCTCGGACCCACAAATCAGCAAGGACGGAATCATCGCGCTCCTGAAAGAGTTTTACAACACCAGGTTAAAGTCCAACAGGTTTGTTTCAAACACGAGCTTTCGGAGCACGGCTCCTTCTTCAGGTGAATGGAAAGGCTTGTTCCAGAAATGTTTATATAGACACAGTCAGAGATGCCCCGGAATGCGAGCACCTGCAGGCAATCAAATCATCAAAGATGCAGAGAGAGAGGTAACTCCAGGTTAAAGAGGTGTGAATTGTCCCAAGCCAGTTCAGTCGGTAGGCCTCTGCAAGTCCAGGCTTGTTGGTGGGGGCCGAATGTAATGCGACATGAATCCCAGATCCCGGTTGAGTCCGCATTCATGCGTGCGGAACTTAGCTATAAGTTTTTGCTCAGCAATTCTGCGTTGTCGCGTCTCCTGAAGGCCTCCTTGTAGAATGCTGACCCGGAGATCAGAGGCTGAATGTCCTTGACTGCTGAAGTGTTCCCCAACTGGAAGGGAACAGTCCTGCCTGTTGATAGTCGCACGATGCCCGTTTATTCGTTGTCGCAGTGTCTGCATGGTCTCGCCAATGTACCACGCTTCGGGACATCCTTTCCTGCAGCGTATGAGGTAGACTACATTGGTCGAGTCGCACGAGTATGCGCCGCGTACCTGGTGGGTGGTGTTTCCACGTGTAATGGTGGTGTCCATGTCGATGATCTGGCATGTCTTGCAGAGATTACCCTGGCAGGGTTTTGTGGTGTTGTGGTTGCTGTTCTGAAGGCTGGGTAATTTGCTGCAAACAATGGTTTGTTTGAGGTTGCGCGGTTGTTTGAAGGCCAGTAGTGGGGGTGTGGGGATGACCTTGGTCATCCCCACACCCCCACTACTGGCCTTCAAACAACCGCGCAACCTCAAACAAACCATTGTTTGCAGCAAATTACCCAGCCTTCAGAACAGCAACCACAACACCACAAAACCCTGCCAGGGTAATCTCTGCAAGACATGCCAGATCATCGACATGGACACCACCATTACACGTGGAAACACCACCCACCAGGTACGCGGCGCATACTCGTGCGACTCGACCAATGTAGTCTACCTCATACGCTGCAGGAAAGGATGTCCCGAAGCGTGGTACATTGGCGAGACCATGCAGACACTGCGACAACGAATAAACGGGCATCGTGCGACTATCAACAGGCAGGACTGTTCCCTTCCAGTTGGGGAACACTTCAGCAGTCAAGGACATTCAGCCTCTGATCTCCGGGTCAGCATTCTACAAGGAGGCCTTCAGGAGACGCGACAACGCAGAATTGCTGAGCAAAAACTTATAGCTAAGTTCCGCACGCATGAATGCGGACTCAACCGGGATCTGGGATTCATGTCGCATTACATTCGGCCCCCACCAACAAGCCTGGACTTGCAGAGGCCTACCGACTGAACTGGCTTGGGACAATTCACACCTCTTTAACCTGGAGTTACCTCTCTCTCTGCATCTTTGATGATTTGATTGCCTGCAGGTGCTCGCATTCCGGGGCATCTCTGACTGTGTCTATATAAACATTTCTGGAACAAGCCTTTCCATTCACCTGAAGAAGGAGCCGTGCTCCGAAAGCTCGTGTTTGAAACAAACCTGTTGGACTTTAACCTGGTGTTGTAAGACTTCTTACTGTGCTCACCCCAGTCCAACGCCGGCATCTCCACATCCTGAAAGAGTTTGGCACCTTCTCGGGCTACAAACTCAACACGAGCAAAAGCGAGATCTTCTCGGTAAACCCACAAATAGGGGGGCAGCACTAACGGGACTGCCGTTTAAACAAGCCCGACACAAATTCCGCTACCTGGGGATCCAAATAGCCCATGACTGGAAAGGGATCCACAAATGGAACCTCACCAGTCTGACGGAGGAACTAAAAAAGGAGCTGCAAAGATGGAACACACTCCCACTCTCGCGGGGAAGAGTCCAGACGGTCAAAATAAACGTACTGTCCAGGTACTTCTTCCCACTTAGATCCATTCCGATCTACATCCCCAAAGCCTTTTTCAAAGCACTGGACAAACTAGTCATGACGTTCGTATGGGGGGGGGGGGGGAAGACTGCTAGGATCCCAAAGAAGGTCCTACAAAAAACTAGCCCTCCCAAACCTACAATTCTACCACTGGGCGGCGATGGCCGAGCGAATAAGAGGATGGATCAAGGAGACAGAAGCCGAGTGGGTGCGCACGCGAAGAGACCTCCTGCATGGGGGGCCTCCCTCCGGGCCCTCGCCACGGCAGCACTCCCATCCCCCCCAAAAAACACTCCAGCAGCCCGGTGGTGATAGCCACCCTCCAATCCTGGAACCAACTACGGCAGCAATTTGGCCTGACCAAAATGTCGGACAAAGCTCCCATATGCAACAACCATAGGTTCACACCAGCACTGACTGACGCCACCTTCAAAAAGGTGAGGGCAGGACGGAGGGACACTGACAGTCAGGGACCTATACACGGACGGCAGGATTGTAACACTGGACAAACTAACAGAGAAATTCCAGCTAGCCAGGGGGAACGAGCTAAGGTATCTACAACTCAAAAACTTACTACGAAAGGAGACAAGGATGTACCCACAACCGCCATGACAGATATTACTGGAAAAGTTACTGGACGCAAGCATCCTAGATAAAAGAAACTGTAGCGACCAAAATGTATGACTGACTGGTAGAGAGGACCGACACTGTACTGGACGCAACAAGAAAGAAATGGAAGGACGACCTGGGGATTGAAATAGGGTGGGGTCTCTGGAGCAAAGCACTGCATAGGGTCAACACCACCTCCAAGTGCGCAAGGCTCAGCCTGACGCAGCTAAAAGTGGTACATAGAGCCCACTCAAGAACCCATATGAGTAGGTTCTTCCCGGACGCGGAGGATAGATGGGAACAGTGCCAAGGAGGCCCGAACAACCACACCCACATGTTCTGGGATTGCTCCAAACTTGCGGGGTACTGGACAGCCATCTTCAAGGCAATGTCCAAAGTGGTGGGGATGAGGGTGGAGCCATGCCCTAATGTGGCAGTCTTCGGGGTTTCAGACCAGCCAGATCTATTCCTGGGGAGGAGGGTAGACGCCCTTGCCTTTACCTCCCTGATCGCCCGCCGTAAAATCCTGTTGGGCTGGCGGTCAGCAGCACCACCGAAAGCTGCAGACTGGCTGTCCGACCTCTCAGAATCTCTCCAAATGGAGAAAATCAAATTCGCCATCCGAGGGTCAGACGACGACTTCCACAGAACATGGGAGCCAGTCACCCAATTGTTCCGGGACCTGTTTATGGCCAATGAACAATCAGAAGAATAGCCAGGCAGCCAAGAATCAGGGGAAAGTAGCCGAAGCATGAGAGACAGCTAAACCTAAGAGGAAAGAAAGGTGAACCACAGGAGCGGGGGGGGAAGAGAGAAGAGAGAGAGGGAGAAGGGACAGGGAACAAGAGAGGAGAACCAGGGAGGTGGTGGGAGGTAGGGAAATGGCAGCCGGAAGGATGGCACGGGATATAACAAACTTGGCAACTCTGAGAACGAGGAGAATACAGGCGAAAGATGGGAGGAAAAGCTGAAGCGGAGGTGATTACGAGACGACAATGGCAGTGAGATCCGTCCGGGAGAAGCAAGTGACAACACCAACACTAAACCCATTTGAGTATTGCCCCCTGTAATTGTTTCTCCATCACCCAAATGTATATTTACCTCCCCAGTCTCCACTTCCCCCCCCCCCCCCTTCTCCTGCCTACTTGTGTTGTAAATAATTTTGCCAGTTGTACAGAGTTGCTGCTGTTGAGCTGGTGCAAAATACCCTACCAGTTATTCTATTTTATTTTATTTTTCATTATTACTTTTTTTTTTTTACTTGTTTGGCTGGGCCCTTCTCTTGTATATTTCTTATTCTGTGCATATAACGGTAAATATACTTTGTTCAAAAACCCAATAAAAACATTTGTAAAAAAAATAACTGACATCACTGAAGTGGCCTGGCATGGAGAAACATACTGCTCAAGGGTTGATAATTTGAAAGTAAAATTGATAAGCATTTAAAATGAGCTTTAAAGTCAATTTATTTTTAATTTTCAAAGAGAGCAAGCCAACAAGTACCATTCCCAGACTCTGCTTGCCTGAGAATAATCTGGTTATAACGAACAGCATGTTCACCTGCTAATAAGAGCAACAATACTGGCCCCTCCGTATGGATTAAAGATGAAATCCCAAAAGAAACTGACGTTGCTGTGTGAGCGTTTCCGAAAAAAAAAAAGTGTGTGACGACATAAAAAGTAAGTGTGACTTGGCTCTTTTGGAAAAAATATGCCACAAAACATCATAGTAGCTTTAGCCCTTGAAGATCGGTGTCATTTGTTGAAAGAAAGCAAAATGTCTCATGAAGGAAATGAGACATTTGCATGAACTAGAAAAAAACTCATTCCAGAATCAAGAATTGAGATTGCACCTGTTTGACCTCTTGTCACTGCTTCATATGGAGGTGGTACTTCTAGTTGGCTGTAAGAAGGAGCAGGAGGTAGTGACCCAGAAGGTTCTCCAATGGAGCTGTCATCTTGACCACCATACCAGCTATACCACATAGGACTCTACAATAAAATAAAGAGTAACACACTGTTACCTTTCACTAATTCTCACTTTTTATCTTATCAAGAAGTTTGAGAAAGCTTTTAAATATATTTAATTTGTTCAACAACAATGTAAAAGTGCAACACAGTGACAAATACAAAACCCATACTTTTTAATACATTGAAACCATCATTGCTTCAACCTAGAATAGTGGGAACGAAAGTACTCATGAGACTACCACCTTTAAATTTAATATTCAGCTTTAGTTTTCTTAACTGTTCAAAGCCAACGGTCTAATATCAAAACATCACTGCAACATATTCAAACCACATCTTGGAATGTTCTCAATGCAGATTAAATTGCTCTCCTTGTTTAGATAATCCCAATCTTATTGCCTTAGCATACACTGTGGACCAAAGTTTCTTCTAATTAATTCTCAAAATGTTTGGGTAATTTGTTTCAGTATCTGGTTGCAGAGCGTAGAGAAAACAGTGCTGTAGACGTTTCTTTGTAATATAGTCATTATCTAAACACACTTAAATATTACTGTTGTCATCCTTTTATCAGGAGATTACTGTGGCTTGCAGAACCAGATCACAGAAGAGTTATAGCACAGAAGGAAGTCATTCATCCCATTATGTCTGGGCTGGCTCTCAGGAGCGATTCACTTAACACCACTTCCCTGTCTTTTCCCTGTAGTCCAGCACACACTTCCTTTTCTGGCAATAATCCAGTTCCTTCTAGAATGCGTCGATTGAACTGGTCTCCACCTACACTCTCAAGACAATGCATTCCAAATCCTAACCACTCTAAACAACCTTTTACTCATGTTGACATTGCTTCATTTGCCAATTACCTCAAATCGATGCCTTCTTGTTTTTGATGCTTCCAGCATTGGAAACAGCTGTTCCCCATATATTCTGTGCAGACTCTGTGATTTGGAATACCTTGATCAAATCTCCTCTCGACCTTCTGTTCTCCGAGGAAAATAGTCCCAACTTGCAAATCTACCTACATAACTGATGTTCCTTATCCCTGGAAGCATTCTTGTGAATCTTTTCTACACTCTCTAATGAAGATCTGGATGCAATACTCCAGTTGAAGCCAAACTGGTGTTTAACTTCCTTGCTTCTGTACTTATACCCCAATAATGCCTTCCCTGGAAAACTTGGGCCATTTTCCATACCTTGGATGCCTCCTTGCGATGAAAGTAGACGGAGATAATAAAATTCATCATTGTCTCCAATATGCCAGCTCAGTCTTTGGCGATCATGAAATTGAGTGTTTGAGAATCAAGATTGCAAACCCAAGACTAAAGTCATGGTTGACTGGCAGCAGTGATCACCGTGCAGCTATGCATTTTGGAGACTTAGACAACCTAAAGCAGTGTTATGGACAGTGGCTAAGAGATTGAACCAGAACCATAACTTTTTTTTAAGTTTTAAAACAAACTTTATTAAAACAAAATAAAACAATATTTAAATTTCAACCCTAGCAATAATGGATTACATGTAGTTTCTAAACCTTAACACATAGTTCTCATTAAATAGCATTTTAACAGAACATTAAGCTTTCATACCATTTACACAAACAGACAAAGACAATACTTGCATTTACAAAGCAATTTTTCTTCTGTTAGGGACAATCGTTGAAAGCGTGCCTCGTTGGCAATTTTCAGGACCCCCCTTGGTCAATTTCCAAAGCCTTCTCCTCTACCTGTTCAAAACAGGATTTTTTTCTCTCTCTAAGCTCCACCCAGTCCCTCAAGCAAAAGTTCTCTGGAGTTTCCAGACTTGAACCTATCATCGTTATCTTAGCTGTTTGATAGCCCACTCCCGTATACACAGAAGAACAGCCATGCTACTGATATGCAACTGACTTCCCAATGATGGATAAAGAGGCCATCAGTCTCTGGAATGGGCTAATGGCTGGTCATACAGGAATGTCCCGAAGAGCGATGGATATGTGCATCATACATATTTCTACTAACGAGTTTAAGTCTTACTGGGGCAATGTAACGGGGCCAGTTGTGGAAGTATGCTCTGACTCCATGCTAGCAGGTTTCTTCCCCCCTCAGTCTGTTTAACCCCTAAATTGCCTGCCACATCATGGATCTCATTAGTGGACCCAAGTTCCTGATATCCCACGCGAGTAACAGCAGGCACCTCAATGGACTGGAGAAGTACCCCCAGTGGCGCCTTCACACTATCCAGTTGCAAGAACGGTGATCCAACAGCACCTTGTCGGTCCATTAGCATTGAGGTTCTAATCTCACAAAATGAACTCCATTGGGTGGATCATGTAGTTTGCATTCCCAACACTAATTGCTCTACTTGGAACTCGGTCACAGCAGGAGACTCCCAGAAGGACAATAGAAATGTCCTCAAAGCATCCCTGGAGGACTCAAATATCCCGCCAACTCACGGGAGTCCCTAGCTTGTGACTGACCAAAATGTAAAGGCGCATCCAGAAAGGCACCAAGAGACTTCAACAGGAATATGCAGAGACAAAGTCAAGGCATTGGAGTGCACAAAACTTCCAAGCAACCTTTCTACCACCACATGCCTTCATGTGGCAGAGTCTGCATATCACACCTTGGACTTATCAGCCATCTCAGAACCCATAAAACTGGAATGAGAGCAAGTCATCCTCAATTCTTACCAATAAAGTTGCTGATGCTGATGTATATTTTATTAACTACTTTCTCAACCTGTCCTTCCAACATCAATAATTTACATGCATATATTCCCAGGCTCAACTGCTCCATGACTCCCTTTAGAATTATGTAATATTGTACGGTTGTCATATCAGAATTTAACTAAGCTGAGAATGGTTGCTTAGATTTTGAACTTCAGCATTGCTGGAGAGAGAGACATGTTGTGGAAATTTTTTGTTTTTCACTCATCAGGCCAAAGGGAGAGAGGAAGGAAGGAAGACAGAAAGAAAGAAAGAAAGAAAGAAAGACAGACAGACAGAACAGACAGTCAGAAAGACAGAAAGAAAGGACAGAAAGAAAGAAAGGACAGAAAGAAAGAAAGGACAGAAAGAAAGAAAGGACAGAAAGAAAGAAAGGTCAGAAAGAAAGAAAGGACAGAAAGAAAGAAAGAAAGGACAGAAAGAAAGAAAGAAAGAAAGAAAGAAAGAAAGAAAGAAAGAAAGAAAGAAAGAAAGAAAGAAAGAAAGAAAGAAAGAAAGAAAGAAAGAAAGAAAGAAAGAAAGGACAGAAAGGACAGAAAGACAGACAGAAAGGAAGAATGGACAGAAAGAAAGAAAGAAAGAAAGGACAGACAGACAGAACAGACAGTCAGAAAGACAGAAAGAAAGGACAGAAAGAAAGAAAGGACAGAAAGAAAGAAAGGACAGAAAGAAAGAAAGAAAGGACAGAAAGACAGACAGAAAGAAAGAAAGGACAGAAAGAAAGAAAGAAAGAAAGGACAGAAAGACAGACAGAAAGAAAGGACAGAAAGAAAGAAAGAACAGAAAGAAAGAACAGACAGACAGACAGACAGAAAGGACAGAAAGGACAGAAAGAAAGACAGGCATACAGAAAGAAAGACAGACAGACAGAAAGAAAGAAAGGACAGACAGGCAGACAGACAGAAAGAACGACAGACAGCCAGAAAGAACGACAGACAGCCAGACAGACAGACAGACAGACAGACAGACAGGGTACAGACAGACAGACAGACAGACAGACAGACAGACAGACAGACAGAACAAAAGAAAGACAGACAGACAGACAGACAGACAGACAGACAGACAGACAGACAGACAGACAGACAGACAGACAGAAAGGACATAAAGAAAGACAGAAAGACAGACAGAACAGACAGAAAGGACAGAAAAGAAAGAAAGGACAGAAAAGAAAGAAAGGACAGAAAAGAAAGAAAGACAGAAAGAAAGACCAGACATACAGAAAGACAGAAAGAAAGAAAGGACAGAAAGAAGGACAGACAGAGGGAAAAAGGAGGAGAGGGAGGAGGAAGGAGAAGAGGGAGGAGGAAGGAGGAGAGGGAGGAGGAAGGAGGAGAGGAGGAAGGAAGGAGGAGAGGAAGGAGGAGGAGAGGGAGAAGGAGGTAGAGGAGAGGGAGGAGGTAGAGGACAGGGAGGAAATGGAGGAGGATGAGGAGGACAGGTAGGAGTAGGAGGAGGAGAGGGAGGAGGAAGGAATAAGAAGGAGGAGGCGGAGGAAGGAGGAGAGGGAGGAGAAGGAGAGGGAGCAGGAGGAGGAGAGGGAGAATAGGGAGGAGGAGGAGGAGGAGAGGGAGGAGGAGAGGGAGGAGGAGAGGGGAGGAGGAGAGGGGAGGAGGATGGGGAAGAGGAGGAGGAGGAGGAGAGGGAGGAGGAGGTAGAGGAGAGGGAGGAGGAGGTAGAGGAGAGGGAGGAGGAGGAGAGGGAGGAGGAGGAGAGGGAGGAGAAGGAGAGGGAGGAGAAGGAGAGGGAGCAGGAGGAGAGGGAGCAGGAGGAGAGTGTGAATAGGGAGGAGGAGAGGGAGGAGGATGGGGAGGAGAGAGAGGAGGATGGGGAGGAGAGGGAGGAGGTGAGGGAGGAGGATGAGGAGGTGAGGGAGGAGGATGAGGAGGAGAGGGAGGAGTAGGAGGAGGAGAGGGAGGAATAGGAGGAGGAGAGGGAGGAGTAAGGGAAGAGGAGAGGGAGGAGTAAGGGAAGAGGAGAGGGAGGAGGAAAGGGAGGAGGAGAGGGAGGAGGAGAAGTGGGAGGAGGCAGAGAGGGAGGAGGAGAGAGGAGGAGAAAGAGGAGGAGGATTAGGAGAGGGAGGAGGAGGATTAGGAGAGGGAGGAGGAGAAGAAGACCAAGAAGAACAACATGAAGAACATAGAACAGTACAGCACAGAACAGGCCCTTCGGCCCTCGATGTTGTGCCGAGCCATGATCACCCTACTCAAACCCACGTATCCACCCTATACCCGTAACCCAACAACCCCCCCCCCCCTTAACCTTACTTTTCAGGACACTACGGGCAATTTAGCATGGCCAATCCACCTAACCCGCACATCTTTGGACTGTGGGAGGAAACCGGAGCACCTGGAGGAAACCCACGCACACACGGGGAGGACGTGCAGACTCCGCACAGACAGTGACCCAGCCGGGAATCGAACCTGGGACCCTGGAGCTGTGAAGCATTTATGCTAACCACCATGCTACAAGAACAACAAGAAGAAGAACAAGAACAAGATTAACAACATGGGGCTGGTTTAGCACAGTGGGCTAAACAACTGGCTTGTAATGCAGAACAATGCCAACAGCGCGGGTTCAATTCCCGTACCCGCCTCCCCGAACAGGCGCTGGAATGTGGCAATGAGGGGCTTTTCACAGTAACTTCATTGAAGCCTACCTGCAACAATAAGCTATTATCATATTACAGATAAAAGGGCGCGGACTGGTTGACAAGTGGACTCTGATTGGCCAAGGCATTACCATTGAAAAAGTAATGTGGGAGGGGGGGGCTACGGACTTTTGAAACTCTGTAATTTTGTTTCCAGAGAACGAGTTCCTGCGTAATAGATGTAATTTCTAGTGAGTGTAAATGAGCAATGTTATGAGCTGAACTGACTATTATAAAGTTTTGACAAAGAGTCATCTTGACTTAATGTTAGCTCCATTCTCTCTCTACAGATGCTGTCAGACCTGCTGAGATTGTCCAGCAGTTTCAGTTTTAGTTTCAGATTCCAGCAACCGCGGTGATTTGTCTTAAATTGGTTGTTAGTTTAGCTGTTGTTGCGTTCAGGGCTATCCTGCGATTGGATAGCACTTGCTGAATCATATCCAACAAAATGTTTTGTTTTCAGTTTTGCATGGGTGAGCTGGTTGAGTACGGTCTATACTCTGCCTACTACAAACTGAAGGAACATGCGGTTTGATTCAATTAGCCAATCATTTGGACATATGACCTACCTATGTGGCATTACACCAGTACTGTAATTCAGTCTATTAAATGTAAATCAGTGATTGGCCAGCGCTTGCTGAACAATCCTGAATGTGCTAATAGATACACTACTCCCAATTTATGATAATCAGTCGAGTTTGTAACGTGGCTCATTAATACTTGCTAGAAGCAACATACATTCATAAGCAAGGCATAGGGACCCATTCTGTGCAAACAAAAATAATATATGCAAGCTTCATCTTTTTTGAATTACTGGGAGCTTGGGGAGCCTATAGTTCCCCATTGCTTTCTCCACGGCAAAAGCCTTGACCCGAGTTCACTTGGCAACCAATCAGTACGCTTTTCTTCTGTAGTATAAATTGTTCCAATTGTTTGAAATTTAGCATTCGTGTGTTTGTGGTCATTTGTGCAAGGTGAAAAGCTTTGGCAACATGCCTCTCTTTTCAGAATGTGAGATAATTAAATAGGGATTGGAGAAAAAAAGGGCATCATGCAGTTTCTCACATTGAAGGCTACTACACAAATTGTATGAATAGGGGCCACTGCATATGTTAATCTGGGTAAGAAAGGGGTCACACAAGTTTCAAGGAAAATCTAATTCTCAAATTGTTTTTTTTTATTTGCCTTGCCATACTATTTGCTGCTACTCATGTTTCAGGATTGCGGACATCAAATTACAATCTCAGAGCTTCTTTCATGAGCAGTGAAGAGATGCTAGATTTGGAATTCAGCATTGCCTACCAAAACATTTCCTGTAATTATTCAGTTATATTTTCCAGTTCCAGCCCTTCCTCATGTATGCTTAGTTTGCTGAGCTAATCATACCGGAATCAGCAAGTTAAAATCCATTCAAAGCAGGCTATGGCTTTTAACCATGTTTCATCTTTTTAGATATGTCATTGAACATTTTCCCATCTGTTTTTTCAATACATTGTGGAGCTCCTGTAGAAGTTATATCATTTTATTAAATGGAAATTTAATTGCTGGTTTTATAGCACTGGACAACGGCAGATCCTGTACCCTATAAATTTTGTTTAGCAATCTTTAAAATAATTTCTGGTTGTAAAAGTAATTGAGATTTATTGCAACTTTCTTACTTCCAACTGAAAACAAACAATACAACAACACTCCTTCCTTTTTCCAGTTATAATCTAGCCTGCCCACCAACTTCACCAACACCTCATTTGAATCAGGAGGGCATAATTGCTTGAGTGACCATCTGATTTCTCTCTCCTCCCTCAAACAACGACAACACAAACAAAAATGTCTGGAGGTTTAAGAGGGTAAACTGGAGTGCCAGTTTATTCAACCCATCAAATTCCCAATCTTTAAGTGATGCTCAGGAAAAGCAAGGGATTCCTCCCTTACATGCCCATCTGATTCAATAATGTCCTTTACGAAAGGAAATCTGCCATCCTTACTAGGTCTGGCCTCTATGACTTCAGACAAGTGAGCATTAAGTAAGGAAAGCCAGTGCTGATTTGGTAAATGCAAATCGCGTTTATTTAACTTGGTTGAGTTTTGAGAATGAGTAACAAAGAGGGTTGAAGAAAGGGATGGTGGTATAGAACAAAGAACAATACAGCACAGGAACAGGCCCTTCGGCCTGTCAAACCTGTACCGGTCATGATACCAATCTTTGCAAAAACCCTCAGCACTTCCTTATGCCATATCCTTCTATACTCAGCCTATCCATGTGTTTGTCAAGATGTCTTTTGAACACCATAAACGTATCTGCTTCCACAACTTCCCTTGACAACGTGTTCCAGGCACTGCCAGACTCTGGCGGGGAAGGACCACTCCTTTCCCAGGACATGGTTCAGATCCAGTCCCTTACTCTCAGGCAGGGAGGGAGCGCTACCACCCGCTGTATAAAAAGAAAAACTTGCCTCATACATCTCCTCTAAACTTTGCCCCACGGACTTTAAACATATGCACCCTGGAGACTGACTCCTCCACCATGCCCATCCACTCTATTCATGCCCCTCATAATCTTGTACACCTGTGTCAGGTCACCCCTCAACCTCCATCTTTCTAATGAAAACAGTCCAAGTCTATTCAGCTCACCACATAGATAACACCCTTCAGACCAGGCAACATCCTGGTCAACCTCCTTTGCACAGAAATATCCTGGTAAACCTCCTTTGCACACTCTCCGAAGCCTCCACATCCTTCTGGTAGTATGGTGACCAGAATTGTGCGCAATATTCTAAGTGCGCCTTACCAAGGTTCTATATAACTGTAGCATGATTTGCCATGTTTCTGGACTGGTATTCCAGAGGTCCAGGCAAATGCTCTGGGGCAATATGTTCAACTAGCACCATAGTAGCTGATGGAATTTAAATTCAATTAATTAACAGATCTGGAATTAAAAGCTAGTTTTAGTAATGGTGATTCTTGGATCATCATTAAAAAAATCTGCAGTCCTTGTCCCACCTGGCCTATATGTGACATCAGACCCACAAAATGTTGAGTCTTAACTTCCCTCTGAAATGGTCTAAGAAGCTTTGAGTTGTACCCAACTTCTATAGAAAAGTAAAAAAAGGAATAAAACTGGATGGACCACCCAGGCAGAGAAATGGCAATGGCATACTGCGCCCAGATAACCATGCGTCCTCCTTCCTAATATCGGTTGCTTAATCATGACCACCCTCACCAACCCTGGCTGTCTAATCCACTGGCAGGCAGAACCACCAACGGTGGCGGTACAGTTGTATATAGTCAGGCCAGAGTTGCCTTGGAGTCCTCAATATTCACTCCAAACTGATGAAGTCCTGTGGCATTAGTTCAAACATGAACATGGAAATCACTTGCTGATCACCACCTAATCACCCTCCCTCAGCTGATGACTCCTCCACGTTGAACATCACTTTGAAGAAGTACTGAGGCAGGCAAGATCACAGAATGTACTATGGGTGGGAACTTCAATATTCATCATCAAGAGTGGCTCGACAACACCATGACTGACTGAGCTAGCCATGGCCTAAAGAACATTTCTGCCAGTCTGGGTTTGTAGTAGGTGGTAAAGGAACCAAAAAGAAGGGAAAACCTATGAGACCTTGTTCTCACCAACCTCTTGCAGTTGCATCCATCAATGAAAGTACTGGTCAGAATGACCACCACATAGTTGTGGAGATGAAATCCTGTCTTCACACTGACGATGGAATATACAATGGCATAGTGGTAATGTCATTGGTCTAGTAATCCAGAGGCCCAGGTTATTGCTCTTGGGTTCAAATCCCACCATGGTAGCTGGTGAAATTTAAATTCAATTAATTAAATCAGGAATTGAAAGCCAGGTTTCGGTAATAAAGCCCATGAAACTTCCATCGAATGTCATGTAAACCCTCTAGTTCCCTAATACCTTTTAGGAAAGGAAATCTGCCATCCTTTCTGGTCTGGGCTACATATAATTTCAGATCCACAGCAATGTGGCTGAGATGCTTAGCTGCCCTCTGAGCAGTGGGCAGAACAGTGGGCAGCACGGTAGTACAGTGGTTAGCATAGTTGCTTCACAGCTCCAGGGTCCCAGGTTCGATTCCTGGCTTGGGTGACTGTCTGTGCAGAGTCTGCACGTTGTCCCCGTGTCTGTGTGGGTTTCCTCCCACATTCCAAAAATGTGCAGGTTAGGTTGATTGGCCATGCTAAATTGCCCTTAGGTTAGGTGGGGTTGCTGGATTATGGGATAGTGTGGAGGTGTGGGTGCTCTTTCCACGAGCCGGTGCAGACTCGATGGGCCGAATATACTGTAAATTCTCTGATTCTGCATTGTAAATTCTATGATTCTATGAAATGGCCCAGTAACCCACTCAGTTCAAGGGCAATTAGGCTTGGGCAACGCCCACACCCCATGAAAGAATTTTTTAAAATACACTCAGCTATCACTCTGCTAAATGGGACCAATTCAGAACAGATCCAACAACTCCAACTGAGCATCTATGAGGCTGGTCATATATTCAAACACAATCTGTAACCACATGGTCCGGCATGTCCCTCAGTCTACCATTACACCAAGGGATCAGCCCTAGTTAAATGAAGAGGACAGAGATTTAAGATAATTGTCAAAAGGACCAGAGGAGGAGATTTATTTAAAACATTTTACATAATGAATTGGATAAACATTTGAAAAGGAAAACATAGCAATATTAAGGGGAAATAGTGAGGAATTGGGATTAATTGCAAAGCTTTTTCAGTGCTGACTCAGGCATGGTATACCAAATGGCCTCCTGTTCTATCTGGTTCTGTGACATAAGGCAGAGTGCTTTGAACTGGGTACTTCCTCACCCTTAAAAGATTTCTAGTAAATTGTGAGAAGTATGTTCCATCTCTCATTCATGACGTGGTATAATTTCTAGACGCACCAATTGTCTTTAATGGACTTTTTATGTATAAATTTCTGAGCTGAAGGTGAGGAATGGTAAAGAATGGAGGGAATACATAATCTAAAGATGCATCAGAGATGCAGTGTTTGCACCAATAAATTGGAAACGGATGGAATCTATGGTCAGGAGATCACTGCAGAAACATGATACTAGGTTAAGATTCTGTTAGTTAACATTATGAAGTAGAACTAAGAAAATCAAAAACAGTATTTCATTCGGAACATACATGAGTGAGGTGACCACTAAAGCAAACCTAAAACCACAGTTAATTATTTTAACATTCATGTGACGATATGCATTACAATTCAATAATAGATTCTTAAAAGTATTTATGAAATACTCTAATTAATGCAACAAATTTCACAAAAACCTTACATAAAACTGATATATTTTTATTATTCAATGAAGCCGGGCAAGTGGTTGAAGTATCAATGGGGGATCATTTTGCAGACAGTGATGATAACTGAGGAATAGCCTGAGACCTATGTTCTAAACTGGGGGTAGGCCAATTTCAATAAGATCAGACATGATTTGGCATGAGTGGACTGGGAGCAGACACTTTTTTATGTTAATCATTGACAAAACAGTGGGACGCATTGGAGAAGGAAACAGGGAGAGTACAGGGCTAATGTGTTCCAATCAAGAAAAAGGGTGGGACCACCAAATCTAGTGAACCCTGGATATCCAGGGATATACAGCATTGGATAAGGAGAAAAATTAGAGGCTTTTGGCGGATATCAAGAGCTCAAAGCAGCAGACGCCCGAGAGATGTATAGAATGTGCAAAAATGAATTTAGGAGAGCAAAAAGAGGACATGAAAGGATACTGACAAGTAAAATAAAGGAAAATCTTAAGTTGTTTTACAAGTACATTCAGGGTAAAAGGATAACGAGGGAAAGAATAGGGCCCATTAAGGATCACAGTGGTAATGTGTGTGGGGAGCAAGAGGACGTACGTGGGGTTCTAAATGAATACTTGGTGTCGGTGTTCATTGGTGAGATGGACGGTGTTGGTGTAGAAATCAAGGAGAAGAACTGTGATAAAATTAAAGAGATTGACATAGACAGAGAGATGGGAACAAAGTTAGCACAGTGGATAGCATTGCTGTCTCACGGCGCTGAGGTCCCAGGTTCAATCCCAGTTCTGGGTCACTGTCCGTGTGGAGTTTGCACATTCTCCCCGCGTTTCCGCAGGTTTCGCCCCCACAACCCAAAGATGTGCAGGGGCTGTGGATTGGCCATTCTAAATTACGCCTTAATTGGAAAAAATGAATTGGATACTCTAAATTTATTTAAAAAAAGAAAAAAAAACATGAGTCATCTGGCAAGCTTAAAAGTAGACAAATCTCCAGGGCCAGATAAAATATATGCCAGGCCGTTGAGTGAGGCAAAGGAGTTAATAGCAGGGGTGCTGGAAATAATTTTCAATTCCTCTTTGGCCACAGGAAAGGTGACAGAGGACTCAAGGATAACCAATGTGATACCATTATTCAAGAATGGAGAAAGGGACAAACCAGGAAACTACAGGCCATTCAGTCTTACCTCAGTGGTGGGGAAACTATTAGAAGCAATTCCGAGAGACAGAATGAATCTGCATTTGGAGATGCAGGGAATAATTAAGAAGTGAGCATGGCTTTATTAATGGGTGATCATGTCTGACCAACTTGATTGAATTTTTCGAAGAGGTGGCCAGGTGTATAGATGAGGGAAATGCATTTGGGGTAGTCTAATTGGACATCAGCAGGGTGTTTACTAAGGTCCCACATATGAAACTGGTAGCGAAGGGACCCAAGGTAATTTGGCAAATTGGATCCAGAATTGGTTGAGTGGTAGGAAGCAGAGGGTAATGGTCGAAGGGGTTTTTCTGACTGAAAGCCTGTGTCCAGTGAGGTCCTGCAAGAATCATTGTTGGGGCTCTTGCTGTTTGTTGGTCATATAAATGCTTTAGACATTAATGTAGGAAACTTGATCAGTAAGTTTGCAGATGATACGAACATTGGTGCGGTGGTAAATAGTGAGGAGGAGGCAGGAGGATAAAGACGGGCTGGTCAGATGGGCTGATCAGTGACAAATGAAATTCACTCTGGATAAGTGTGAGGTTTTGCATTTGAGCACGACAAATAAGGCAATAGAATATGTAATAAATGGCAGGGCCCTGGGAAGCACCGAGGATCATAGGGACCTTAGTGTGCATATACACCGGTCCCTTTTGGTAGCAGAGCAGGTAGCTACAGTGGTTAAGAAACATATGGTATACTAGCCTTTATTAGCCGAGGCATAGAGTTTAAGAGCAGGAAGGTTATTCTGGAACGTTAGTTAGGCCACAGCTTGAGTATGGTGTGCAGTTCGGGAATCTTCATTATATGAGGGATGTGATAGCACTGGCAAGGATGCAGAGGAGATTTACCAGGATGTTGCCTGGGCTGGAGGGTTTTAGCTATGAAGTGAGATTGGATAGACTGGGGTTGTTTTCCTTGGAGCAGAAGAGTCTGAGGGTGGCGGGACATGATTGAGATGTATAAAATTATGAGGGTGAGAGATGGAGTAGAGAGACTTTTCCCCTTAGTAGAGGGACCAATGACCAGGGGGCATAGATTTAAGGTAAGTGGCAGGAGATTTAGATGGGGTGGGTGGTGGGAGTATGGAACTCGCTGCTTGAAAGGGTGGTGGTGGCAGAGACCCTCATAACATCTAGTGAGTATTTAGGTGTGCTCTTGCAATGCCAAGGCAATGCCAAGGCTTACAAGGCTATGAGCAAAGTGCTGGAAAATGGGATTAGAATAGTTAGATGATTGTTTTTGATTTGGAAGACACAATGGACCAAAGAGTCTTTTCTGTGCAGTAGACATTTATGATTCAATTTTAAAAGGTGAGGGAAGACTCATATGATCATTGACTCATGACTGGTAGTATCAATTTCGGCAGTATTACTAAAAATTAACCTTTTGTAACGTCAGCACAGAATATTGAAGCCGTTGATCCCAACAAAGCATTTGCAGGGTGATAAGGAACAAGGAAACAGCAAGACTGTACTGGCCTTTTTCAGCCCCCTTTCCTCTGCTCGCTCCCACCTTCATCATCCACTCTGAATATTGTAGCTAAACTTAATTTCAATGCTTTTGCAGTTACATCCTTTCCTCAAAGCCAGACTGCAAGAATTTGCATTTAATTCCTTTAGCACACTGGGCTAAATAGCTGGCTTGTAATGCAGAACAAGGCAGCAGCGCGGGTTCAATTCCCGTACCGGCCTCCCCGAACAGGCGCCGGAATGTGGCTACTAGGAGCTTTTCACAGTAACTTCACTGAAGCCGACTTGTGACAATAAGCGATTATTATTACTACATGCAACTCTTAGCTTTACAAGGAAGCAGAGAACTATGATCACTTACATTTTGCCGCTCACAGAGTTGATGTAGGTAGGCCCTGCCCCCGACAATCACTATCTGTGCATTCCGTGGATTGCTCAGATAAGCATCTAGTTGTCGCTGCCTTGAGCGATACCAGCAGATGTAGAAGAAGATTTTGACAATAATAAATATAATCACTATTCTGTTGGGAGTAAATGAACATTCATTAGGAAATAACATATTTCTTTTTGTAGTAAATATGCAACCTTTGGTAAAATAATTTGTTTAATCCTTTAAATTGTATAAAACTTCTTGAAACAAAAAAATACATTATTAAATAGACTGGCCTCTATTACATGCAACATAAACTCAAGGAATATATTATCTATGACTAATCTTATAAATGTAATTCCATATGCAATTTAAGCTGTTATTAAGCGGCAACACTCTCGCCTCAGAGTCAAAAAGTTGTGGATTCAAGTCCTACTCCAGGATTCGAGCACAATAGCTGAGCTGGCATTTCTGTTCAGGATTGAAAGAGTTGCACTCTGAGGGATCACCTTGCAGGAGAGATGCAAAGCCAAGGCCCTTTCAGGTGCACATAAAGCATTCCACTATTTCACAAAAGTGAAGGGCAGTTATTCCTGGTGCCCTGGCTGATATTAATCCCTCAGCTAACATCACAAAATGACATTATCTGGTTACTATGACATTGCCATTTTGGGATCTTGCGGTGCTCAAACAGACCACCGCAATTCCTAAATTACAACAGCAATTCAAAAGCACCTCATTGGCTGCAAAATAGTTTAGGACATCGGATATGGTGAAAAGCTCTAAATAATTTATTTAATGGTTATTTATCAAAATAGGTTCCATATCACTGCTGTAGAGTTTGCAATATGAACAATTGGGAAGCAATTCTAAGTTGCTACAAAAATGGCTTCCCAAGGACCAAGCTAAGGTGATGTTATCACAGAAATTGTAGGTATGAATCCAGCTACCCAAGTTAATTTTGCTAACTGCATATGCTTAAGTTGTCCAAATGAAGCACAGTCACATTTTCTTACCAAAATTAACTCCACATATTTTTCGAAGCAGAAAAAAAACTTGTAGATGCCAAACTTCCTTGTATGAACAGCACAAAGATGTCCATAAATGGAAATAAAGTAAAAAAGGGATTTTAAGCTGCCCAAGTTAAAATAGCAAGATCAAAGTTTCAGAGATATGTAGCATTACCATTGGAAACTTTACCAAAAACTATAATGTAAATCGGTGATCAGGCAGGAGTCTCAGTTAAGGAATAATTGATAGTTAACAGCAGCTTTGCAAGTAGGGAAATATTTATGAAAAAGAAATTGGGAGTTTTTAAAAAACTATACCAGGACTAACTAATGTGGAGGCAGTGAACTAAACCCCACATGTTCAAAAATCATGATCACAATTGCATTTGCTATAGCAGTGTTTTCATTTTGCTAATTTATTTCAGAGCCAGCAGGCAAAATTTAAATAGGAAAGGTTTTTTTGAAAAACATTTAGAAGTTGGCATCTCCACAAGACCTTTATTCAAAAATGAAACAAGAGTGGAGATTAAACCCAAAAATGGATTCACGGCAGAGAAGAGTGTGAAGTGGATGACATCGTTCATTGTAATTTCTTATGGTGCCATTGCCATACTTTAATGTAGTACTGTACTTACATGTACCAATAAAGTTCCATTATCTATCATAAGAGATGACTTCTCATTACCACAGACTGAGTCCAGATGCTAGAAAATCATGAGAACAGAGAGTGGTTCAGAATATAACCCTTAAACATTAACAATCAAAACAGTAGTGATAATAGTGCCTATTTACAGGTTTTAAGATGTTTTGTAGAACTTGTGCATGATCTCGGTGGTATTTTACATTTAAGATTAACACTTAGTCTTTACATGCTACAGCATAAGATCTTGCAGGTACCTTGACTGCCTTAACAATCAATAGTGATCATTTGGTTGCAAGGAACTCGGACTTAGCATCCCTGGACTAGGGAGGAGGCAGGAGGGAAATTGACTACATTTTCAGATCTTGACTGCAATTCGTTTGTGTGTGGATAAAAAGTGCTACTGTGTGAACTTTAGATAAGAACAGGGCCATGGTCAAACAATCGATCAGCAATCATTATTTGAGTCACACATAAAGAATGGCTCTTTGGGCAATACATCAAAGGTCAGGCGCGTCCATGTTAGACCAAGGCTGTAATGAGGTCTTGAGCCAAGTGGCCCTGGTGGAACCCAAACTGAGCAAAAATGAGCAGATATTAAAACACAAAATGCTAGAAAAACTGAGCAGGTCTAGCATGATCTGTGGAGAGAAAAACAGAAATAGCGTTTCAAGTCCATATGACTTCTTCAGAGCAGTGAGCCGAATACGTGCCACTTGCCAGTATTATCAATTACCCCATCTACCATCGCCTTAATCCCCAAATCCTGTCCACTATCTATAATACACAAGTCGGGTGTGTGATAGAATAATCTTCACTTGCTTGGAGAAATACAACTCCAGCACCACAAGTAGCTCAACACCATCCAGGAAAAAGCAGCCTGCTTGATTGGCGTCCCATCCACCACCTTAAATATTCACTTCTTCCACCAACAGAACACATAGTAGCAGCACTGCATACCATCTACACGGTGCTCTGCAGGAACTCAAAGTATCCTTTGACAGCCCTTTCAAACACTCTGCCACCTAGAAGAATAAGGGTAGAAGACCACCACCTGTACGTTTGCCTCCAAAGGGGGTGGAATGTGACTCAGTGGTTAGCACTGGGACTGCAGCGCTGAGGACCGGGGTTCGAATCCCGGCCCTGGGTCACTGTCCGTGTAGAGTTTGCACATTTTCCCCATGTCTGCGTGGGTTTCACCCCCACAACCCAAAGATGTGCAGGTTAGGTGGATTGGCCACGCTAAATTGCCCCTTAATTGGGGGGAAAAAAATAATTGGGTAATCTGAATTTAAGGAAACAAAAGTTTGCCTCCAAACACCACACTAGCTGGGATTTTGTGCCCACCTTTGCCACAGGTGCAAAGAGCGACGGGGCGTCGAAAAAGTCCCATTAGAGTCAGAAAACGAGAATCTGACCAGCGACATTTTGTTTTCAGATGAGCATGGGGCGTCGAAAAAGTCCCATTAGAGTCAGAAAATGAGAATCTGACCAGCGACATTTTGTTTTCAGATGAGCAAAGCCCCCCACCCCGTGGGGGTGGCATGCTGAAACAGTGTCCTGTAATTGCCCCGCTTCCCTTTGGGCAGCTCCATATGGAGTGCAGTAGTACAGGATGGCAGCTCACCACCATCTTTCAAGGTAATTGGGGATGGGGAAAATTGCTGGAGTGATGCTCACAAAAATACTATCCAGGCCAGAAACAGCATTAACAGAATGGCAAGGTCAGGGGAGAGGGTGGAAACAGGGAAGAAAGGTGGCAGAAAAATTTACACAGGCAACTGAAGTATAAATCACCTCACTAGCAGTATGATTAAACTGAAATGAAACGGTTTTACACATCTTACACCACATTGTGCTCCATGTATACATCGTGCACAGCAAGAGCTACAAAAAGGGAGTATGAAAAGAAACTCACAAAACATACAAGTGGGTGGTCATGAAGAAAACAACCATTGGTGATATTATCAAGAAAATAAGGAAATGGCAGACACAGTATGTCAGACCTACCAGGAAACAAATATTGAATCAGAGACAGGGACACATCAAAAGTAGTGTAAGCAAAATAACAGTAATAAAATAAAATTGGCAAATCCCCCAGACCCAAGACTTCCATTTAAAGGCAAAAGGTAGAGATACCCGAACTATAATTGTCCAAAACTCTCAATTAAGGAACCATTCCTCCATCAGGCCCCACCAGAGTGAGCCAGAGTTGGTGCAAACCATGACCCAGATTTTCTGTGCACAGAGTGCCAGAAAATCTGGAGTCAAATCTCGGCTGTGCAGAATTACACACCAGTTTTTAACCTGAAACTGACGCTGATAAATTTTAGGCCAATTCCACCCAAGGACTTGGGGACATGGTCTAAAAAGAGCTTGGGCGGAATTCTCTGCTCCCGGGAAAAATTGGGAGCGCCGTCGTGAACTCGGCCGAGTTTCATGACGGCCTCGGAGGCCACTCCTCGCCCCCTATTCTCCCCTCCCGGCGGGGCGAGAAGTGGCGCTCTGTAACTCTCGGCTGCCGGGCGGCGCGCCGAGAGTGACGCGACGGCGGCGCCTATGTGACGTCAGCCGTGCATGCGCAGGTTGGCCGGCTCCAACCCGCGCATGTGCGGCTGACGTCACGACGGCTGACAGCTCGAACCCACGCATGCGCGGTGGCCGTCTACCCCTCAGCCGCCCCGCAAGACGTGGCGGCTTGGTCTTGCGGGGCGGCAGAGGGGAAATAGTGCGTCCGATTGAGACGCCGGCCCGGCGATTGGTGGGCACCGATCGCGGTCCTGTCCCCTCCCGAGCACAGTCATGGTGCTCATTCCCCACCAGGCCCCCTACAAGCCCCAAACGGGCATCTCCACACCCATTTCACGGCGGCAGTGATCAGGTGTGGTTGCCGCCGTAGTGAAACGGCTGCGAACGGCAGGCCGCTCGGCCCATGCGGGTCGCAGAATCGCCGTGAAAAACTGCGAGCGGCGATTCTTCCGAGGGGGGGCGGGCAAGAATCGCAGGGGGCCGTTAAATTAGTCGGGGGGCCCTCCCACGATTCTCCCACGCGGTGTGGGGAGCAGAGAATCGCGCCCCTTTACTTTTCAGGAGTGAAATTAGGAAATATTTCTGCATGCAAAAGGCATTAGAAATTTGAAATACACTTCTGCGAACAGGAATTGATGCTGGATCATTTGTTAATATTTAAATCAGAAATTGATAGATTTTTGTTGACCAAAGGTTGTAGCTCTTACTGAATGACAGTATACGCTTATCTTATGAATGACAGAGCAGGCCTGAGGGGCGAAATAGCCCGTTTCTGTTCCTGTGTTCATGAAATAGGATGCCCAAGTGTTCTGGGCTATTGGTCTCAGGACACTGGTCTTACAGGAAGGGGACAAAATGGTCAGGGTTGCTGCCAATCTCTGTTTACTGACCCTTACAATGGGAACAAATTTGGGTTTACCTGCATTGCTCCCTCAGGATGAAAGAGCTGCCTCAGCAAGGAGTCAATACCTTCAGAAGAGGAGTTTGAGAAGCAGGGGAGAAAGTTGTCAGAAAAGAAAACCTCGCAAAATATGCTGATTTAATTTTTATGCCAAATGTATTCTGGATTTGGAATGCCAGGCTGTCTAAAGGAATGAAATCAAAGGACCTTGAGAGCCTTGTTACAGTTTTCAATGTTACTGATGCTGAACAATGCAAAAATGAAAGAAAATTGGAAGAGGTCACAGTGGGAGGGCTCTTGAAAAAAATTGGCCACGTTTGCACAAAAATAAGTTTAAATCTCACTTGGCCGACAGCAATCAAGAATTAAAATGTATTTATAAATTTGTCACTGGGGCATGCTCCAGCAGGGAAAGATAATGATTCACCAGCCAATTTATCAGGAGCTCAACAAATAAATCAACCCCATTTCACAATTCTGCTCAGTTTATTTTTTTGCCACAGATAATTACTGTACTTCAAAATTAGATAAACCTAATTAGTATCATATTCTTTGCATTAACTCAAGAACTGTGAAGCCATTTGAACAGCGTCCGGGCAGAAACAAAAGTGTTCAGATCATCAAAGTCCTTATTAATACACAAAATGTATGATATGGCAAAATGCAGTTTGTACATAGAACATAAAACAGTACAGCACACCTCGATATTCTGCCGAGCATTGTCCGAAACCAAGATCAAGCTATCCCACTCCCTGTCATTCTGGTGTGCTCCATGTGCCTATCCAATAACCGCTTGAAAGTTCCTAAAGTGTCCGACTCCACTATCACAGCAGGCAGTCCATTCTACATCCTAACCACTCTCTGAGTAAAGAATCTATCTCAGATATCCCTCCTATATCTCCCACCCTGAATTTTATAGTTATGCCCCCTTGTAACAGCTCCATCCACCCGAGGGAATAGTCTCTCTATCTATCCCCCTCATCATCTTATAAACCTCTAATCCTCCTCCGCTACTGATGACCCAACCAAATATATTCGCCAAACATTTTGTACTTGCATTAAGTTTGGACCTATTCTCATATGTTGTCCACAATATGTAAATGATTAACTTTTATAGTGAACAACTATAAGGTTTACTTTGATGCCTGTGTACACCTGTTTACGTCAAGCATATGGATCACATAAAAGTCAGCAGTTGATGTGCAATAGAAATTACTCTAACAACAGTAGAATCAGAAGGGCAACTAGGGATGGGCAATAAATGCTGGCCTAACCAGCGATGCCCACATTCCGTAAATCAATTAAAAAATAAACCAGATAATTGGTTGACACCTTTGTAAAAATTAAAAGTGATCAAGTCTGAGCTAGAAGATGCCAGACAGAAATCTAAAGTTATGATGCAAACCACTGAGAAATTTAAAACATGTCAAATCTGTACACAATTTTTATACAATGGTGGGAAATCAAATCTTTTGGGGCAACTCCAACTGTGCTTTCATGGTTTCAACAAAATAAAAACTTCACCAAAGGACATCCTAAAACTTAGTGTGCTGACAGCCTCATTGCAAAGATGTAATATATATTTAGTACAACAGTTGGCCTCCTCTCAAACACCCATGATGCATTTGTTATTCAAGTCAGAGCAATGAGAGGCATTAATGTCAAGACCGCAGACCATCTTTCCCAATTAATGCTTAGTTCCCTTATAACACACTGGAAATTATGATTCTGAAATTTGACTATAAAACAATGGCCTACAACACTATTCTAAATTGTAATTTAGTTTTAGGAATCTACTACTGAATGGACAGTATTATCTGTGAAAGTCAGGTGGAATATATGCATAATATGATATACCTGCAAGTCTTGAAGTGACACACCAATGCTTTTAGATTAATACTTCTTTGTATTTAAACCATTGGTCAGAACTTTGACCTGGAATCTTAAAATGCAGCACTTTCTGATATGTAAAATTCTTTCACTATAATAAAAATCAACTGTTAAGTGATTGGCTCTAATTCATTATGAAACAGAGCATCATCTGATTTACTGTGATCATTGCTATATAAAAGTCCAGTTTCAGCAACAATGAAGTGTGCTTTTTTTATTCAAGGCATTTTCATACAAACTAAAGCAGAACAGCTAAACAACATTGTAAACAACCAACGCCCACTCCTCCCCTGCTCCCCTAATACCGTCCCTTCTCACATCCCCCTTCCCCATTTTAACTTCCTTACCCTCCCATTCCACCACTCATCCCTCAAACCTCCTTAAAGAAATCAATAAACAGCTTCCACTTCAGAGCAAACCATCTACCACCCCCTCAAGATGGATTTGACATCTCCAGCCACAGTAACCCCGCCAGGTCGCTCACCCATACCCCCACTTTTGGCACCTCCAAGTCCCGCCACCCAAGCAAAATCCGTCTCTGGGCTATCAGGGAGACAAAGGTCAGAACATTGGACTCCCAGATTTTCCGACATCCTGAATATCGCTACCTCTGGACTCAGGACCACCTCGGACAATTTGTCCGCGAGCACCTGCCAGAACGCCTTCAACCTTGGGACACGCCCAGAACATGTGGATGTGATTCACAGGCCCCCAACCTGCGCACTGCCCACACATATCCTCTATCCTGTCAAAGAATCTATGCATCCTCGCCGCCGGCATATGCGCCCTATGTATTACTTAAAACTGGATAAGTCTTTTTTTTCTTTATAAATTTAGAGTACCCAATTATTTTTTCCAATTAAGGGGCAATTTAGCGTGGCCAATCTACCTACCCTGCCCATCTTTGGGTTGTGGAGGCGAAACCCACGCAGACACGGGGAGAATGTGCAAACTCCACACGGACAGTGACCCAGGGCCAGGATTCAAACCCGGGTCCTCAGCGCCGTAGGCAGCAATGCTAACCACTGTGCCACCGTGCTGCCCAAAACTGGATAAGTCTTAACCTCACACACGATGTGGATACATTCACTCCCTGCAGGGTCACTGCTCACATCTCGCCCCCCCCCCCCCCAGCTCCTCCTCCCACTTGCGCTTTATGTCCCCCAACAGGGCCCCTCCCAGTCCATCAACACCTTGTAGACATCAGACACCTTCTCCGCCCAATCTCCTCTCTCTCAACAGCACCTTGTCTTGCAGCCCCAGGGGCGGTAGCTCAGGAATTAAAAGGATGGCATATCTCTCCTTACGAAATCTCAGACCAGCAGGTACCTAAAACTATTCCCTGTGGGCAGATCATACACTTCCTTCTGGTCCTCCAACCTCTCAAATTTGCCTCCTTTGAACAGATCCCCAAATCACTCGATCCCTGCTTGCCACCACCCCAGAAACCTCACATCCAACTGCCCCCCCCCGGTGCTAAGCTATGGTTGTCGAAGATCGGCTCCGACACCGAGGCACTCTCCAGTCCCAGATGCTGCCTCCACACCCTTAGGGCTGGCAGGACCACTTGGTTCACGGAGTACCTGGCTGGCGAGAACGGCAGAGGCGCTGACAACAAAGCCCTCAAACCTGTTCCCCTACACGATGCCACCTCCATCCGGGCCCACGCCAACACCCCCAAAACAATTTCCTAACTATAAAAATATTCGCCATCCAGTAGACAGCGGAAGCACCCCCATCCACTCGCCCCCGCTTCAGAAAGATCTTCCTAACCCACGTGATTTTCCCCCCCACAAAACCCAGAGATCAATGCATTAACCTTTTAAAAAACTTCTGGATGAAAATTGGGAGGTTCTGAAACACAAACAGGAACCTTGGCAGCACCGCCATTTTTACTGTCTGCACCCACCCTGCCAGCAACAGCGGCAAAACATCCCACCTCTTAAAATCCCCTTTCATCTGCTTCTCTAGTCGAGTCAGATTCAACTTGTGCAGCTGTACCCAACCCCGAGTCACCTCATTACCCAAGTATTTAAAACTCACCCCCACCCTGAATGGCAAATCCCCATACCTCTTCTCTTGCCATCTAGTCTCAATTGGGAACTCCTTGCTCTTTCCATATTCAAAATTCCTTTAAAATCCTCATGATGTCCATGATACTGCCCAATGGGTCTGAAATGTACAACAGGTCTTCCGCATACAGTGATACCTTGTGCTCGACACCCCTCCACTCAATCCCTCTCCAGTCACTAACGTCCTATGCGCCATTGCCAGTGGCTCTGAAGCAACAGGGAGAGCGGGCACCCCTGCCCCGCCCCCCGATGCAGCCCAAAATACCCCAAACCCATTCAGTTAATCCGCACACTTGTGACCGGCGCCTTGTACAGCAACCGGATGCAGTCACCGAGTCAAAACTGACCGCCCCAACACCTCCAGGAGATACCCCATTCCACCCGGTCAAATTCGTTCTCCACGTCCATCGTCACCACTACTTCCACCTCCTGTCCCTTGGAAGTATCATAATTACATTAAGCAATCATCTCACATTCACCAGCACTAGGCCCCCTCCCCGGGCCATATGCAAATCCACCCAGTCTGGGCATGGTCACAGACCATAATCGCCGAATATTCCAAGTGACCACCCATGCCAGCAACGCCTTGTCTAACACAAAAATAATAAATCCAGGATTACACTCGGTGTATGTGGGAGAAATATGAAAATCCCTTTGCCTCCCAAACCTCCAAAGGTCTACCACCCCTCCCACACCCCATGTGCTTCATAAACCCCTTCAGCTCCTTTGCCACTGCCGACACCTTCGCTGACTTAGGACTCGACCTGTCTAAGCTTGGTTCTCTAACTATATTAAAATTGGTCCTTTTCCAACTGCGCCACACCCTCGTCAGCAACCCTTCCCCCCAACAGACCAAAACACCAACACCATCCCCGCCCTCTAACAAACGCCCACTTCACTCCCGTTAACTAGCCCACCCAGCTAGCATGGTGGCCCCCGCCCAAGGCCTCCAATCTCCCTACCTCCCCCAACTCCCCTCGGCCCCTAACCATGCTCCCCTATAGAGTAACAAAAGGTGCATTCACTGTCGATGTTCCTCGTTGAAACACCTGCCCTCCAGAAAACCCACCATCACAAACCTTTAAAAATCATATAAACTCCTCCGAAGTTCAACGTCCTCACTCTCCTCTTCCCAGTCCATTGTCCCTCAAACTCCATCGCCTCCTCTGATGTGCCGAAATAATACTTTCGCTTCTGGAAAGTCACCGATAGACGGGTCGGGTCCAATACCAAAAACTGAAATGTTTTATATGTATTCCTTGAAATGCATTAAATTAACAGGTATTTCTGCAATGACAACCATTTAATTAAAAGGAGGATTGGCCAGAAGACAACTGTAATGTTTTTGCAAAGTGGGCTGGCAGAATCTGTTGCAAATGAAAAATGTTAGTGGGCGGACACTCAGCCTTCCAAAACCACCAGGCATTTGGCACCATGTCAACATTCTTGTTCTGAGGTCATAGTTTTCACTGGAGGTTTCATGATACTGCAGTAACTTTATTTTTAAAAGTTTCTATTTGGAAATACTGTTCATTAAAAGATTCCAGAAATTCATCACAACAGCCCAGGAAATGTAACAGATTAGGAACGGTTTTGAACAAAATTTGTACACGAGATGTGGGCGTCGAAGGCTATTGCCCATCCATATTGTCCTTGAGGGGGCATTGGAGAGTCAACCACATTGCTGTGGGTCTGGAGTCACATGTGGGCCAGATCAGGCAAGGATGGCAGATTTCCTCCCCTAAAGGGCATTAATGAACCAGATGGGTTTTTACGATAATCACGAGTTAAGCCTGGTATTAGTTCCTGCTAACACTGCATAAATTATCAATGCAAAATGCGGCTTCAGGCAGGTGTTTATTGAAGCCTGCTAGAAAACAGCATTGAGCATCAGAACAAGGTTGCAGAGATGGTTCGACATATTTAGAGGTACTGCAGTGAGTGTTTTCCGACTAATAACTTTCAGTTATAGAAGATGTGGGCGGCACTGTAGCACAGTGGTTAGCACAGTTGCTTCACAGCTCCAAGGTCCCAGGTTTGAATCCCGGCTTGGGTCACTGTCTGTGCGGAGTCTGCACATTTGCACCATGCCTGTGTGGGTTTCCTCCAGGTGCTCCGGTTTCCTCCCATAGTCAAAAGACGTGCATGTTAGATGGATTGGCCATGCTAAATTGCTCTTGGGTCCAAAAGGATTAGGTGGGGTACTGAGTTACGGGGATAGGGTGGAGGTGTGGACTTAGGTGGGGTGCTCTTTCCAAGGCGGCTTGATGAGCCAAATAGCCTCCTTCTGCATTGTAAATTCTATGATCTAAGAAGATTTCCTCTGTAAATGTCAAAGAAAAGGCTAGAATTTCTCTAGAACAGTTCTAGCATCTACAAATAATCAACATTAAGACAATCAAAACATTATGTTGATGCAGGCTCCCTCTTCAAGAGATTAAAAGCTCAAGGTGTGCTTAAATTATGCAGAGGAAATATTGTTACACATCTTCATAAGACCATAAGATGTAGGAGCAGAATTAGGCCACTTGGCCCATCAAGTCTACTCCGCCATTCAATCATGGCTGTTATTTTCTCATCCCCATTCTCCTATCTTCTCCCCATAATCCCAGATCCCCTTATTAATCAGGTGTTTAGCCTAATGTGGGCAGAAGGTACAGAATGGACAATGATCTTTAAAATCGACTTTTTATAAATTTCCATCAATTAATTCCTGGATTCCCCAAGGGTCCAGGAGGGGCTGGTAGAAGGGCTGGGGGCGCCAATAGGGCTAGAGGAGCTAGTCAAGGGAATAGGTCAGATGCAAGCGGGGAAGGCGCCGGGGCCAGATGGGTTCCCGGTGGAATTCTATAAGAAAAATGTGGACTTGGTGGGACCGGTGCTGGTACGAGCCTTTAATGAGGCGCGAGAGGGGGGGGGTTCTGCCCCCGACAATGTCGCAGGCTCTGATCTCCCTGATATTGAAGCGGGATAAAGACCCCGTGCAGTGCGGGTCCTACAGGCCTATCTCGCTTCTGAACGTGGATGCCAAGTTGCTGGCAAAGATCCTGGCAGCTAGAATAGAGGATTGTGTGCCAGGGGTAATCCATGAGGACCAGACGGGGTTCGTGAAGGGGCGGCAGCTCAACACGAACGTGCGGAGACTGCTGAATGTAATTATGATGCCGGCAGTGGAGGGGGAGGCTGAGATAGTGGTAGCGCTGGACGCGGAGAAGGCATTCGATAGGGTGGAGTGGGAGTACCTGTGGGAGACGTTGGAACGGTTTGGGTTTGGGGAAGGGTTTATTAAGTGGGTGAAGTTGCTCTACTCGGCCCCGATGGCGAGTGTAGTGACAAACGGGAGGAGGTCGGAGTATTTCGGGCTCCACCGAGGGACCAGGCAGGGATGTCCCCTATCCCCCCTACTTTTCGCACTGGCGATTGAACCGTTGGCGATGGCACTGAGGGGTTCAGGGGGGTGGAGAGGACTGACTAGGGGAGGGGAGGAACATCGAGTATCGCTGTATGCGGATGATCTACTGCTGTACGTGGCAGACCCAGAAGGGGGAATGCCGGAGATAATGGAACTATTAGCAGAGTTTGGGGACTTTTCGGGGTACAAACTAAATTTGGGCAAAAGCGAGGTTTTTGTGATACACCCGGGGGACCAGGGAGAGGGTATTGGGAGACTCCCCTTCAAGCGAGCAGGAAAGAGCTTTAGGTACTTAGGGGTGCAGGTGGCAAGGAACTGGGGGACCCTCCACAAGTTGAACTTTTCCAGGCTGGTGGAACAGATGGAGGAGGAATTTAAGAGGTGGGACATGGTACCGTTGTCGCTGGCGGGGAGGGTGCAGTCAATCAAAATGACGGTCCTCCCAAGGTTCTTGTTTTTATTTCAGTGCTTGCCCATCTTCCTCCCTAGGGCCTTCTTCAAAAAGGTGACGAGTAGCATCATGAGCTACGTGTGGGCGCATGGCACCCCAAGGGTGAGGAGGGTCTTTTTGGAGCGGAGTAGGGACAGTGGAGGGCTGGCACTGCCCAATCTCTCGGGGTACTACTGGGCGGCAAATGTGTCAATGGTGCGCAAGTGGATGATGGAAGGGGAGGGGGCAGCTTGGAAACGAATGGAGAGGGTGTCCTGTGGCAACACAAGCCTGGGGGCCCTAGTAACGGCACCATGGCCGCTCCCCCCCACGAGGTACACCACGAGCCCGGTGGTGGCGGCCACCCTCAAGATATGGGGGCAGTGGAGGCGACATAGGGGGGAAATGGGAGGTCTGTTGGCGGCGCCAATAAGAGGGAACCATAGATTCATCCCGGGGAACATCGACGGGGGATTTCAGAGCTGGTACAGGGTGGGCATACGGCAGCTGAAGGACCTGTTTATAGAGGGGAGGTTTGCGAGCCTGGGAGGGCTGGAGGAGAAGTTTGAGCTCCCCCCGGGAAACATGTTCAGATATTTACAAGTGAAGGCATTTGCTAGGCGGCAGGTGGAGGGGTTTCCCCTGCTCCCCAGTAAGGGGGCGAGTGATAGGGTGCTCTCGGGGGTCTGGGTCGGAGGGGGGAAGATATCAGACATCTACAAGATAATGCAGGAGGCGGAAGCAGCATTAGGGGAGGAGCTGAAAGCCAAGTGGGAAGGGGAGCTGGGAGAGCAGATAGAAGACGGGATGTGGGCGGATGCACTGGAGAAGGTCAACTCTTCCTCCTCGTGTGCGAGACTGAGCCTCATTCAATTTAAGGTGCTGCATAGAGCTCACATGACGGGGACAAGGATGAGCCGGTTCTTTGGGGGTGAGGACAGGTGTGTCAGATGTCTGGGAAGCCCAGCGAACCATGTGCATATGTTCTGGGCATGTCCGGTGCTGGAAGGGTTCTGGAAGGGGGTGGCAAGGACGGTGTCGAAGGTGGTGGGGTCCAGGGTCAAACCAGGATGGGGGCTTGCGATCTTTGGGGTCGGGGTAGAACCGGGGGTACAGGAGGCTAGGGAGGCCGGAATACTGGCCTTTGCGTCCCTAGTGGCTCGACGAAGGATATTAATTCAATGGAAGGACGCGAGGCCTCCAAGCGTTGAAACTTGGATTAACGATATGGCTAGCTATATTCAGCTAGAAAGGATCAAATTTGCCCTGAGAGGGTCGGTACAGGGATTCGCCAGGCGGTGGCAACCTTTCCTTGACTTTTAGATCAGAGATAGACGTTCGGGGTCGTGGCAGCAGCAACCCGGGGGGGGGGGGGGGGGGAGGGGGGGGGGAGGGAGGGGAGGGAGGGGGCAGCAAGGGTCGTGGGAGGACATGCACGACTGTAACGCGGGCAAGTCTGCTCGCTGCTCATGTCTGAAACTGTAGGCTGCCTTGTTTGTTAAGGTTGTCTGGGGGGGGGGGGGGGGGGGGGGGGGGAGGACTGGTGCGCGCGCGAGAGGGCGGGCGAGGGAGGGACATTTGCCTAGAGGGATTGTGTTGTAAATAATTTAAAAATTAGTAGGGGTAAATGTTTGTATGGAAAAACTCTTTCAATAAAAATTATTTAAAAAAAAAAAAAAAATTAATTCCTGGATTCTTCCAGAGAAAGGTGGATTAGTTAAAACAATTTTTGACTTCCGCTCACCTCAAAAATAAAAAGTTCTCAATGCTCCGAGTGGATTGCAAAATGAGGGAACATTGGGGGGGGGGGGGGGGGGGGGGGGGAGAGAAATCAGGATATTGAACTTATGATCAGCCATGATCATGATGAATGGTGGAGCAGGCTTGGAGGCCTCCTCCTGCTTCTATTTTCTATGTATCATGATATAGGCTTTGCAACATCAATAGATCAATTTGCGCACTCCGCAAGACCCAACAGTCAGAACATCATTTGGTTCACTAATGTTCTTTAGGGAAGGAAATCTGTCATCCTTACCGAGTCTGGCCTACATGTGATTCCAGATCCACAGCAATGTGTTTGACTCTTAAATGCCCTCAGCGACGCTCACATCCCATTTGTCCCTTTTCCCACAGGTGGTACGGCAAGATGCGGAGGTTAAGATGAGACGGTATAAAATAACTGATATTGCATGATTATAGATTACGATGGGCAGGATTGTATAAAATAGCATTAAAAAAAAAAAGAGTACACGAGGAGGCAAAATTAGACCCCATAAAATAGAAAGTCTCACAGGATGCTGGGATTGCAGCCAACACTTTGGCTCATGAAATTAGAGGTCATATGGTGCATGCCAAAGCCTGAAAGTACAAATGGTTAATCTCTTCATTAATTACACATTTACTCTCTATTTAACAAGCCCTGCTCAAGGAATGGCACAGTGGTTAGCACTGCTGCCTCACAGAGCCAGGGACCCGGGTTCAATTCCTTGGGTGACCTTGTGGAGTTTGCGCTTCCTCCCAGTGTCTCTCCTCCGGGTGCTCCAGTTTCCTCCCACAGTCCAAAGATGTGTAGGTTAGGTGCGTTGGCCATGCTAAATTGCCCCTTTGCGTCCCATAGGTTAAGTGGGGTTATGGGGGTGGGATACAGTGGGGGCCTCCGTTTGGTGCTCCTTGCAAGAGTCGATGCAGGCTCGATGGGCTGGGTGGCCTCCTTCTGCACTGTAGGGATTCCATGAAGTACTAGGAGTCTAATGAGGTTCAAATTTTCTTTTTGCTGATTATCTCTGAAACTTTATCCTTTTAAAGGCTCAAATTCTTTTCTCTCGTTTTCTGATGCTAAAAGTAAAAACTGTAAACACGAGGAAAAATATGGCTTCATAGGTTGGTTATATAAACTGATTTTATAGGTCTCTCAAGTACTCCATTCCCAGTGTTATTATAAATTTTGCTAACACTAATTTAACCAATTCTTTTATTCCACCGAGTGTTTGAAATATTTTTGAAGCAAGATGGAGGGGGAAATGAGTGGAGTTATGGTCAGTTCTGCAGAATTTGGCGATTCGGAGGTCCTATACTTGGAATACAGAATACCTAACTGGAATTTTGGTAAGCATCACTATTTGGCAAAAGTGAGACATAGCATAAAATCAATATCAGCAAACAGCTGCTATGAATCGATTCAAATGGTCTCTGGGTCTAGCAGGTCAGTAGCAAGCTCATACCAAGATAGAATTTCATTGGTGCATGGGCACTTGGATTTTACAGAAACTCAATTTAAAGCTCTTTCTCCAAGTGGTCCGCAGGCTGGTCCAAACTGCACGTCATGGACCCATCAAGGCCACAGGAAAGAAATGGGCAGAACTCTCATCCCTCTTGGAGTGATGTCACACAACCAGACTGGCTCCATGTGCACAGAATGAGGTGTTATAAAACTACATTGTTGCTCATGCTTAAAAGTAACATTAATCATGCTTATAAGTAAGATGTTATAAAAATAATAATATAATAATAACTTATTGTCACAAGTAGGCTTCAATGAAGTTACTGTGAAAAGCCCCTAGTCGCCACATTCCGGTGCCTGTTCAGGGAGGCCGGTACGGGAATTGAACCCACGCGGCTGGCCTTGTTCTGCATTACAAGTCAGCTATTTAGCCCACTGTGCTAAACTAGCCCCAACAACATTACAACTGACAACTGAGGGGTCAGATTTTCAACACTTGTGGGGATAGGAACAAAGAAGAAATGTGAAGCCCAACTGGAGACTTAAGCTCTCCAACTTGGAACCAGACACCACCTCATTGGTGTCTCATTAAAAGCAACGCCATGCTTCCTTGCTGATCATAAGTCCACGCCTCCTTGGCAGGGCCATGGGAGGATTCTGCCTTTAGTCTCTTTTAAGGAGTACAGGCGTCGTAGGCATGAGTCACTTCTTCCCAAGCAGTCAGAATTAATGCATGAACCTGCACAGTGAATGTCCACCAGTTCTTCAATTGCAAGAATGCATTAGTCAAGGAGTTTTTCATGGAGTTTATGATAAGAGTTTTTCGAGGAGGTCACAAAGATGGTTGATGCAGGTAGGGCAGTGGATGTTGTCTGTATGGACTTCAGCAAGGCCTTTGACAAGGTCCCTCATGGCAGGCTGATACAAAAGGTGAAGTCACACGGGATCGGAGTGAGCTGGCAAGATGGATACAGAACTGGCTAGGTCATAGAAGGCAGAGAGTAGCAATGGAAGGGTGCTTTTCTGATTGGAGGGCTATGACGAGTGGTGTTCCGCAGGGATCAGTGCTGGGACCTTTGCTGTTCGTAGTATAGATAAAGGGTTGGAAGAAAATGTGACTGGTTTGATTAGTAAGTTTGCGGAGGACACAAAGGATGGTAGAATTGCTGATAGCGATGAGGACTGTGAGAGGATACAGCAGGATTTAGATTGTTTGGAGATTTGGGTGGAGAAATGGCAGATGAGTTTAATCTGGCCAAATGTGAGAATGCATTTTGGAAGATCTAACGCAGGTAGGAAATAGACAGTGAATGGTAGAACCCTCAAGAGTATTGACAGTCAGAGATCTAGGTGTACAGGTCCCTGAAAGGAGCAACACAGGTGGAGAAGGTAATCAAGAAGGCTAACGGCATGCTTGCCTTCATTGGCCAGGGCATTGAATATAAAAATTGGCAAGTTATGTTGCAGCTGTATAGAACCTTAGTTAGGCCACAATTGGAGTATGGTGTTCAATTCTGGTTGCCACACTACCAGAAAGATGTGGAGGCTTTAGAGAGGGTGCAGAAGAGATTTACCAGGATGTTGCCTGGTATGGTGGGCATTAGCTATGAGGAGGGGTTGAATAAACTCGGTTTGTTCTCACTGGAATGACGGAGGTTGAGGGGCGACCTGATAGAGGTCTACAAAATTTTGAGGGGCATAGACAGAATGGATAGTCAGAGGCTTTTTCCCAGGGTAGAGGTAGTGGGTGTCCATAACTCGCTGCCGGAGGAGGTGGTGGAAGCAGGGACGATAGTGATGTTTAAGGGACATCTTGAGAAATACATGAATATGATGGGAATAGAGGGATACGGACCCCGGAAGTGCAGAAGATTTTAGTTTAGACAGGCAGCATGGTCGGCACAGACAATAGGGCCGAAGGGCCTGTTCCTGTGCTGTACTTTTCTTTGTTCTTAAGCCTAAGCCCATCTTACACAGACTCCTATGTGCATGGATCTCTAGCAAGGACTTCCAAATAGTGATGAGGAATGGCAACCCAAGCCTGCAATCACATTCCAAGGACACCAAGAGCAACTGTTGGCTGAGACTCAGGATCAAACCCAAGACTATCTGAATTTCCATGGATACATAATGGGAGATCTGGTACCCCACCCAAAAAATCAGATTCAATGATTAGGGCCCAATTTCTAAACGTTAATATGCAGGAAATGAGTGAGGACAAACCTGCCAGTTATTGCCCAGCCTTGTTGTCTTTGAGAAGGGTGAGCAATAACTGATGCAACTGAATAGCCTGCTAAGCCACTTCAGAGGCTGTTCAGAGACTACCACGTTGGTGTGGGGCTGGAATCATCTGTTGATCAGATCAGGTAATTCCCTGAAGGAATTAGTGAACCAGTTGGGTTTTTTTGACACAGCTTTAAGGAAGCTTCTTCCAGTTCTGGCCTTTTATTTCCAGATTTATTTTTAAAAACTGGAGCTGAACTCAAACTGCCATAATAAATTTGAACTCCTATTCTCTTAATTAGCCAGGGTATCTAAAGTCCAGTAAAATAATAACTACATGCATACTGATTATTCCTGAACTATACATAATGGGCAGAATTTTATCCTTGGTGTATCATTTCTGACAGCGGAACATGAAGTGGGTGCTATTTCAGCTCTCCTGCTTTTAGCTTGTTCCCACGCAATTACAATTAAAATTTTAAATGCCAGTGCTGTGTGCATTCACACGCGGAGGGAAGTTTTTCAGAACCAGGCACATGGGCATAAAGGAGCCTCCTGGACACACCTCATGGATGCTTCTTCATCAACTTTCTTGCCCATCTCCACTGCCTTAATGTATGACATATCGATGGCAGAAAGGATGTTTCTCCAAATTTAAATTTCATTTACAGGTATTTCACATTACTGATTTCACTTTTTAAATCTGTAATACTCTGTATTCTGATGAATACTCTTATGAACTGTTATTTGGTGGGACTAGCTTGGTTGGCACGCATGGATGGTTACAGGGGAGTTGGATATTCTTGATTGTTAAAGAAACAATGTGTCTTTTTGCGTTCACTTCTTATTGAAAGTTCCAGATCGTGTCTTTTGATTTGCTCGCCACTCTAAGGCGAGCTCAGCTGGCCATCCCTTCTGGACAAGGACAACATCCAACATCCCTCTCAGCGGGGATAATTGTAGTTGTAGATGGACTCAATAGGCCTGCAAGGACTCTGCCAGCCAACATCCTGAGATGGACCCACACATGGACAGTACTGGCAATACCCTTTAAGCCCCTCATTGTTTTTACTTTGACTGCTCTGACTGTTCCCACCACACCCAGGACACCAGGCCACTTCACTCCTCCATGCCTTAACCCCACCCCTCTGTCTTCCTTGGATCCCTCTTGCACTCCGCCATGCCTCTTACTCCACTCAACACCTCCACCATTTTACCTCTCTTCACACCCCCACCTCACTACCGACTTGCCTTTGCAGGTGCCTAGCCGCCATTCGCCTCTCAAGTACCGTAGCACGGTGGTTAGCATTACTGCCTCAGCGCCAGGGATCGGGGTTCGATTCTGGCCTCGGGTGACTGTTGGGCGGAGTTTGCACTTTCTCCCCGTATCTGCATGGGTGACCTCCGGTTTACTCCCACAGTCCAAAGATGTACAGTGGACAGGCCATGTTAAATTGCCACTCAAGTGTCCAAAAGATTAGGTGGGGTTACAGGGATAGGGTGGAGGGGTGAGCCTAGGTAAGGTGTTCCGTTAGAGGGCCAGTGCACTCGATGGGCCGACTGCCTCCTTCTGCACTGTAGGGTTTTTTATGAATACTCTTATGAATTGTTTTTCACCTGTCTCTCCTCATTCCCTGTTTCTTTTGTCTACAAGGCCCACTTCTTGCTGCTTCATCCTTATTTCTACTAAACTGACGACAGAATTTCCATTCCTTTCTTGCACATTAGTTCACATTGTTAACCATTCTCTCTCTCTTTGGGTTCAGTCCTATTCTTCAAATTTCCTGTCATCTGACCTTTCATTAATAGAAATTCTTCCTTCCTTGCAAAGCACCACTCCATCATCAATACCTCCTTCCACTCCACAGTCCTCGAACATGTTGTTGCCTCCCAAATTGGTCTGTGTGGAGTTTGCATGTTCTCCCCTCGTCTGCCTGGGTTTCTTCTGGGTGCTCCGGTTTTCTCCCACAGTCCAAAGATGCGGTGGGTAGGTGGATTGGAAAATGCTAAATTGCCCCATGGTGTCCAAAAAGGTTATGGGGGGGTGTTACTGGGTTACAGTGATAGGGTGCAGGTGTGGGCCTAGGTAGGGCGCAGAGTTGGTGCAGACTCGATGGGCTGATTGGTCTCCTTCTGCTCTGGATTGATTCTGTGATTCTTTGAAATCAACGCACATCTTTCCTGCAAGCCAATGACTGACATCCTCCAATCAGCTTTGCATCCGCCATTCTACCTTCAACTGTGCTGGGACTAGTGTCCTGTTGAATTAAATAACTAGCCTGAAGGCTGGGCTTTACACTAAACTATTGTGGTTGGGAGGGATGGGGAGCGTTCAGATGAAGGAAAATTTAGGAAATTAAAAGAAAGGACATAGCAATAGTGCAGGTTGGCAATTGGGATAATGATAACCAAAGTGTGACGGCAAGGGGCAGGGTGTACAAACACAAGTGTGTGTCAGCAAATAGGGCTAGAGTAGGAAAAATGGCAAACTGACAAAATTAAAGGCTCTTTTTCGGAATGCGCACAACATCCATAATAAGTGAACTGCTGGCATAAATATAAATAAATGGGTATGATCTGACAGCCATTACAGAGGCGTGGTTGAAACGTGATCAAGGCTTGGAATTGACAGGAATACTTGACATTTCAAAAGGATAGGCAGAAAAGTGGGGTTGCTAGGTTAATCAAGGATATGATTAGCGCAGTAGTGAGAAATGATATTGGCTCAGATCAAGATGTAGCATGTGTTTGTGTGGAGATAAGAAATAGGAAGGGAAATAAATCATTGATGAGAGTGGTCTTCAAGCTCCCCAACAGTAACTACACTGTCAAGTGGGTGGCATGCTGGCACGGTGATTAACACTGCTGCCTCACCGTGTCAGAGAGCCGGGTTCAATTCCGGCCTTGGCTGACGGTCTGCGTAACAAAGACAAGTACAGCACAGGAACAGGCTCTTCGGTCCTTAAAGCCTGTGCCGATCATGATGCCCTAACTCGGTCCATATCCCTCTATTTCCTCCCTATTCATGTACCCATTCAAATGCCTTTGAAATGTTGCTAATGTACCTGCTTCCACCAAATCCTCTGGCAGGGCGTTCCAGACACCCACCACTCTCTGCGTGAAAAACGTAGCCCACACTCTCCCTTAAACGTCCCCCCTCTCACCTTCAACCTGTGCCCCTTTGTAATTGACTCTTCCACCCTTGGAAAAAGTCTCTGACTATCCACCCTGTCTATGCCTCTCATAATTTTGTAGACCACTATCAGGTCTCCCCTCAGCCTCCGTCTTTCCAGTGAAAACAATCCTAGTTTATTCAACCTCTCCACATAGCCAACACCCTCAAGACCAGGAAACATCCTGGTGAACCTTCTTTGCACTCTTTCCAAAACTTCCACGTCCTTCTGTTAATGTGGTGACCAGAACTGCACACAATAATCCAAATGCGGCCCAACCAAGGTTTTATATGATTTCCCAACTCCTGTGCTCAATTCTCCGGCTGATGAAGGCAAGCATGCCATATGCCTTCAATCACCTTGGCCACCCAGTGTTAACCTAGGTCTCTGGCACTGAGACAGCAGTGCTAACCGCAGTCCCTGGCATTGTGAAGCAGCAGTGTCAACCCAGGTCTCTGGCTGTGAGAAACAGCAGTGCTAACCCAGGTCCCTGACGCTGTAAGGCAGCAGTGTTCATCCGGACCACTGGCACTGTGCGGCAGCAGTGTTAACCTGGGTCTCTGGCATTGTGAGACAGCGGTGTTAACCCGGGTCCCTGTTACTGTGAGACAGCAGTGCTAACCCCAGTCCCTGGCGTTGTGAGGAAGCAGTATCAACCCGGGTCTCTTGCTTTGTGAAACAGCAGTGCTAACCCGGGTCCCTGGCACTGTGAGACAGCGGTGTTAATCCGGGTCCCTGGTGCTGTGAGTCAGCAGTACTAACCCCAGTCCATGGCGCCGAGGCAGCAGTGTTAATCCGGGTCCCTGGCATTGTGAGGCAGTAGTGCTAACCTGGATCCCTGGCACTGAGGCAGCAGTGCTAACCAGGATCCCTGGTGCTGAGAGACAGCAATGCTAACCCGGATCCCTGGTGCTGAGTCAGCGTGCTAACCCCGTAACGTTTGTACGTTCTTCAGTGTTTGTGTGGGTTTCCTCCCGCGGTCCAAAGATGAGCAGGTTAGGTAGATTAGCTATGCTAAATTGCCCCTTAGTGTCCAAAAAGTATGGTTTGGTTAAGTGGTTATGGGGCAGAGTAGTGAGCTGGGAGGAGTATTCTTTCAGCGGGTTGGTACAGACTCGATGGGCAGGATTAATTAATGAGGCGCAGCCACGTGGTGTACACATAGCTGGTGGCCGTGTTGGGTGCCCCCTGGACAAAAAGGAAACCCTGGAGCCCTGGGGTCCGACCTCATGGCGAGAGCGGCGACTGTGGCTATTTTGGACGGCCCCCTAATGAAGGGAAACCCTGGAGTGCAGGGGCGCGTCCACCAGGTAAGTATGGGTGACCCCACAGGACCGGGGGGGGGGGGGGGGGGGGCAAAAAAACCCCACCAGGATTGTTACCTGGAACGTAAGGGGACTCAACGGCCCGGTGAAAAGATCCAGGGTCTTCACCCACCTAAGAAGCCTAAAAGCAGACATAATCTACCTACAAGAGACGTACCTGAGGGAGAAGGACCGACTGCTGGTAAGAAAGGGCTGGGTGGTGTAGAAGTGGATTTCATTTGGAACTTCGCTGATAGGGTTAATATAACAGTTCTGAAAAGCTCTGTGAAAGAGATGTCAACAGGTCAAGGGATGAAATAAAGGGAGCGTGTTCTGACCGGCATCTGTGAAAGCAGAGATGTCAGAAGGTCATGGGATGGAAAAAGGGGAGTGTGGCTTTAGTACTATTTAATGTTCTGACCCGCATCTGTGAAAGCAGAGAGGTCAAAAAGTCAAAGAATGGAATGAATGGGAAGCGTTACTTTATTGCGGAGATAGCGCAATTAAGCTCGTTTGACCAGTTGAAACAAATAAACATTGGCCATGGGATACAAAAACCTTTGTAACAATATTAATAGTGACTCGTGCTAATGATTATGTCAAAAATAACCTCCCGACCTCGAAGAATAATTCCATATATGTACATGTTCTGGATCCTTGCCAAATCATAGGTGTATCTAGGAATTTAAGGGGACCACCCCTAAGCTGTAAAATGTATAAAAATACAGTCCTTATTCTGGGACTTTGGCACTTCTCGAAGGTAGTTACCCGACTGCTTAGAGATTTGTCCCGGCCGTGAATAAACGAATATTCGTTACTGACGTGTTCGAGTGTTTTACTTCTGGACTGACGATCAGATACGTGAAAGCGCAATTCACAGTGGGACAGACATACCACTCATGCTACGGGACGAGGTCTAGGGGGGGTAGCAATATTAATTAGCAAGAGGATGAGGTTTACGGAAACCAAGACAGTTACGGACCCAGGGGGACAGTACGTCATGGTCAGCGGTGTCCTGGAAGGGGCACCGGTCGTACTGGTAAATGTGTACGCTCCCAACTGGGACAACACAGAATTCATTTTCTTTCCTTTTAATTCATTTTAAATTTAGAGTACCCAATTCATTTTTTCCAATTAAGGGGCAATTTAGTGTGGCTAATCCACCTAATCTGCACATCTTTGGTTTGTGGGGGTGAAACCCACGCAAACACAGGGACAATGTGCAAACTCCACACGGACAGTGATCCAGAGCCGGGATCGAACCTGGGACCTCGGCGCCGTGAGGCAGCAGTGCTAACCACTGTGCCACCATGCTGCCTGGACACAGAATTCATAAAGACCATGGCAGAAATCCCCGACCTTGACACACACCGACTGATCATGGGGGGGGCGACTTCAACTGTGTACAGGACCACTGACCGACCGATCACACCCCAGAGCATTTATCCATGTTTGGACTAAAGCTGTAATGATCTCTGGAGCTGTGTGGTCCTGAGCAGGTTATTGCTGAGTAAGTGCCGATTGATCATCAACAATAACTTCTTGGCTGATGATTGAGTGGACTGATGGGCGGTAATTGATTGGGTTGGATTTGTCCTGTTTTTTTGTGGACAGGATGTATACATTTCCAGTTTCATAGTGTTGCAAGGTAATGTCGCCATAGTCCCAGATAACCATAGGCTGCTTTCCCCTTTTGAGGGGGAGAGCTGACTGATGGTGATTTAACCTGAGGGTCACCACACCTCAGGCAAGGGGAAAGGTTGAGAAGGCGGACCTTCATGAATAACTTCAGCCGGTTCAGGAATTGAACCTGCGTTGCTGGCCTTGCTCTGCATCACGACCCAGCTGTCTAGCTAAATGAGCGAGACCCCCTTGTAACAGTACTGGAACAGCTTGCTTAAAGCTGTGGCTAGTTCTGGAGCAGAAGTGTTATTGCCGGAATGTTGTCAGGGCCCATAGCCTTTGCAGTATCTAGTGCCTTTAGCAGTTTTTGACATCATAATCGAGTGAATCAAATTGACATCTGTGATGCTTGGGCTTCAGGATGAAGCACAGATGTATTGTCCACACAGAACTACTGGCTTCAATGTTTCAGCCTTGGTTTTTGCACCAATATGATGGGTTCCCCCATCACCGAGGATCGGGATATTCCAGATCTTCCCCCTCCAGTTACTTGTTTAATTGTCCACCATCATTTGTGATGTACGTGACAGGACTATAGCGCTTAGATCTGGAGCACGATCGAACGGCTTCGTCGCACCCAATTTTGTGACGCAACAAAGCTGTTAAATCTCATGAGAAGTCTCTCTTATGTTAATCTAGATCATTAGTGACCTGATGCCATAGCGTTGATGGGGTAGAGAGTTGATGTTGAGAAGTCCAAGGCAACTCCCTCCCACTGTACACCACTTGCTGTCACCTCTGGTGGGTCTGTCCTATTGGTGGAACAGGACATACTCAGGGTTGGTGATGGTCAGGTCTGGGACATCGAACGTATTATTTTGTAAGCATGACTATGTCAGGGTGTTGCTCGACTAGTCTGTGGGACAGTTCTCCCAATTTTGGCACATGCCCCAGATGTTAGCAAGGATGGCTTTTTATGGTCAACATGGCTGGCATGCCATAATTGTTTTCAGTGCTATGTTGATGTTGGGTGGTCTGCATATTTCATTCCTTTGAGACTTCATAGTGGTTTGATGCAATCAAGTTACTTGCTTGGCCATTTCAGAGTGTATTTAATGATCAGAGTCATCACATATAGACCAGACCAGGTAAGGACAGCAGGTTTCATTCCCTAAAATGGCATTAAATGGGTTGTTACAACAATCAACAATGGCTTCATAGCCACCATTACTGAGAGAAGCTTTTAATTCTAGATTTCGTTCATTTAAATTCCACCAGATGCCATAGTGGGATTTAGACATAGGTTGTCAGAGCATTAGCTTGGCCTTCTGGACTGCTAGTGCAGTAACAAAGAACAAAGAAAATTACAGCACAGGAACAGGCCCTTCGGCCCTCCCAGCCTGCGCCAATCCAGATCCTTTATCTAAACCTGTCTCCTATTTTCCAAGGTCTACTTCCCTCTGTTCCCGCCCATTCATATACCTGTCTAGATGCTTCTTAAATGATGCTATCGTGCCCGCCTCTACCACCTCCGCTGGTAAAGCGTTCCAGGCACCCACCACCCTCTGCATAAAAAACTTTCCATGCACATCTCCCTTAAACTTTCCCCTTCTCACTTTGAAATCGTGACCCATTGTAACTGACACCCCCACTCTTGGGAAAAGCTTGTTGCTATCCACCCTGTCTATACCTCTCATAATTTTGTAGACCTCAATCAGGTCCCCCCTCAACCTCCGTCTTTCCAACGAAAACAATCCTAATCTACTCAACCTTTCTTCATAGCTAGCACCCTCCATACCAGGCAACATCCTGGTGAACCTCCTCTGCACCCTCTCCAAGGCATCCACATCCTTCTGGTAATGTGACGACCAGAACTGCACGCAGTATTCCAAATGTGGCCGAACCAAAGTCCTATACAACTGTAACATGACCTGCCAACTCTTGTACTCAATACCCTGTCCGATGAAGGCAAGCATACTGTATGCCTTCTTGACCACTCTAACCTGCGTTGCCACCTTCAGGGTACAATGGACCTGAACTCCCAGATCTCTCTGCACATCAATTTTCCCCAAGACCCTTCCATTGACCATATAGTCCGCTCTTGAATTTGATCTTCCAAAATGCATCACCTCGCATTTGCCTGGATTGAACTCCATCTGCCATTTCTCTGCCCAACTCTCCAATCTATCTATATTTTGTTGTATTCTCTGACAGTCCTCCTCGCTATCTGCAACTCCACCAATCTTAGTATCATCTGCAAACTTGCTAATCAGACCACCTATACCTTCCTCCAGGTCATTTATGTAGATCACAAACAACAGTGGTCCGAGCACGGATCCCTGTGGAACACCACTAGTCACCCTTCTCCATTTTGAGACACTCCCTTCCACCACTACTCTCTGTCTCCTGTTGCCCAGCCAGTTCTTTATCCATCTAGCTAGTACAACCTGAACCCCATACGACTTCACTTTTTCCATCAACCTGCCATGGGAAACCTTATCAAACGCCTTACTAAAGTCCATGTATACGACATCTACAGCCCTTCCCTCATCAATTAACTTTGTCACTTCCTCAAAGAATTCTATTAGGTTTGTAAGACATGACCTTCCCTGCACAAAACCATGCTGCCTATTACTGATAAGTCTATTTTCTTCCAGATGTGAATAGATACTATCCCTCAGTATCTTCTCCAACAGTTTGCCTACCACTGACGTCAAGCTCACAGGTCTATAATTACCTGGATTATCCCTGCTACCCTTCTTAAACAAAGGCACAACATTAGCAATTCTCCAGTCCTCCGGGACCTCACCCGTGCTCAAGGATGCTGCAAAGATATCTGTTAAGGCCCCAGCTATTTCGACCCTCGCTTCCCTCAGTAACCTGGGACAGATCCCATCTGGTCCTGGGGACTTGTCCACCTTAATGTCTTTTAGAATACCCAAAACATCCCCCTTCCGTATGACAACTTGACCGAGAGTATTTAAACATCCATCCCTAGCCTCAACATCCGTCTTGTCCCTCTCCTTTGTGAATACCGATGCAAAGTACTCATTAAGAATCTCACCCATGTTAGCCAAAGATATTTCATGACCCCTTTTAGCCCTCTTTATTGCGCGTTTCAGATTCGTCCTACTTTCCCGATATTCCTCCAAAGCTTCATCAGTTTTGAGTTGCCTCGATCCTATGTATGCTTCCTTTTTCATCTTAGCTAGTCTCACAATTTCACCCGTCATCCATGGTTCCCTAATCTTGCCATTTCTATCTTTCATTTTCACAGGAACATGTCTGTCCTGCACTCTCATTAACCTTTCCTTAAAAGACTTCCATATTTCAAATGTGGATTTACCCTTAAACAGCTGCTCCCAATCCACATTCCCTAGCTCCTGCCGAATTTTGTTATACTCTGCCTTTCCCCAATTTAGCACTCTTCCTTTCAGACCCCTCCTGTCCTTGTCCATGAGTATTCTAAAACTTACGGAATTGTGATCGCTATTCCCAAAGTAATCACCGACTGAAACATCAACCACCTGGCCGGGATCATTCCCCAATACCAGGTCCAGTATGGCTCCTTCCCGAGTTAGACTATTTACATACTGCTCTAAAAAACTCTCCTGGATGCTCCTTACAAACTCTGCTCCATCTACGCCTCCAACACTACACGAATCCCATTCAATGTTGGGGAAGTTAAAATCTCCCATCACAACCACCCTATTGCTCCTACATTTTTCTATAATCTGTCTGCATATTTGTACCTCTACTTCATGCTCGCTTTTGGGAGGCCTGTAGTAAAGTCCCAACAATGTTACTGCACCCTTCCTATTTCTCAGCTCCACCCATATTGCCTCAGTGCTCGAATCCTCCATCGTGCCCTCCTTAATCACAGCTGTAATATCATCTCTGACGAGTAATGCAACTCCTCCACCCCTTCTACCTCCCTCTCTATCCCTCCTGAAACATCTATACCCTGGGATATTCAGTTGCCAGTCCTGCCCTTCCCTCAACCAAGTCTCAGTAATACCAATAGCATCATATTCCCAGGTACTGATCCAAGCCCTAAGTTCATCTGCCTTACCTGCTACACTTCTCGCATTAAAACAAATGCACCTCATTTGGTAACATTACCAATATGTCACTGCCTCCCCACCGTCTTCGTTTATTTGCTCCTGAAACCTTCATCCATGCCTCTTACCTCAACTCAATTTTTCCAATGCACTCCTAGCTGGCTTCCCATTTTCTACCCTTGTAAAACTTGAAGTCTTGCAAAATTCTGATGCCCATGTCCAAACTCACACCAAGTCACATTCACCCGGGCCGAACGGTGGCACAGTGGTTAGTACTGCTGCCTCACAGCGCCGAGGTCCCAGGTTCGATCCCGGCCCCAGGTCACTATTCGTGTGGAGTTTGCACATTCTCCCAGTGTCTGCATGGGTCTCACCCCCACAACCCAAAAGATGAGCAAGATAGGTGGATTGGACATACTAAATTGCCCCTTAATTGGGAAAAAAAAAATTGATACTCTAAATTTAAAAAAAAGTCACATTCATCCTCCACCACTGTGGTCATTGACCTACATAGCTCCTGGTAAAGCAACACCTCCATTACAATACTCATTGTTTCAAATCCCTCTAGCCTACACCAGACAAAGCAAAACAAACCAAGGCAAAGCTGCCCACTCAAAGGACACCCAATCCATGAATATTCACTCTCTCTACCACCAACGCACAGTGGCAGCAGTGTGTACCATCTACAAGATGCATTGCAGGAACCCACCAAGGCTCCTTCGGCAGCACTTTCCAAACCCACAATCTCTACCATTTAAAAGGACAAGGGCAATTGTGGGTGTACCTACACCACATGGACTGTAGCAGTTCAAGACAGCAGCTCACGAGCTATTCATTTAGCAGTGCTTAATTTGTGTACATGCATCTTATTTCCTGGTATTGCTGGGTTGTGCCCCTCACTTCTTTTCATTCCAAGAAGCATTCCAGACTGAACCAAAGTAATTTAGAAAAAATATATAGTTTACTGTTTCTTATTTACCTCTGGAACTACCACCTAATAATTGGTATTCTAAATACTATATATACTAAAAGCTTATAGCACTCACACACTTTAGCAGAGAATAATTTAACAGCTTTGGGTCTTGGAAGGGAATGCAGGCGATCAGCTGCTTGTTACTTAAAATGTTAACAAAAGCATAAATAAAATTGCATTTACAGAGCAACATCTGAAGCCTCAAAACATCCAAAAAGTATATTACAGTTAATGAAATCCCTCTTGGAAAGAAAGGTGGCCAATCTTTACATAACTAGATCCCAAAAGTGGCATTGGAAAAAAAAACAGATCAATAGTTTTAGTTGTTGATTGAGCGATAAAACGCTGGTCTGTGAAAGGTTTTAAACAAGAAGGTAATTTTAAATTGCAGGTTTTGGAATTGGAATGGTGGCCAACATAGGTTAGCAAGGTCAGATGGTGTGGTGGCATTGCCGATCGCCAATCCAACAATATTCTTTACCAGGCAATGAGAGGTGAAGGCCTCATCATTGGCCCTCCTCCCCTCGTGAGCATTTTCGATACCCCAAAAATCACCACCATTGGGTCCGGCCTGACCTCTACCCCCACAATCTTCGATAGCATCCCGAATACCCCCAGTACCTCTCCAACTTCTCGCAGCCCCAGAATATATGCATATGATTTGCTGGTCCTCACCCACACCTCTCACACTCGTCTTCCACCCCCTGGAAGAGCCCACTCATCCTCACCCGAGTCATATGCACCACCTTAAATTGAATCAAACTCACCCTCATACACGAGGAAGTTGAATTTACCCTCTGCATCGCCACACTCCCCATCCTATCTCCACCCCCTCCTCCCATTTATTCTTAATCCTCACCATCTTTACTCCCCCGGCCTTCCATATATATCACCAATCCTGCCCTTCCCTTCCACACTTGGGGGCAGCTTGACCTTCAGGAAGCAAAGTACTGTACACACCCCTGTCTGCATCAATGAGGCAGAGGTGGAGATGACGACAGCGTCAAATTCCTAGGTGTGCACATCACCAAAAATCTGTCCTGGTCCACCCACGCCAATGCTACCACCAAGAAAGCACAACAGCACCTTTACTTCCTCAGGAAACTAAGGAAGTCTGGCATGTCCATACTGACTATTACCAACTTTCACAGATGCACCATAGAAAGCATCCTATCTGGCTGCATCGCAGCCTGGTTTGGCAATTGCTCGGCCCAGGACCGCAAGAAATTTCAGAGTCGTGAACACAGCCCAGTCCATCATACAAACCCGCCTCCCATCCATTGACTACACCTCCTGCTGCCTTGGGAAAACGGACAGCATAATCAAAGACCCCTCCCACCCGGCTTACTAACTCTTCCAACTTCTTCCATCGGGCAGGTGATATAAAAGTCTAAGAACATGCACAAACAGATTCAAAAACAGCTTCTTTCACGCTGTTACCAGACTCCTAAACGATCCTTGTGGACCTTGTGTTGCCCTATTATGTATTTTCTTTTCCTTTCATGTACTACATGATCTGTTTGAGCTGCTTGCAGAAAAATACTTTTCACTGCATCTCGGTACACGTATCTATAAACAAATCCAAATCCAATCTAAATCCAGCAACTGCTCTAACAAAGTGTACTCCGGCAGCTTGGGAAACCCTCTCCATTCCTTCTGTGCAAAATCACTCACTTGCATATACATGAATTTGCTTCCTTTTGGCAGCTCCACCCTCTCCCGCAGCTTTTCCAGACCTACAAACCTCTCCTCCAGGTACAAATCCCTCACCAGCCCCACTTCCCTCTACTTGCTATACATGCCATCCACCTCCCCTGGCTTATACCCATGGTTCTCACAATGGTGTCAGCACCGACATTCCTTCCATCCTAAAGTGTCTCCTCAACTAGTTGCACACCCTAATCGTGGACTGCGTCAGGCTCACCGTGTACCTCCCAGGTGTTAGCGGAAGCGACGGCGTAACCATGGCCCTCAGGACTGCTCCTCCGTCCTAACCCACTCTAACCCCTCTCCTTTCCACCACCATCGCACTTCTCCGCATTTGCCGTCCAGTAGAAATGCAACAGGTTTGTTAGCGCCGACTCCCCTTTCTGCCTCTTTACCCTAGGTGCCTTCCCAGCCAATATGAACTCCGAAATTGCTGCGTCCAGTTTCCGGAAAAAGGCCTTTGGGATAAAGATCGGGAGGTTCTGGAATACAACAGGAACCTTGGCAGAACGTTTATTGGACCCACCCGCCAATGTCAGGTGTAATATATCCATCTCTTAAAATCCATCCTAACCTCCTCCACCAACGTTGTCAGGTTCCACTTGTGCATCGTCGCCCACTCCCCCATGACCTGGACCACCAGATACCTAAACATGTCCCTGGCTGCCCTAAATGGCAACGCCTCCAGATTGGCACCCCGACCACCCGCATTCACGGGAACACCTCACTCTTTCCGACATTCAACTTCTAACCCAAGAAAGCCCAGAACCTCTCCAGTATGTCCATAATTCTCCCCATATCTCCAATGAGTTCAACATGAACAGCAGCAGGTCGTCTGTATATAGAGACACCCGATGTTCACTACTGCTCCTCACAATCCCCTGCCACTCTACTGACCCCTATAGCAATCGCCAAGGGCTCTATCACCAGTGCAAACAACAATGACGACAGCGGACACCCCTGCCTCATTCCCTTGTGCAACCTGAAACTTGGTGAACTCATCTCATTTGTCCTTACACTCGTCATGGGGGCCACATACAACAGACACACCCACGCTGCAAACTTCGGGCCAAACTCGAACCTTCCCAGAATCTCAAACAGGTACTTCCACTCCACCTAGTTGAAAGCCTTCTACGCATCCATATAGATCACCACCTCTGGTAACTGCCCCATCAACAGGGTCAAAATCACATTTAATAGCCTCCTGATGTTACTCGAGCTGCCTGCCCCTTACAAAACGCGTTTGGTGCTTTGCGACCATCCTCAGAATGTATCCTCCCATCCTCCTCACCACTAACTTGGCAAACACTTCACATCCGTGTTTTGCAGAGAAATGGATCTATACGACCCTCACTCCAACGGGTCCTTCCCTTCTTTGGGATTATAGTGATCGATGCCTGGGTCTGTCTTCGGTAGCTCCCCATTCTCCAATACCTCGCTAAATATCCCCAGCAAATGAGGTACCTACATCATCGCGAACCCCTTGTCCACCAAAAGCCCCAAATCCAACTTCCATTCCGGCCTCTGTGCCTGCGTCGAGCTAAGTCTAACCTCCACCCAGTGCAGCGCATGATCAGACATCATGATTCTCGCGTACTCCGGCTCAGCTCACAACAAAAAAGTGAATTCTGGAATATACCTGAGATACACGAGGAGGAGTACCCCTCTCTCCCGGCTTCCTAACCCTCTACGGATCCACCATTCCCATCCGTTCCATAAACCCACCCAAGTCCTTAGTCATCGCCAATCTTCCCATTGCCTTATGGTGTGGCCTACCCACCCTCAGTTCCAGCATGCAGTTGCCCAAGACCGGAATCATTCCCAGCAGCCCTATCACAAACCTCACGTTGTCCCAATTCAGTGCATAATCAATCACTAGCACCACCGACGTCCCCTCCAAAACCTTGCTCACTATAACAACGCTCCGCCCCCCCCCCCCCCCCCCCGAACCACTTGGCCATCCCCATGGCCACATCCCCCACCCCACTTACGTTCATCAGCATTACCTGCCAGCGTGGTAGCCCCTGTTGAAGGCTCCAGCAGCAGGGTAGCATGGTGGGGCAGCAGGGTAGCATGGTGGTTAGCATAAATGCTTCACAGCTCCAGGGTCCCAGGTTCGATTCCCGGCTGGGTCACTGTCTGTGTGGAGTCTGCACGTCCTCCCCCTGTGTGCGTGGGTTTCCTCCGGGTGCTCCGGTTTCCTCCCACAGTCCAAAGATGTGCGGGTTAGGTGGATTGGCCATGCTAAATTGCCCGTAGTGTCCTAATAAAAGTAAGGTTAAGGGGGGGGGTTGTTGGGTTACGGGTATGGGGTGGATACGTGGGTTTGAGTAGGGTGATCATGGCTCGGCACAACATTGAGGGCCGAAGGGCCTGTTCTGTGCTGTACTGTTCTATGTTCTATGTTCTATAGACAACCCCCCCCGCCCCCACCCACCTTCCCCTCCCTGGTCTGTGCTAACAGTTCCCCATGGACCCCACCTTCCCCCACAAAGACAAATCCAAAGGTCACCCCCCAAAAACACCACAGATGGCGGGGGAGGGGTTTGCAAAGTTCCAGCTTCTCCGACTCCCAGCATTCAATTCTCCCCCAGTTTATGATCTCTAATAAAGTAATTGGCCTCTTCCGGGAGACAGAGAAACTGGAAAGTCAGAGATCAGAAAATAATGGATGGTGAGCGGGGTGTTCGGGTTGGGTGACTTTGTCATTGTTTGGTAGGAGGCAAAAAAAGTATGTAAGGGGCTACTCCTCTCTTCTTTCCTCCCCCCCCCCCCCCAGCCGTCTGTGGTCCATGAAAACATCTCCTTCACACCTTCAACTACACTTTCCTGTCAAAATTACCCCACTTTCAAGTAAAAAGAGTTCAAACCAACGCCTTCGAGCCGGAGCTGCCCTGTGTGCGACCATTGAAAGAAAATGAAATGAATTAAATGTCACTCCGTGGCTGCCACTGGAAGTCCATGGGGTGATTTATTGCCCATCCCTAAATTTGCTTGAACTTTCTAGGACATTTACTTAACAGTCAACCACATTGCTGTGGATCTGGAGTCACATGTAGGCCAGGCCAGGTAAGGATGGCAGATTCCCTTCCTTAAAGGACATTAGCGAACCAGATTGGTTTATACAACAATGGTGATTGGTATACTTTAAAATCCAGATTTTATTGGATTTAAATATCGCTATCTGCTGTGGTGGGATTAAGTGCATTTCCCTGGATTACTAGTCCAGTGACATCACCAGTACCTTCCTAGAGGAAACTGAAGCTCATCAAGACAAGCAGGCAGACAACAAATAAACGTAGCAGGCAGACAATTAATAAACATATTAATAATCTTTAATTTAATGCAAATGGAGAGCAATAATTGGGTATACAAAAGGCTTGCACTGAAACTTGGGTACAGTTGAGTTGAGGTGTCTGCTTGCAATATTTAATCTGTTTAGATTGTGTAAGAATTGGTTCCAGTGCAATCCTTCACTAAGTGGCTTTCTAGAGTACAGGTATAAGACTGTTCCCCCTTTATTTAACCATCAAAATTTGAGCTGCTCACAGCCAGTGAAGAAAATCCTGGACCTTATACTTCTCAACTGCTTTTTGCCTTGTAAATAAATCAATTATGTATGAATATATTTTGTTCCATTGTGGTTTCATTGACCTTCAAACATACAAGGGATCGAAAATCAAGATTTCCCCCCATCAGAAATAGATGCCCAATCTTGCACTTTGTTATAGTTACTTAAAGATAATTTGTTTGCAGTTTTAAACTTCATCAATGACTAACTAATGAAAGTGTGGCATGTGTGAAATTTGTAGATATATTACCCATCCCACCTCAGAACAAATTTTGCCCCAGCTCTGATTCTTACTGGGTATTACAAATTCAAGTTCAGTGTCGATACTTTTCTTGGAAGTAACTGATCGCCCTGAATCTAAAAGCGATCCAAATATCTTGTCCTTTATGGGAGGTGGTTATCAGCTTGTACAATAGCATAATCCTAATTTGTTAATTGTGGAGCATTTTCAGAATTTAGCCTATCTCCAGTATTCAACACACCCTACTGCACACAATTTCCAACCTCTTTCAAAACCTACTCAGCCTTACATAAACTGCAGCAGAGTACTTAATCTTAGCCTATTCCTCTCTCTTTTTAACCTCTTTGCTCTCAAACAACAATGCTGTGCCGTGGCTTAGTTGGTTAAAGCGCCTGTCCGGTAAACAGGAGATTCTGGGTTTGAATCCCAGCGGTGCCTGCTGTTTGGGTGGCACGGTGGCACAGTGGCTAGCACTGTTGTTTCACCGTGCCAGGGTCCCGGGTTCAATTGCCGCTTGGGTCACTGCCTGTGCAGAGTCTGCACGTTCTTCCTGTGTTTGCGTGGGTTTCCTCCGGCTGCTCCGATTTCCTCCCACAAGTCCGAAAGACGTGCTTGTTAGGTGAACTGGACATTCTGAATTCACCGTCTATGTACCCGAACAGGCTCGCAGTGTTGTGACTAGGGGATTTCACAGTAACTTCAATGCAGTGTTAATGTACGCCTACTTGTGACACTAATAAAATATTATTATATATCCAGTTCCTTTCAAGTAGTTAATCAATGGCATGTCAAAATTCTGGGAATCATAATGTTGCAATGTATTATAAAATGGAGATATTCAAAAGCAGTTCAGAGGAAGGACAAACAATAGATAAAATACGACACAAGTTGTTGAAAATAAACGATAATGGCTAATACATTGACTGGAAGTTATGTAACAAAGATTGTAAATAATGTTCAGTCTAAAGATGGATATGGAAGGCTTGTAGGAGCAAGGCTCAAGTTAGAAATTGGATGTTAGCAGAACAACCAGAAGCAGTTCAAATGCAATTAGTGCGAAGTTACCATTATATCCTCCAGTCAGTCCCGAGATCACTCTGTTTATGCAAGTTAACAAATTTGATACGGTCATGGCATGGAGGATGATTTGAAAAAAAAAAATTTAAACTGTATGATAAAATTGAAAAGGTCCAAAATAAAATAATATTTAGCAACCAAGTAATTGTGAATTTGGTTTTGAGTAGCACAAAATGCAATATAAATTTTGAACTGAATTTCAGTGGATCACTATCCGTGAACAAAATAGTCAGTTATCAGTGCAAAAATAAAATTACTTTGTAATATCAATGTTAGTTTTGTTATTAATATTAGGGATATCAGAGAGCTAAGTTATACTGTACCATCAGACCAGTTACTATGTTTTTTAGAAAATATCTTATTCAAGGTATTTTCACATATACACACACAACAAAAAAAAACAGAACAGCAGAACTTCTGACGCCAACCTGATCCCGCCTTCCCCATTTTAACCCCCTTTCTCCCCACCCCAACTTCACTCTCCCCCCTTGCAGACCCCTCAATTCTCCTTAAATAAATCAATAAATGGCTTCCACCTCCTGGTGAACTCCTCTGCCGACTCTCTCAAAGCTAACTTACCTTCTACAGCCTCAGGAATTCTGCCAGGTCGCTCATCCCACTTCCGCTTTCAGTGGCTGCGTCACTCTAGCAAAATCGGTCTCAGGGAGGCAAAGGCCAAAACATTGGCCTCTCACCCCCTGGACTCTGGGTCTTCCGACGCCCCAAATATCACCACCTCTGGACTCGGAACCGCCTCCACACCCAGCAGGAAAAAATGGCATCTCTCTCCTTACAGTCCCGAAACTGCAGGTACCTAAAGCCATTCTCCCTGGGTAACTCATACACTCCCTCCAGCCCCGCAAATTTGCCCTTATAAACAACTCGCCGAAGCGCTCAATCCCCGCCTGCTGCCACCCCCTAAACCTCGCATTCAGCCCCGCCGGCATGCAAACCTACGGTTATTACAGATCAGCACCCACACAGAGGCACCCTCAGCCCACAATACTGTCTCCACTTCCCCCACAACCTTGGAACTGACACCATCACTGGGCTCATGGAGTAGCTGGCCAGCGAGAACATTAAAGGCGCCAACAAAGCCCTCAAAAACATATCCCTGCACGAAGCTGCCTCCACCCATCCCCACACCGACCCCTTCCCCACGACCCATTTTCTTACCATAGCAATGTTCGCCACCCAATAATAGTTCACCATGTTTAGCAATGCCAGCCCCCCTCCTCCACTCTAAAAAAAAGCCCGCCGCACCCGCGAGGTCTTCCCAGCCCACACGAACCCAGAGATCAGCCCATTGACCGTCCTAAAAAATGACTTGGGTGCAAAGATTGGGAGGTTCTGAAATACAAACAGAAACCTCAGCAGCACACTGTCATTTTCACTGTCTGCACCTGCCCTGCCAGTAACAGTTGCAGCACATTCCACCTCTTAAAAGTCCACCATCATCTGCTCCACCAGCTGCGCCAAGTTTAATTTATGCAACTCCACGCAACTTGGTTACCATCATACCTGAAACTCGCCCCCGCCACCCTAAACGGCAACTCCCCTAGTACCGAGTCTTGTCCCCTGGCCTCAATTGGGAACACCTCACTCTTTCCCATATTCAATAGGTGTCCTGAAACCCAGCCAAATTCCCCTAAGATTTCCATGATGCCTCTGATGCTGCCCACTGGGTCTGAAATATATAATAACAGGTTGTCCACATACAATGAAACCCTAAATTGGAACAGTTACTGTTACCAAAAAGTAATGAATTATAAGTGAAGTGCTTTGGGACATTTGAGCGGTGATGAAACACGATACAAATTCAGATCTTGCTCGCAAGTTCCAATGCTCTCTGACCAACATTCCCCCAATCAATTTTGCCAACAGAAGTAAAAAATATAAAGAATGTTAATGTGGATTGTGGGAAACCATCAGGCAGGAAAATTAGCAGGACGAATCTTGAAATTGCACATACCATGTTATTCAACCTTCAATGTACAAAATTTGAGGAGCAGAGGGGATGCAATGCTGTGCAAAATCCCTTTTCATCTTCTTGGAAAAAAGATTTTTGATGGAATCATAACCCTAATGCATTCATCATTGTCTGAAAAATCCAGTCCAAATATTAAAAATCAGAAACTGTTGTAATCTGCTCAATCCATCCAACTTTGAGAAACAATAGTGGAATTACAATACCAACTGTACAGTACAACTGCAGACCATCTAAGTTGAAAAATAGTCACACATATAGTCACTATAACTATTTAATATTCAGAAAGTTTTCAAAAAGTAAAAAAGAGTATAAGCGAACACATTCAAACTACATTCGCCTTTCATTTAAATAAAAGCAAAATACTGCGAATGCTGGAAATTTGAAATAAAACAAAATGTTGGAAAATCTCAGCAGGTCTGGCAGCATCTGTGGGTAGAGAAACAGAATTAAAGCTTAGAGTCCATATGACTCTTCTTCAGAGCTGAAAAATCATCTCCTTTAATTTCTTTCGTCTAGAATTATTTAATTAGTTCTGCCAGTCCTCCTATATCTATCCCAAACTGGCATTGTCAAGTTTGAACTTTGGCAGCATGCCCGCCTTCTGACCATCAGCAGTTTCAAAACCAACCTTAGTTCTAATCCCACACAAGCACTTTCCAATACTAAACGTAACATTTATTTTGCTAGATATGGGTGATTTTAATCTCATTCTGAAACAGCCTAGCAATCCATTCAGTTGCATCCAATTTCTTCAAAAAAGTTTAAGAATAAAACTTGACAGACCATCCAGCATTGACCAAGGCTTTGGGCTAAATCAACCTTTGGTATACCCTGTCAACTCTGCAACGTTCTCCTCGTAAACACCTGGGGTCTTGTTTGTGAACAGTTTTCACAATTTTGGCACAAGTCAAGCAACAGCTTAATATACTCACAGAATCAATCCCTTTAGCCAAACCTTCATCATACTCCTTGGGATGACCTATTACACAGGTAAGAAAGACGCAGGAGAGGTGGCAGCACAGTGAATAAGTGCTTTTACACCATAAGACATAGGAGCAGAATTAGGCCACTCAGCCCATCAAGTCTGCTCTGCCATTCAAGCTTGGCTGATATTTTTCTCATCCCCATTCTCTTGCATTCTCCCCATACCCCCTGATCCCCTTATTAATCAAGAACCTATCTATCACTGTCTTAAAAACACTCAGTGATTTGACCTCCACAGCCTTCTGCGGCAAAGAGTTCCACAGATTCACCACCCTCTAGCTGAAGTAATTACTCATCTCTGTTTTGAAGGATCGTCCCTTTAGTCTGAGATTGTGCCCTCTGGGTCTAGTCTTTCCCCGACAAGTGGAAACATCCGCTCCACGTCCATTCTATCCAGGCCTCAACGGGTCCTGTAAGTTTCAATAAGATCTCCCCTCATCCTTCCAGACACCTACAAGTACAAGTACAGAGTCCTTAACCGTTCCTCATATGACTAGTTCTTTATTCCTGGGATCATTCTTGTGAACCTCCTCTGGACAGTTCTGACAGTCCTCAAATGATTCTGGGCCCCATGAAGTCCCATGGTACTAAGTCAAACATGGACAAGGAAGCCTCCTGCTGATTACAGCCTACCGACCTTCACTCAGGTAATGAAGCAGTTGTCTTCCATGTAGGCATCACTTGCAAAGAAACACTGTGAAAGGACACATCATTTATTCTGGGTGGAAAAAAAATCAATATCCATCACCAAGAATTTGCTGACAAGTCCGGAAGTAAATATCTGCCAGGCTGGGTCTACAGCAGCAGATGGTGAGAGATACAATCCTGAGGAAAACCTACATGACATCTACCTCACTGAATTACCTGTCACAAATGCTTTTGTTTATAACAATACTGAGAGGCATGAGTCCAGGATATTCATTGTGGAAACAAAGTCCTGAATTCACACTTAGGATACCCTTATCGTGTTCTGTGGTATTACCACCGTGATGGATTCAGAGCATATCTGTCAGCTTAAAACTGGACATCTACAAGACATTGTAGGGTATAAGCAGCAGAACTGTGCAGGTTAGATGGACTGGCCGTTCTAAATTTTGCCGTAATGTCCAAAGCTTAGGTGGGGTTATGGGGATAGGGCAGGAGAGTGGGCCTAGGGTGGTGCAGACGCGATGGGCCGAATGACTTCCTTCTGCACTTACAGGGATTCTATGAATTGTATTCCACCACAATCTGCATTGCTGACATGGTGCTAAAGAAGGAGACCCAAAAGCTTACCAGTTTGGGCAGAACCAAAACATGTGCATGTGGTTTGCCAGCCCCCCAGCGCACTGCTTGCATCTATCCTCTGCCCACGGAAAGAAGCCGCTCATCTTAGCCTTGTCCAGGTGAGCCCTATGCACGATCTTCAGCTGGATTAGGCTAAGCCACGCATAAGAAGATGTAGCATTCACCCTACAAAGAGCCTCACTTCACACTTCCATCATCCACTATAGGTCCCAACTTCCCCTCCCACTGGAACAGATTCCTCTGGCAGGTTCCACTCATGGATGCCAGACATATGACCCTGCTCCGACCCCTGGAGGCAATTGAACAATTTCGACCCGGAAAGTCCAAATTTCACCACCAGTTCCTCCAAGCTGGCAAACCGTCCCTCCACAAACAAACCCCAAATCCCTCGAGCCCCTTCCCTCCCCACAACCCAAACGTGGTATCTAGTCTTGATGGCTTAAATAAATTATCAGAAATAGGGGCCAACCTCGATATGGATCCAAGCTTAAAGTGCTGCTTGAATTGTCTCCATATCCCAAGAGTGGACACAATCACCCGGTTCCAAGAGTATTGTGCCGGAGAGAATGGAAGCAAGGCCGTCACCAACGCACCCAAACTAGATCCCTTGCATCACCTCACCTTCATCCGTCCCCATATGGAACCCTGATCAATACACCACCCCGGCACCTTCTCAACATTGGCCGTCCAATAATAAAAAAGCAAATTGGACTGTATCCCTTTGAAGAACTGTCTTGTGGAATCCTCGGGGCCCTGCCCGCCCATACAAAGGATGATATCAGCCTATTAACCTTAACAAAATAAGATTTAGGGAGAAAAACGGAAGACAATGAAAAGGAAACAAAAATATTAGGAGAACATTCATTTTAATAGACTGGACTCTGCCCGCCAAGGACAGGATGGTTGTCCCACTTTTGCAAATCGCAATTAACCTCACTCACCAGACTCGCATAGTTCAATTTAGGCAGCTGGGCCCAATCGTAGGCCAGATGAATACCAAGATAACGGAAGCTAGATCCGGCAAGGCGAAAAGGCAGCACACTCAAGTTGCCTCCCCTCCCCAGATTAACCGTAAATTGGCTCCCCTCCCCAGGGGTTAACCATACTCATTCTTTTCCCGATTTAATTTGTATCCCGAAAAGGAGCCAAAGTTCTTCAGTAGCTTCATTATTTCACCCATAGTGGGGACTGGGTCTGTAGCATAAATCAGCAGATCGTCAGCATATAAGGACACCCTGTGCTCCATTCCCCCCATCCCCAATACTTTCCTGAAGTTCTCAAAGCAATGGCCAAGGGTTAAATTGCTAAAGCAGTTAGGGGAGGGGACATCGTACACCCGTCTTGTCCCCCTATTCAGTAAGAAGTATCCCGGGCTCAAGGCGTTGGTATGAACACTTTTAGCCGTGGGGGCCCTACATAATAACCGTACCCATGAAATAAACTTTGACCCTAGACTGAAGCTCTCCAGGACTTTAAAAACGGTACCTCCACTCTATCAAATACTTTCTCTGCATCCAAAGACACTGTCACCTCTGGCTCGGGCCCAATGGATGAGGAGAGAACAACATTCAACAGCCGCCGCTGACCATTGCCCATCTTTAACAAAGCTCATCTAAACCTCTGCAATCACCCCAACGAGTCAGGGCTCCAGCCTCAACGCCAACACTTTAACCAGTACCTTGACTCAACATTCAATAGAGAGATAGGCCAGTATGACCCAGTATCACCCCTAAAAAACAGTTGGTGTGTATCCAGATCTGGAACTGATGCTAACAGCTTTCTAATAAATGCCATTATTGTCCCAATTCAGGCATATATATTGTCTAAAGCCACCAATGTGCCTGCCAACGGCCCAGTAACCATCATGCACCTACCATACGGGTCTGTTATAATCTTGTCAGCTGAGAAAATAACCCATTTGTGAATGTTGTTCCACCGGGCCCTGCCATCGAAGACCAAATGAAACACCTGGCTCACCCACCCCTTCTGCAGTCTGGTCTGATCCCACACACACACATTTTCTGCAAAATTACCACATCGGCCTCAGACCAACTGAATCATCGGGGGCCTCCCATCTCTCCTCAAACCAGAGTCGGCCATTTCCACCTAGAAGGATTATGAAGCATTTTCCCAGAAAGTGTAGGCCAAACTCACCCACAAAATGAAAGAAAGAAAAGCTCATCGTCATTGACCGAGAACTAACCCTTGCTGCCCTCCCCCTCCCCTAACCACACCCCACCCAAATGCACATATTGGCCACATAAAAAAGAAAAATACCCCCTCCGAAGAAACCCCACCCCCTAACAAAAAAAAAATGCTAGGCTCATTAAACCAAAACCGAAAGTCCACAGCTCCTCCCCCCACCTCACTCCCATTCGCGAGCTTACATTTACTGCTGGCAAAGTAGCCCCGACCCAGGGTTAAAAAAAGAAACACCACTACCCAACCCAGTTGCAGAAAGTAAAACCACACCCCAATGACCAAATTCCAACCGGGAGACGTATATTTCCAACAGTACTACCTTAAACAAACCCTGCAAAACAGTTAAACCACCCCCCCCCCCCACAGTTATACCCCTATCCACAACCATATACCCCCATTCCACCCCCCCCACCATTCACAGAACAGCTAAACCCCTATCCACAACCATATACTCCCATTCCATCAACAAAGTAACAAATATATACAAAATACCTTCCCATCAACAAACATAAACATCCCATAGAGCCCCATTAGCTTGACCCAAGTGCATGATCTTTAATAACAGCATCAGCTTCCTTCGAAATATCAAAATAAGAGTTTCTTGACTCGTCGGTAACTCGAAGCCTTGCCACATACACCACTCCAAACCGCACTCCGTACTTATGCAATGTGGCCGTGGCAATGGCACCCGCCTCCTCACAAGCTCCACTCCGACATCTTTTTAACTTCCAACGAGGCTCCCTTCTCACCTCGAATCACGGTGCTCCTTGGCCCACTTCAGGACTTGCACTCGCTCCTGGAAACTATGAAATCTTACAACGACTGTTCCGGTACATGCGCCTGAGACTTCTGCCAGAATGTTCAATGGATCCTGTACAGTTCCAGGTGAGGGACAGAAGTCCACCCTCTCCCATCACCTTCCCAAACATCTGAAAGAAATACACAGGATTCAGGCCCTCCAACAACACCACGACTTTGAGGTTTTGTCTCCTGAACCTCATCCACGTTCGTCCTCAGACTTTTATTTTTCTCTGCCACCAACGAGATCTTGGCCTCCAGCGATGCAATTTATTCTCCATGCCTCGACAGAGCTGTCTTCACATCCTTCAACACAGCTGTCTCTATACGCTTCAAAACCTCACCATGCTTCTTCACCGTGGTCAAAATTTTTTCCAACCTTTCCTCGGATGGGACCAAGCACCTCATCGGTCGACTTTCGAAGGGTTTCAGACATCACTCTCCATTGCCTCTCGAACTCTGATGCCAGCCTTTTTGACAATTTTCTGAAATAGGCTCCTAATACCTTCAGTTGGGAAGCTTATCCACCAAACTCCCTGGGAACTAGGCAAAAAGGGCCAAAAAATGTGCCCTGGCAGGAGCTACCTAGTGTACAACCTCTCCTCACATGCTGCCACCCAAGTCTGGGGCCTTAATTATTCACTGTATTTATTAATGATTTAAAAAATGGAATAGCAAACCAAGTAATCCAATCTGCTGATGACAACGATGGGCAACATTGCAAATACTGTAGATGGAAGCATAAAAAAAGAAAGAGATATGACAGATTAAGTGAATGGGTAAAACTATGGCAAATGGATTTCAATTTCGGCAAATCTGAAGTCATCCACATTGAAACTAGAAAATTATACACCAGGGTATTTTCTAAAAACCAACCCTCGAGCCTTGCACCCATGCAAGCCATCACCCATCTCCCCTTCCTCTCAAATGCTCCTTGTTGTTACCTGCTAAATTCACACCCATCTGTCATCAAATTCCACGTCTGAATCCCTCCAATCTGATTTCCATGCCTGCCACAGCATCTAAACAGCTCTTAGTAAACGTACAATTGGCATCCTATGTGACTGTGACAAAGGGAAAGTAACCCTCCTGGTCTTTCTCAACCTATCTGACACGATAGATCAAGCCATCCTCCTCCAAGAATTGGGTTGGACTGCATGTACCCTTTTCCACTCTCACCTATGTAATCATAGCCAAAGAATCACCTGCAATAAATTATCTTCCAGTTTCCATATTGTTTAAAAAATCTGCCATCACTAAAATTGCCTATTTCTATAACATTGCCCCAACTCCACTACTGGTCACCAGCTGTTGAAATCCTAATTTCATGCTATTGTTACCCCTAGACTGGATTATTCAAATTGTACACCTGGACAACTTCCCCGGTTCTACCCTCTGTATATTTATTATGTGGAGATGCCGGCGTTGGACTGGGGTGAGCACAGTTAGAAGTCTTACAACACCAGGTTAAAGTCCAAAAGGTTTGTTTCAAATCATTTGCTTTCAGAGCACTGCTCCTTCCTCAGGTGAAGGCGAGGAAGGAGCCGTGCTCCGAAACCTAGTGATTTGAAACAAACCTGTTGGACTTTAACCTGGTGTTGTAAAACTTCTTACTGTATATTTATGGTCATCCAAAACTCAGCTTCCTACGTCTTAACTCATCCATCATTACTGTTCTTTCAGATCTACAATTGACTCCCAAGATATTTAACATCTCAATTTTCATGCTCTTAATCTTGTTTTCAAATCCCTCCAGGGCCTTGTCCCTCCCATCTCTCGTAGGAGTTCCAGGCTCACAACTGTTGATGTGATATATCTAGACTTTCAGAAGGCTTGTGACAAGATGCCACATAAAAGACTGATCCAGAAGGTGAAAGATCTCACAGGGGATTGGGAGTAGAGTACTGGACTGGATTGACTGACTGACAGAAAGCAGAGTTCTCTGGCTGACGACCTGTAACCTTTCGGGTGCCGCAGGGATCAGTCCTTGGACCTCAACTGTTTGTGATCTATATAAATGATCTGCAAGCAGGGATAGAGTGCAACATGATGGGCCAAAACTTGGCAGATGGAGTTCACATGGATAAGTGTGAGGTTATCGATATTGGCTGAAAAAATAGAATGGCAAATTATCTAAATGGAAAGCAGATTCTAAATGTGTCCGGGCAGAGGTCTTTGTTCATGAATCTCAGAATGTCGGTATACAGGTACAACGTGTAATAAAAAAAGCAAATGGAATTTTCGCATTTATTGCAAAAGGACTAGAGGATAGAAGTGTTGTTGCAATTGTCTAGGGTGTTGGTGAAACCATATTTATGGCCAGTTTTGGTCTCCTTATTTTTGAGGAAGAATGTGGTGGCATTGGAAGCAGTTCAGAGGAGGTTCACCAGATTGATTCTGGGGATGAAATGGTTGATGTACGAGGAGGGAATTAACAGTTTTGGCTTATACCCGCTGGAGTTTAGAAGAATGAGAAGGGATCTGATCGAGGTATATAAAATACTAAAAAGGGATTGATAAAGTGAATGTAGACCAAATGTTCCCCCTGGTGGGGCAATCTAGAACAAGAGGTCATATATAGGTTGAGAGGAGGTAGATTTAAAACTGAGATGAGGAGGAACTACTTCTCGAGAGGGTGCCTTAGTGCAGTGCAGCCTGAATCAGTACATGGTTTCAAGAAGATAGATATATTCCTGATTTTAAAAATGGGTTAAAGGGATATGGGAAACAGATAGGGAGGTGGATTTGAGATGAGGAAGAGATCGGCCATGATCTGATTGAATGATGGAGCAGACTCGAAGTGCTGAATTGCCTACTTTTGCTCCTAATTGCTATGTAACTGTTCAAGTTACTGGTGCTCCTCTATTTGTGGCCTCTTAGGTATGCCTGATTTTTATCATGCCACTAGTGGAGGCCGTGCTTTCAATTGTCTTGGCTCGAGTTCTGGAATTCTCTCCAAAAATCTCTTCACCTTTTGACTTTGCTTCCCTTCTTTAAGACACTTAAAATCTACCTTATTGAACATGCGTTGGTCATCTCCTTTAATATTCCCTTATCTGGCTTGATGTCATATTTTGTTTTAGAGTGCCTGTGAAGTACCCTGGTTAAAGGTGCTAGACGAATACAAACTGTTGTCATTGAAAAGTTAGAGAACAGTGGGGCCCAACGAGATCATTAAAATGTCATGAACAGACACGGAAAATAATCAAAAAGGCTAATGGAACGCTGACCTTTATCTCTAGAGGACAAGAATATTCCAGGGTAGCAGTCATGTTTCAGCTATAAAAAGTCCTGGGCAGCACGGTGGCGCAGTGGTTAGCACTGCTGCCTCACGGTGCAGAGGTCCCAGGTTTGATCCCGGCCCTGGGTCACTGTCCGGAGTTTGCACATTCTCTCTGTGTTTGCGTGGGTTTCACCCCCACAACCCAAATATATGCAGGGTAGGTGGATTGGCCACGCTAAATTGTCCCTCAATTGGGAAAAATGAATTGGGTATTCTTAAATTTAGTTTAAAAAAAGAAAGTCCTGGTTAGTCCACAGCCCAAATACTGCGAGCACCTTAGGAAGGATATATTGGCCTTGGAGGGAGTGTAGTGTAGATTCACCAGATTACCTGGATACTAAGGGCTAAAAAATGAAGACAAATTTCCACAGGTTGTGGAATCTAGAGATAGAGGCATTTTGTTTAAAAAATAGAATCAGATAGGCTCAAGGGACTAACTCCTGTTTCTAAATTCCAAGGTTCATATCCTATTCCAGATGCTTGTGCAAAGTCTAGGGTGACACTTCAGTGTAGTTCTAATGAAGTGGTAGAACTTCTGAAGGTGCCATATGTCAGGTGCATGCAAAAGATCCTATGGCGCTATTTCTTAGAAGATCCGAGATGTTCTCCCCTGGTCAATATTTATTTCCCAACCAACATCAGGTTAAAAAAATAAAACCTGCTCACTGTCTCCTAGTTGTAGCTTGCCGCATATGTCACACTTCTAATGGTGACTACACTTCAAAGTAATTTGTTGACTGTGAAACATTTTAGGACACCCTGAAGACAAAAAAGATGCTGTGCAAATGCAAGTAATTTATTTTAATGCTATATGGGCAATAAATTGTATATTACCTATAATAATAAAGAAAAGCAATGAAAATTATCATTGTTATATTATAAGGTAGAGATCTCTTTGGAAAGAAATTAGGAGTGAGGCTCATGGCAGCAATGAAATGGAAATGTTTAACTATAAACAACAGCATGTGTTCATTAGAATAACCGATCATAATTTCCAGTGTTTTCGGAAACCGCCCAATCACACTTTGCAGTACCAATAGCAAGTCTTGGACCAGCTCCCAAGGGCACATAAAATCAGAATCAGGTGTTCTTACATGAGTTTTACTGGAGTAGCAACTATTCTTGTAAATGCAATACAATGTATGCCGGAAATCTGAAAAAAAGTAGAAAATCTAGGAAGGTCCAAAGCATCTGTGAAGAGAGAAACAGTCAACATTGCATGTCAATGACCTTTCAATAGAATGTGAAAAATTTAAAGATTCAAAAGGCTTTAAGCAAGTACAGAGATAGGGGAAGACGAGAAAGAATAAAAGGAAAAGGGCACAGACCTGAAACATTAACTCTCTTTTTTTGTCCACAGATTCTGCCAGATCTACTGAATGTTTCTTGTGTATTTTATTCTATGTTATATTTCTCAGCCCATTGGGCCACCCACTCCCATCCTCCAACCAACTTCAATTCTCAAACTGTGGGAGCTTATAACCTATTACAGAAAACTAAATTATTACATGTAATGCACATAGAAAACAAGGATGTTATACCAGTTCATTTATTCCCCATCAACTAACCCTGTTCCCCCGAAGAGAACAGATGTGCAACCCCATAGGAGAACACACACCACTCCACATAGCTCCTAATGATGCATTTCATGTGGGATCCAGTTATCTTGTTGCACTCCCAGCTATCTGGATAAAATTATTTTGGATTGCTGCATCAATGTTCTTCAAAAATCTCTTTACTCCTATTAGATCAAGGTGCAGCCTACAGCTCCTATACAAATCCCCTTGTCCTGCTAATGTTCTCATTATTAATGAAAATAAATACCACCAAAATGTCAGTAATTTGCTTATATTTTTTAAGTGCTATTCTTGTACACTTCTCGTTTTCCCAAAACACAGTATTACCAGTGAATATTACTTTTTATTTCTCATCTTAAATGCCATATTTTGATTAGTTTCTTGGATATATAAATCAAGTACAGAGTGGAGAAAACAGCCTTCCAAGATCATGAGACACAAACTTCGCTTACAGAACTGCTGCCTCACCAACGAGTCAAGCGATAATCTGACATAGACATAAAGACGGAATCATACCTCACAGATAATGTCCCAGACATCACCATTGCCCTGCCTACTGGTGGCATAATGGTATACAATTAGGATGGGTTATGCAGAGAGTGCTCAACCTCAACTCCAGCCCTTATGAAGTCTGATGGCATCAGGTCAAAACACCTGTTGATTACCATGGAACCACCACCAGCCCCCTCAACTTGTTGAATCAATACTCCTCCACTTTGGACACCACTTGGGAGAAAACATGGAGGATGGCAAGGATGCAGAATACACTCTGTGGGAACTTCAATGTCCATCAAGAGTGGCTCGGTAACACTGTTACGACACCTGGGGCTAGAGCACGGTCAATTCTACTTGACACAGAGTCACAAAAAATAATTCTCACAAAATACCCAAAGTTGCTGGTCTTTTGCTGCCGGTATCTACGATCACCAGGTTTGTAAATTTAAACACAATTAATTTTTATTAATTACTATAATTAAATATGCAGCAATTACAACTGGTTAACTAATATCTAATCCCTAATCCTCCCCCTTTAACTCGTCTCACCCTCTACAGACACAAGACAGACAAATACAGAGGCGAAAGAAGGGTGTAAAATAAGCATGAAAGTAAAAGGATAAGAATCTTTGTTTCAGATGGACATCCTCCAGTACATCTTTCTTCAATCTAGTCATTCAGTTGGAAGTTCTTGGGTTTTCAATGTAGATTCATCCAAGTCTCAAGAACTTCTCTGCATGTTCAAAACTCAGCAGCTATGAAGGAAGAGAGCACGAGAGAGCACGTTTTTCTGATCAAAAGAAAAATCTCCAATAATAGTGTACTATTTTGCAACTTTTCCTCACTTCCTCTGCTTGACCTATTATGTCCTTTCAATATCCATGGATCAAAATTATAACCACAAATTAAAATAAAATGGGAAATAAGGGAATCCACAGGAAGGGCCCTGACAAAACCACTATTGACCAAGGTGATGAAGGACATAGCCGCTAGACTGGATCTGCATCAGGCGGTGAACGAGCCAACTGAAAAATGGAAAAACATTTTTGTCCTCATGCCCACCAACCTGCCTACCACAGATGAATCTGTCCTTGACAGTATCGGTAGGACTAACAACCGCAACGTATTTGTGGAGACACATTTAGGACACCGTCCATCATGTTGCAAAGAACTACCACTGTGCTAAATGGGATAGATTTCAAATAGATCTACCACTGTGCTAAATGGGATAGATTTCAAATAGATCTAGCACTGTGCTAAATGGGATAGATTTCAAATTGATCTACCACTGTGCTAAATGGGAGAGATTTCGAATAGATCTACCACTGTGCTAAATGGGAGAGATTTCAAATAGATCTACCACTGTGCTAAATGGGAGAGATTTCAAATAGATCTACCACTGTGCTAAATGGGATAGATTTCAAACAGATCTAGCAAAATTGAGACTGGGAAGCTATGAAGCACTGTGGGCCATCAGCAGCAGCAGAACTTTACTCAAACACAATCTGTAACTTCACTATACCATTACCACTAAGCCATAGATTGACTCTGGCTCAATGATGAGTGTAGGAGGACATGCCGGGAGGAACACGAGGAATAGCGAAAAAGAAGTGTCAACCTGGTGAAGTCATAACACATGATTTCTTATGTGCCAAGCAAGTGCTGGACAAAGCTAAGCGACCCCACAACGAATAGATCAGAAATAAGGTCTGCCGTAAATGGTGGTGGATAACTAAACAACTCACTGGAGGAGAAGGGTCTGCAAATATCTCCATCCTCAATGATGGAGGAGCCCATCACATCAGTGCAAAGTTTATGGCTGTGGTATTATCTATAATGGGCGGAATGGTGGCACAGTGGTTAACAACGATGCCTCATGGCACCAGGAGCTCGGGTTTGATTCCATCCTAGCAAGGGTGCACCTTTGGAGGGTCGGTGCAGATTTGATGAGCTGAGTGGCTTCCTTCTGCACTGTAGGGGTTTTATAGATATGATCTTCAGCAAGAGGTGCTAAGTGGATTATCTACCTCAAGTCTCCACCGGAGAAGCCATTCTGCAGCCAATACAATTCACTCCGCGGGATATCAAGAAAAGGCTGGATACTGCAAAGGCTATGAGCCCTGACAATATTCGGCAATAGCACTGAAGACTTGTGCTCCAGTACCTGAATCACCCCCTAGCCAAGCTGCTCCAGTACAGCGACAGAGACATCTACCCAGCAATGTGAAAAGTCATCCAGGTATGCGTTGCACAAACAAGGTAGGACAAATCCAACCCAGTCAATTACTGATCCATTAGCAAAAGGGTCATGAAGTGGCACTTGCTCAGCAATAATCTACTCACTGATTCTCAGTTTGGGTTTGCCAGAACCGTTCAGCTCTCGACCTCATTACAGCCATGTTTCAAACATGGGCAAAGGAGATTAACTTCAGAGGCGAGTGCATCAACAAACCCTAGCAAAACTGGAGTCAATGGGAATCAGGGGGAAAACTCTCCACTGATTGGAGTCCTATCTAGCACAAAAGGAAATAGTTGTGGTTGTTTAAGGATATTCAGCTCAGCTTGTGTATCACTGCTAGAGTTCATCACGGATTGTCCTCAGCCCAACCATCTTCAGTTGCTTCCTCAATGATCTTCCTTGCATCATAAAAGACAGATGTGGGGATGTTCACTGTTGATTGCACAATACTGCACCATTTTTGAGATCTCAGACACTGAAACAGTCTGTGTCCAAATGCAGTGAGACCCAGACAATATCCAGGCTTGGGCTGACAAGTGGCTAAAGTAACATCGCACCACAGAAGTGGCAGGCAATGATATCTCCAACAAAGAGTCTAACACAACACCCCTTCACACTGAATCTCGCACTTTCAACATCCGGGAGGTTACCACTGACCAGAAACTCAACTAGCCATATAAATACTGTGGCTCTATGTCAGAGACTAGGAGTCCTGTGCAAGTAACTCACCTTCTGACTCCCCAAAGCCCATCCACAATTTACAAGGCACAAGTGTGATGGAATATTCTCTATTTGTCTGGATAAGTGGTGCTCCATTGGCTCAAGATGTTGATGCCATCCAGGATTGGCACCCCTTCCACAAACTCTGTACTTGCCTGGATGAGTGGAGCTCCAATGGCTCAAGATGTTGATATCATCAAGGATTGGCACTCCTTCCACAAAAACATTCACTTCCTCCACCACCGACGCACAGTAGCAGCAGTGTGTGCCATCTACAAAATGCATTGCAGGAACTCACCAAGACTCCTTAGGCAGTATCTTCCAAATCCACGACCACTACCATCAAGAAGAACAAGGGCAGCAAATGCATGGGAACACCATGACTCCCTTGTGTCACTCGCCATCCTGCTTGGAACTATATCACTGTTCCTTCACTGTCACTGGATCAAAATTCTGTAACTCCTTCCCTAACAGCACTGTGGGCATACCTACACCACAGGGGCTACAGCAGTTCATGATCGCAGCTCACCATCACCTTTTCCAAGGGCAATTAGGGATGGGCAATGAATGCTGGCCTAGCCAGTTGAGCCCACAGCCTTGAATTAATAAGTCAGAAGGCTTTGAGTTCCAAGCTGCAATCTAAAGCTAAGAGCAACATCATCTATGCTGATAGTCCAGCACAGTACTAAAAAAAGTGCTGCATTTTGGAAGTGTAGTCATTCAGATAAGGTTGAGGTTCCATCTGCCCTTTCAGATAAGATTCCAGCTGGGTACTATCTGAAGTAAAGCAGGGAACATTTCCCTTGCTATCCTTTATCTGTTGACCAACATCATTATGAAAAGATTGTTTTGTCATTATTTCATTGCGGTTATAGGTATAGGACCTAACTGTAAAAATTGCAACATTACAACACTGACTACACTTCAAAAATTGATTGGCTGTAATGTACTTTGGGATGTCCTTTGGTTACGGAAGAGCTATATAATTGCAAGTTCTTTCTAGCACTACAAGTTTGACTGCTAAGCTTTGCAAAAATCGCAATAGAAAGAAAAAGGTCACAATGCACTCACATGAATAGTTCATTGATCAACCATAATGCTTCAGTGAAATCGTAACAACAATCATATATTGAATTTTCAGAGCTGCAAATTCTATTGTATTTCAATTTCGGCAATCATACTATTACTTAATTGTAAGGATTCCACTGATTCTGTTTAATCAAGTGGTGGTGGCAATAAAAATGAAACCATTGTCAACTATCTTTAAAACCCATCTGGTTCACTAAGTCCTTTAGGGGAAGAAATCTGCCTATATGTGACTCCTGGTCCACAGCAGTGTGTTTCTTAAATGCCCAAAGTTTGAGGGCAATAAATGCTGGTAGGTAGTGCCCACATCCAATGTGTTAAAACACAATTCTCAGAATTAAGACCAACATTTACAGTGCTCTGAAAGCTCCTTATATATCTAAATTTATGCTCACACTTATCAAGTTTGTCATCACTATTGTTTGCATTGACCCAAATCTGCATACCTACTCCCTCCTACCACCCGAGAGTCAATTACTAACATTGTGACGCGTTATACGATAAAAAAATATATATAGTATTTTTAGGAGTAATGAGCTTGTGTGTGGGCATTACCAGGTTATGATCAAAAAGTCACACAGACATGTGTATATATATATATATATCGATTTCAATTATGAGAGACAATACCCCTAATTTAAAAAAAAAAAATCAGTTTGACTTTGTCCTTCAGACTCCTCTTTCTCTCGCTGATCTAATTTTCATCTTCCAACATTATGAAATTTAAGATTAACTTAGGGTGAACAGCCCATTGAGTTATCCTCCGATATGGAAGAATAACTAAATCTTCACACAGTTCCATGCCCTGGAGGATTAGGTAAAACCATGAATGCGTTGCTGATAGATAGGTAGCAAGTTACTTATCACTGTGATAAATTGGAAATTTTCAGTAAGAAATTTTAAATCCAGTTATAGCTTGGGAGGAGGAAGAGAATTTAAATCTAAAATTACAGACCAGGTGTGGGATTCCTGGCTACCTTTTTCAAGGAGCTGGTACAGGCATGACAGGTCAAATGACCCTTTCTTTTCTGTCTGATTCTAAAAGTCCCAATATACATTTTTCAGTTTAATTACAACCTCCCACACTAAAGTACTAATTTACCCACACACACTTCGTTTTCAGAATTACTCAAAGTACTGTTCCACTCACTTCAAACAGGAAGTTCATATATAATAGTAGCCGGAGGGTAAACCCAGTTTGGGAAAACCCATCTTAAGTGCAAGGTACCAAATTAGAAAAAGAGCGAGAAAACAAAAAATCACGGAATTACCCAGTCACGCTGTCAGGCACTTCTGCATGGCTCGCTTAGCTGCAATTATTTTTATGAACAGAACACAAGCTCACTACTTTTCTGATGCTTTATAAAAAGAAAACGCCTCACTTTATATTACTTCAAATCCGTTGTGGAAAAATAGAAACGGACTGCTTCTGTCTTTCAGAAACCAACGAAATCAGAAATAACGTGGTGTAAGACATTTGGTGTTTCATTTTTCAAAAATAGCTATTTGAAAAATAACTGTTGCTTGACTGAAGCTGTTCTTGTGTTTTTTTGTTCTTTGCCCAAAGGGCACGTTTAAATGTAAAAGCGTTATTGCGGTAGTTATCACTGTCTTCCGATTAAACCACAAAAATGTTCAGAATTTCTTCGGAATGAATACTGTCAGAGTTCGGGTGCGGGGCGGGCGGGGGGGGATGAATACCACAAATTACATTTGGAGCTTTTGACTTTGAAGGGACCATTGTGGTTTCATTTTTGTTTTACACACCTTTAAGAAAAAATAAATAAATTGTTCATCCGCCCTTCCTCAAAATTCCATTTCTGATTTCCACTCAATTTGGAAAGGAAAATGCAAACACCATTTACCAGCATTACTTTTACTTGTGCAGAATCATGGATCCCTCATAAACTGATAGTCAGTCGCTTCTTCTACCCATAAGGTCAGGGTGGCCACTAGGTTCAGCAACGTAACACTTTCCCTTCGGAAGACAATAAGCTGCCTTCCTTCCACCCTCTGTCTCCCATAGAGCTAACAATGATGTGGAGATACCGGGAACAAAGGAAATAATGATTTGTTGCAAAGTAATACCGCGAATTCCATTTTTTCCTCCTCTTTCACTTACATTAACGTCAGATCCAACCTTAGATTCCTTCTCTCTTGTGTAATCACATTAGAAGAGTTGGCGAATCGGTTTATTTTGTCAGTATTCTTTTTGTTGCCTCCTCTTAAGAGTACAGACAAGAAGCCAATGTGGTATTGTTCAGACGCAATCTGACGACATTTTTAGCCCGCCCCCCCGGCCGTGCTGATGATGGTATTACGTCTGAAGTTTGTGCTTTCACATGGCAGGGGAGGAACGACAAGGACGTGCCTGGAAACTAAGAGAGAACCGTATCTGCGTGAGCCTCCTCTGTATACTGCCGCACCTGGACTGGAGAACCACATTTACAACGACTGACTGCATCTTTTACACTGCAGACAATCTGAAGACATTTTGATTTTACAGCACGCTCATCATAGAATCTAGAGTGCAGAAGGAGGCTAATCGGCCCATCGAATCTGCACCAGCCCTTGGAAAGAGCACCCCACTTAAACCCACGCCCCCACCCTATCCCTGTAACCCAGTAACTCCATCTAACTGGAGGAAGGGGCAATTTAACATGGTCAATACCTGCACATCTTTGGACTGGAGGAAACTGGAGCACCCGGAGGAAACTCACACAAACACGGGGAGACAGTGCAAACTCCACACAGTTATATACAACTTGTGATCATGAATTATATATACATCAGAAACCTATTAGATTTAAAATAAAGAATTACATCCACAACCCACCTAGTATCACAGCTTTCATTTAAAGATCACCCCTGTCAACTCCCACCCCCATGTGAGAAATTGAAACGGACTGTATTTTTTCCAATATATCATGACGTACGACATTTATTTATCTGGCACTAACAACACCGAACTTGAATGCGACAGATTCTGCAAGCTCTGAAGGATGGAATAAGATAAAACATAGGAGCAGACAGAGGCCACACTGCCCCTTGAGCCTGCTCCACCATTGATGAACCATCAATCGAACGCCAGACGATTTGCTGTACAAGAGTTAGGCTTTAATAAGCTAGAAGTTAGCCCTGTGGTCGACTACAGTAAATGGACGACCGCCGGGCGTTCTGGGTATTTATACCTCGCTCTGGAGGTGGGGTTAACTCAGCCTCTCGACCAATCGGAGAGTCGTCACATGACTGGTCTCAACCAATCGGTCGAGAGGCACATGACCGACCAGGGCCAATGGTAAGCCAGTGTTCTGCACCAATGGCAGACAGCTATGCAAATCATACCACCACAACCATTCAAGATCATCGTCAATCTTTAATCTTAACTCCACTTTACTGCCCTAGGCTCATATCCATTCATTTCGTTAGTGCCCCAAAATCTATCAATCTGAGCCTAGAATGTACTCAATGACTGAACATCCACAGCCCTTTAGGAGTAGAGAATTCCAAAGATTCCCAACCCTGGGAAAGAAGAAATTTCTCCTCATCGTAGGTCTAAATGTTTAATCTGAGACTGTGACATGGAGTAACATCTGAGTGGAAACATCCTCCCAATATCTACACTATTAACCCTTTCAGAATTTTAGATATTTCAGTGACATCACCTTTTTTATTTCTCTAAACTTGGGAGCATATGGGCTCATTGTACTCAATCACTCTTCATAGGAGAACCCTTTCATTCAAAAAATCAAAGTAACCAACCTTAATTACACCTTCTCCAAGCAGGTCAAATCTCAACACAGTACTACAGGTATGGTTCTATCAAAGATATCTGTGATGAATGATTACTACACCTTTAATGTAATGATCCCTTTAAGTCTGGGTTTGGAACCCCAGGGGACTCCGCCTCCGGCTCTACCCCCCAGGGAGCCATATATAAGGTAATGTTCAGTGGGTAGTGTGCAGTGAGTACACTTCTCGGTAGCTGTCTGGTTCTCTGCTAATTAGAGCCTTTGTATTACCAATCATCTTTCTCAAGTTGTAATTGAGGGTATCTCAATTTAATTAGCAGATTACTTCAAGATGGACAGCGGTCTAAAGCTGGAGAAGCTCAATTTGGACGCTCGGTCGCCGCAGGCTGCAGAAATTTTTAAATATTGGCTTCGGTGACTAGCCCTCTAGTCGAGAGGGTGCAGCTGCTGCATGCGGACCCCCAATACGCCTACGTCGAGCACCTCGACGGAAGGCAAGACATAGTTTCCCTGCGAGACCTGGAACCCACTGGGTCTCCCACTGACCACCCCCCCCCCCTACCGACGCTCCCCTCCCCACACCGGCTGCCGACAGCACCCCGCCCCTCTAGAGCCCCCACCCCCCCTCCACCGGCGCCAAGCACCCTAGTCACCCCGGATAACCCCCCTGCGCCAACACGGGCAAAGGCTCAGACCACAGTACTCCCACTGAAGACACCCGTGTCCGCCGCACCACCGCCGGAGCTGAGAAGGTCAACAAGGACAATCAGACCACCCAAAAGACTGGACATGTAATTCCACTTCACCCCTGACTCTGTGTTTTCTTTTAAAACTGGGTGAATGTGATGAATGATTACTGCACCTTTAATGTAATGATCCCTTTAAGACCGGGTTTGGAACCCTGGGGGACTCCGCCTCTGGCTCCACCCCCCAGGGAGCCATATATAAGGTAATGTTCAGTGGGCAATGTGCAATGAGCACACTTCTCGGTAGCTGTCTGGTTCTCTGCTGATTAAAACCTTTGTATTACCAATCATCTCTCTCGAGTTACAATTGTGGGTGTCTCACTATCCTTACTCCTTTTTTGTATTTTTATTGGATTTTGCACATTTTATATCGACAGTTTGGAACAAGATAAAACAAACACATGTATCAAAAATTACAACACCAACAGTAGTTTCAATTATTACACACATAGTATGCAGTCTCGACATGTAGAGCTTAAATTACAAGGTGTGCTTATTCAGTCCAAAAGAAATCGAAAAAGAATGCATTAAATAGAGAAAACAAAAAGACAGTTGAGCACCAGCGGGTCCGGACGGGGCCTGACGCAAGCCCACTAGGTTGTACGAGTTGATGGCTGGCTGTCTTCCTCTGTGAGAGGGCTATTGCATGTTATGGGGAGCCCCTGCTTGAGAGCTCCCGGTGGTCGGCCATTACTGCTGTGCGGCCTTGCCACTGCCCAGCCCCCCCCCCCCCCCCCCCCGCCCCCCTTGGATGTCTCCTGGCACTCAGCCGTGCTGGGCGGGGTGGTGATTGCTGGGTGTGCTCGCCCTTGTGGTTGCTTTTGCTTATTGCCCTTTGTCCATTTTGGTTCTCTCCTTCTACTTAACTTCCTTAAGATCCTCTTAAAGTTAATGTGCAGGTTCAGTCGGCAGTTAGAAAGGCAAATGCAATGTTAGCATTCATGTCGAGAGGGCTAGAATACAAGAGCAGGGACGTACTTCTGAGGTGGTATAAGGCTCTGGTCAGATTCCATTAGGAGTATTATGAACAGTTCTGGGCCCCGTAGCTAAGGAACGATGTGCTGGCCTTGGAAAGAGTAGTGAACTCGCCAACATTGAGGGCATTTAAAAGTTTATTCGATAAGCATATGGATGATAAGGGCATAGTGTAGGTTAGATGGCCTTTAGTTTTTTTTCCATGTCGGTGCAACATCGAGGGCCGAAGGGCCTGTACTGTGCTGTATCATTCTATGTTCTATGATGTTCACAAGAATGATCCCTGGAGTGAAGAGCTTGTCATGTGAGGAGCAGTTGATGAAATGAAAATCGCTTATTGTCACGAGTAGGCTTCAATGAAGTTACTGTGAAAAGCCCCTAGTCGCCACATTCCGGCGCCTGTCCGGGGAGGCTGGTACAGGAATTGAACCGTGCTGCTGGCCTGCTTGGTCTGCTTTAAAAGCCAGCGATTTAGCCTGGTGAGCTAAACCAGCTGGATCTGTTCTTGTTGGAGTTTAGAAGAATGGGGGGGGTCTTATTGAAACTTACAGGATACTGAGAGGTCTAGATACAGTGGATGTGGAGAGGATGTTCCCCCTAGAGGCCACAGCCTCAGACTTGAAGGGATGATCCTTTAAAACTGAGATGTGGAGAGATTTCTTCAGAGTGTGGTGAATCTGTGGATTTGAGACTTCTGGTGACGGTGACATGCTGAGTGGATGCACATCAGGTGGCTCTCCTCCAAACCAGGACAAAATAAAGCACTTTTAGTCAAATTTTCCCAAAATTTCAAAGGTAAAATCCCTCAACAGCAAAATGGGGGGACCAAGAAAAGATGCCAGCAAACGGGAGTTCGCAGAGACGGCAGAAGCAGCGGAAGAGACAGCAGACTCACGAGACAAACGGGTCTGGCCACCCAGGAGAGGGGGCGGCCAATGACCTGAGCATCAGCCTCCTCCCCACCACCTGGAAAAGGATGGAAGAGCTTCCTGATGAAGGAACTGACTGCCATGAAGGAGGCGATCAGGATAGAAATCAAGGTGGTGGTGGCAGAGGCGATAGTCACCATGCAGAAGGCAATCGATCGGCTGGGGAAGAAAGTGGCAACTCGGGAGAGGACAATCCTTGACCTGGAAAAGGCCTCAACGGACCTGAGTGACAGAATCATCGCCCTGGGGCAGAAGTAAAAAGGTTGGTGGCAGTCCAGGGCAACTTAAGGGGGAAAGTAGGGGACCAGAACAGGTCCTGACGCCAAAATATCCGGATTGTGGGCCTGCCTGAAGGTAGCGAGGGCAAAGACATGACGGACTACATCACCCAAATGCTGGGCAACTTAGTCGGGAGAGACAGCTTCACCAAACCCCAGAGCTCGACAGAGCATACAGGTCACTCAGACCAAAATCAAAGACCGGGGAGCAGCCGAGGGTGATTATTGCAAAGCGTGAGAGGATCCTGCAGTGGGCACACCAGACGAAAGCGAGCAGCTGGGAAGGACACAAAATTAGAATCTACCAGGACATTGGGGCAGATCTAGCAAAACCAGATTAACCAGGCAAAATCAGCCCTGTACAAGAACGTTTCGGGGCGCAACTTCAACTGTGTACAGGACCCACTGACAGACTGACCGAACCCTGGATCGGGGAAAAGGACGGGCATGGCCAAGGAACTGGGAACATTCATGGAACGGATGGGGGCAGTGGACCTGTGGAGGTTCCTACACCCTGGTGAGAAGGAATTCGCATTCTTTTCGCCAGTCCACAAAGAAAACTCGAGGGATAGACTTCTTTGCAGTGGGGAAAGTGGTGATTCCAGGAATAGTAAAAGCAAAATATTCCACAATAGTTATCTCCAACCACGCTCCACGTTACGGGGATGTGAGGTTGGAGACGGGCCATGCCCAGCGCCCCATGTGGAGGTTGGAAACGGACTTGCTGGCCGATAAGGTCTTCTGTCAAAAAGTATAACAGGACATAGGCGAGTATATCACTAATGAATGGGGAAGTCTCACCTTCCACGTTCTGGGAGACACTGAAGGTGGTGATTAGAAAAAAGAAAATAGCCTACAAGGCACAAAGAGATAGGGAAGAGAGGGCAGGCTGTAGATCGACAGAAGATACTCCAAGGCCCCGACTGTAGAGTTTCTGGCGGAGAGAAAAAAGCTACAGATGGTCTTTAACCTGCTATCCAGCAGGAAAGCAGTGTACCAACTCCACCAGATGTGGAGGATCTTCTACGAACACGGGGAAAAAGCTGGTTGCCCATTGGCCCACCAGCTGTGAAAGCAGGCAGCCTCGAAGGAGGTAGAGCAGGGGAAGGATAGCAGAGGAAGACTCATAATCGAGCAAAAAGAGGTCAACCAGCGTTTGAGAGCTTCTACTGAGGTCTATACACCTCAGAACCCCCCATCAGGGACGCGGAGATGAAACAGTTCCTTGATGGAATGGACATGCCAGTTGTGAGGGACGATAGGTGGGGAGAGCTGGAAGCACCAATAAGACTGGGAAAGATCATGGGGAGTATCAGCTCCATGCAGACAGGGAAGGTGCCGGGGCCTGACGGGTTCCCAGCAGACTCTATAAGAAATTCACACCAGCCCTGGCCCCACACCTACAGGACATGTTCGCAGACTCGTTAGCGAGGGACACCCTGCCTCCTACGCTTGTTGTGTTCTTTGTTTTTGTTCTTTCAGGATGGTGAAGGTTGTAGTGCTAACAAAGAACAGCAAGCTGTGTTTAATAAACAAAGTTATTTATTACACCACATTGAATAAGATTTGAACATAATACTAAGGAATTAGCTAAGTAAAGATTACACTACACATCTACAATATTAACTATACTATTAGTTCAACTATCTCACAACTACTCTGTCTTACTCTCTCCCACTCTCCATCTATGTCCCAGAATTCAAGGAGGCATGTGATATTTATATGGTTGCTCTATACCACCATCTAGTGACTGGAGTAGTAACATTACATTAACCCTTTATGTACTTTACAATATCCACATATTGTGGCAATGCTAACACGGGCCACGAGATAACTGATACTCAAAAAATACAAGGATCCCATGGAATGTGGATCATACAGACCCATTCCGCTACTTAATGTAGACGCGAAGATACTCACGAAAGTCCTGCCAAGACACTGGAGAACCATGTATCACAGGTGGTCGCAGAGGAGCAGACGGGCTTTGTCAAGGATACACAGCTAACTGCGAACATATGCTGCTGGAAGGGTATCCAAGGGGGCATATAGCACAGAGTGTCGCTCTATGCGAATGACCTGCTCCTCTACGTCTCGGACCCACAGAATGGGCTGAAAACAATCATGCAACTTCTGAGAGCGTTCGGAGCCTTCTCGGGCTACAAACTCAAGCAGGGCAACAGCGAGGCATTCCTGTTGAACCCTAACTAGGGAAGGACAGAACTGGAGTGACTACCATTCAAACTAGCCCAAAACAAATTCCGCTACCTGGGGATCCAGATAGCCCATGACTGGACACAGATCCACAAGTGGAATCTGACCAGTCTAGTTGAAGAAGTAAAAACGGACCAGAGATGGGATACTCGCCCTCTTTCCCTGGCGGGCGATCAAAATGAACGTACTGCCGAGGTTCCTTTTCCTGTTGAGATCTATACCGATCTTCATCCCCAAGGCCTCTTTCCACAAAGTACACAAAATTATTATGTTGTTTGTGTGAGACCCTCCGAGCCCTTGCCACGGCAGCGCTCCCATTTCTCCCCCCCCCCCCTTCAAAGTACACGTCCAGTTCAGTGGTGGTAGCCACACTGCAGACGTGGAACCAAATGAGGCAGCATTTCGATCTAACCAAGATGTCCTCCATGGCTCCCATCTGCGGTAACCACAAATTCCCACCAGCCATGCTTGACGCCACCTTTAAAAAATGGAGACAGGACAGAGGGACGCTAGCAGTTAGGGACCTTTATATAGGTGACAGACATGTGACCTTGGACAAGCTGACGGAGGACTTGGACCTGCCGACAGGACAGGGGCTCAGGCACCTCCAAATTAAACCCTTTCTCTGCAAGGAGACGGCAACATACCCCAGAGCCCCGAGAGACAATCTACCAGAGGAACTAATCAACACGGACAATGAGGAGGGGGGAAAACTGTGGGAACGAACGGTTGCTGGACAGGGCAAGACTACCACTGGACGAAGCTAGATGGAAATGGGAGGACAAATTGTGGATAGCGGTGGGTTGGGGACTCTGGTGCAAAGCACTGAGCAGGGCCAACTCCACTTCCTCCTGCGTAAGGCTCAGCCTCATGCAATTTAAAGTGGTGCACAAAGCCCACCCGACTAAAACCTGAATGAACAGGTTCTTCTCGGAGGTGGAGGACAAATGTGAGCGGTACCAGGGAGGCCTGGCCAATCACACCCACATGTTCGGCCTGCTCCAAACTTGTCAGGCTCTGGACAGCCTTCTTTGAGACGATGTCCAGGTCTGTGGTTGGAGTGATATGATGTTGTGTTGTAATTCATTGACTGACCACTAGGGATCTCATTAGTATATAAGTGAATGTTAGAGTCAGGTGACCTCAGACTGACTAGGGAGCTGGGAGAGGTTGCTTGTGCATGTTCATACTATTATTCATCTATTGTTTGTATATATTTGACCCACGATTAATGTCAATAAATCATTTATAGCTTCAGCTACAAGTGTTCTTGTAATATAAATCAGGCCTTTCCGACATGGACATTACAGTGAGGGTGAGGGTGGAACCGTGCCCGAAAGTGGCAGTCTTCGGGATATCGGACCAGCCAGATCTTTACATGGGGAAGAGGGCCGACACATTGGCTTTTTCATCCTTAATCGCACGCCGGAGAATTCTGCTCAGCTGCTGATCAGCAGCACGAGCCACAGCTGCGGAGTGGCTGGCAGATCTGGCAGAATTTCCCCATCTGGAGAAGATCAAGTACACCACCCGAGTGTCGGACGAGGGCTTCCACAAAGTGTGGGGGCCATTCATCAGCCTGTTCGAAGAGCTGTTTAAGACCAACTGCGACTAGGAAGAGAGGGGGTTGCAAGAGAGGAAAGAAGGTAAGGGAAGCCACACAAGAGAAAGGGACAGAGGGGGGAGGGGAGGGAAGGGAACCCAAGGGAAGCACAAAGCGAAGCACGGTGACAAGGGGAGGATGAGAGGGCCACGCAGGCCCCTCGCCTGCTCTGAACAATAAAAATTAAAAGCCCCAGCAGAAAGACGCGGAGCACAATACGACAGGGCAGGCGGCAACACTAAGAGGGGAATTAAACTACCAATGAGGGAAGGGGAGAGGAGCATGGGAGGGAGGGGGGAACCTTATGCAAAATCCGTTGTAAATGAGACACAAACTTGTTTGTAAATACCAGATACACTTGAGCTGTTACTTTGCAAAAACTGGAAAACACCAATAAAAATATTATAAAAAAAGAATCTGTGGAACTCTTTGCCGCAGAAGGCTGCGGAGGCCAAATCATTGAGTGTCTTTAAGACAGAGATAGATAGATTCTTGATTAATAAGGGGATCAGGGGTTATGGGGGGGAAAGGCAGTAAAATCGGGATGAGAAACATATCAGCTATGATTGAATGGCGGAGCAGACTCGATGGGCCGAATGATCTAGTTATTCTCCTATGCCTTATGGTCCTGTGGTTTCCCTTGGTATCTTCCCCCCGCCACTTCCTGTCCAACCCTTCCCCCCCCCCCCCCTCCACCTCTCCTTCCCGCTGTCTCCAATGGGTCTGTCATCCATACATGTCCACACAGTTCCTGACTCCAAGATCACCCGCAGTCAGCAGGCTCCCCAATAGTTAGTGTCCTGGTATCTGGGGGAATGTTGTTGTTCCCTTGCAGAGGTAGTTTTTGATTTGATTGTATCTTTTTAAAAATGATTTTTATTGCCATTTTCAATTATACACAGTAACACTTTACATTCAATATTTACAGCACGTGTGGTTCTTATATACATACAATCTTTCTTCCTCCCTCCCCCTCCCCTCTCCCACCCCCTCCCTGGCCCCTCCTTGGCACCCCCCTCTTTCGTTCAGCGTATTCTGACCCTAGCTCCTATTTTCCCATCCCCCTCCCTTCCCTTTATGTTTTCTGTTGCCGGCTGATGCATTATCAATTGCACGAAAGACTCGGATTGGTACAATAGAGGCTTTATTACAGTCAGATGCGTGGCCTCCTACTGCAGCTGGCAGAATGGCTGATCAGGAGGAGTCATGCATATTTATACGGCTCCTTGTGGGCGGTGCTAGTCGCAGGGGCTACCGGTGAACCTGTAGTATAGGTACTACCGTACATCCCCTAATACAGGTGCACACAGTTAACACAGTGGATCAGGACATTCACCCCCTGTTAAAAATTAGTCTGGCGGGGGTGGCGTGGAACTATATATAGAATTGTGAATTATTTATAGAGGGGAGGGGAAAAAAAGTATATGTCCATCTTGTAGTCTGATGCCCGTCAGCCTGTCCGGTGGTTTGACGGTTCGCTGGGAGCAACGTAGCGGTGGTGGCGATGTCTGCGCACGACGTCGGTGCTGGCGGTGTTGGTGCTGGCCATTAGTTGGATGACTCCGGGAGCGTGCCGAAATCTTCCTCGTCCTCTAGTGTGGGCAGGGGAAGGAGGGATGGACCTGGTGGGGCTGATGCTGGGAGCGCCGGGGGAGGGGAGGGTGGCGCGTGGGTAGGGAAGTGTGTGGGAGTGGAACCCGAGGGAGCCAGGTCCCTGAGTGAGACCGTATCCTGGCGGCCGTCAGGGAAATCCACATAGGCATACTGGGTGTTGGCGTGGAGCAGGCGTACCCTGTCCACCAAGGGGTCCGCCTTGTGGAGTCGGACATGCCTACGTAGTAGAACCGGTCCTGGAGCTGCGAGCCAAGTCAGAGCGACACCCCGGATGTGGACTTCCTAGGGAAGGTAAATACACGTTCATGGGGTGTGTTATTTGTGGCGGTGCACAGTAAAGACCGGATGGAGTGCAGTGCATCCGGGAGGACCTGCTGCCAGCGAGCGGCTGGTAGGTTTCTGGACCGTAGGGCCAGCTGGACGGCCCTCCAAACCGTCCCATTCTCCCTCTCTACCCGCCCGTTTCCCCGGTGGTTGTAGCTGGTCGTCCTGCTGGAGGCGATACCCCTGCTGAGCAGGAACTGACGCAGCTCACCGCTCAGGAATGAGGATCCCCTGTCGCTGTGGATGTAGTCGGGGAAACCGAACAGAGCGAAGATGGTGTTGAGGGCCTTGATAACGGTGGCAGACGTCATATCCGGGCATGGGATGGCGAAGGGGAACCTGGAGAATTCATCAACCACACTGAGGATATATGTGTTGCGGTCGGTGGAGGGGAGGGGCCCTTTGAAGTCCACGCTGAGGCGTTCAAAGGAGCGGGGCGCTTTCACCAGGCGCGCGCGATCTGGCCGGTAGAAGTGCGGCTTGCACTCCGCACAGACCTGGCAGTCTCTGGTGACTGTCCGTACTTCCTCGACGGAGTAGGGCAGATTGCGGACTTTGACGAGGTGGTACAATCGAGTGACCCCCGGGTGACAAAGGCTGTCGTGCAAGGCACGGAACTGGTCCACATGTACCACGAGAGAGGGTGTCTGGGGGCTTGTTGAGCTTGCCGGGGCGATACAAAATCTCGTAATTGTAGGTGGAGAGCTCGATTCTCCACCGCAAGACTGTATCATTTTTGATCTTGCCCCGCTGGTGTTGTTGAACATGAAGGCTACCGACCGTTGGTCAGTGAGGAGAGTGAATCTCCTGCCGGCTAGGTAATGCCTCCAATGCCACGCCGCTTCAATTATAGCCTGGGCCTCCTTTTCAACAGATGAATGTCGACTTTCAGAGGCATGGAGGGTGCGGGAAAAGAATGCCACGGGTCTGCCTGCCTGGTTTAGAGTGGCGGCAAGGGTGACATCTGAAGCGCGCTCTCTACTTGAAAGGGCAGTGTCTCATCTACTGCGTGCATCCCGGCCTTGGCTATGTCTGCTCTAATACGGGTGAAGGCATGTTGTGCCTTGGCCGTGAGGGGAAATTGAGTGGACTGTATAAGTGGGCGGGCCTTGTCGGCGTAGTTTGGGACCCACTGGGCATAGCAGGAGAAGAACCCAAGGCAGCGTTTGAGGGCCTTGGGGCAGTGGGGGAGGGGAAGCTCTATGAGGGGGCGCATGCGGTCGGGCCCCAGGAGTCCGTTTTGGACTATGTAGCAGAGGATGGCTAGGCGGTTGGTGCTGAACACGCACTTCTCCTTGTTGTAGGTGAGGTTGAGGAGACTGGTGGTGTGGAGTTGGCGTCGTGGTCCTGCTGGTCATGGCTGCAGATGGTGACGTTGTCCAGGTATGGAAATGTGGCCCGCAGTCCGTGCCGGTCAACCATTCGGTCCATTTCTCTTTGGAATACCGAGACCCTGTTAGTGACGCCGAAGGGAACCCTAAGAAATTGATAGAGGCGACCGTCCGCCTCGAAGGCAGTGTATGGACGGTCCGATTTACGTATGGGGAGCTGGTGCTAGGCGGATTTAAGGTCAATCATTGAGAAGACCCGGTACTGTGCAATCTGATTGACCATATCAGATATGCGAGGGAGGGGGTACGCGTCGAGCTGCGTGTACTGATTGATGGTCTGGCTGTAGTCCACGACCATCCTGTGTTTCTCCCGAGTTTTAAACCAGCACCACTTGGGCTCTCCAGGGGCTATTGCTGGCCTCGATAACACCCTCCCGAAGCAGCCACTGAACTTCGGACCTGATGAAGGCCTTGTCCTGGGCGCTGTACCGTCTGCTTCTGGTGGCGATGGGCTTGCAATCCACAGTTAGATTGGCAAAGAGGGAGGGAGGGTCAACCTTGAGGGTCGTGAGGCCGCAAACGGTGAGTGGGGGTAGGGGCCCGCCGAATTTGAGGGTGAGACTCTGGAGGTTACATTGAAAGTCCAGACCCAGCAATAGTGCAGCACAGAGGTTGGGGAGAACGTAGAGGCGGAAACTGCTGAATTCTATGCCTTGGACAGTGAGATTGACCACATAGAAACCTCGGATCGGGACAGAGTGGGACCCGGAGGCCAGGGAGATCCGTTGGTTGGCGGGGTGGACCGCGAGGGAGCAGTGCCTTACCGTGTCCGGGTGGATGAAACTTTCGGTGCTCCCGGATTCCAGTAGGCAGGAGGTCACGTGGCTGTTGATTAGCACTGTCGTCGAAGCGGTGGCCAGGTTGTGAGGACGGGACTGGTCCAGTGTCATAGAGGCAAGCAGCGGGTGGTCGTACGAGGAGTCAGATGGGGAGCGACGGCGACCCAGGTCCAGTGTTCCAGTCCAGAGGGGGAGACAAAATGGCGGCGATGGCAACGTCCGGAGGACCTGTGGGGGAGAAGATGGCGGCGCCCATGCAGCGCACGTTGTAGGGGCGGGCAAGGTGGCGGCGCCCATGGTGCGCACGTTGTGGGGGCGGGGCAAGATGGCAGCGCCCACGGGCCGCACGTGGATCTGGGGGAGAAGATGGCGGCACCCACTGGCCGCACGTGGCCCCGGGAGCGGAAGATGGCGGCGCCCATTGTGCGATCGGCTGGGGGAAGGGAGCAATTTCGGGCGCGATAGCGGCGACTGCGCGGGCCTGGCACACCACCGCAAAGTGGCCCTTCTTAACGCAGGATGTGCACGTGGCGGCGCGGGCTGGGCAGCGCTGGCGGGGGTGCTTCTGTTGGCTGCAGAAGTAGCAGCGGGGACCCCCAGAGTGCGTGGTGTGGCAGGTGGCGCAGGCATATTGAGCAGGAGTGGCCCCAGTCGGGGGGGGGGGGGGGGGGGGGGGGGGGGGGGGGGGGGGGGGGGGGGGGGGGGGCTCATTTGTGGGGTCCAAGAGGAGTAGGAGGGGTGGGCCGCGCGGCGAGCGGGGTATGACTGGAGGTTGTGAGATGCGACCGTCATGGAGAGCGCCAAAGCTTTTGACTCCGCTAGGTCGAGCGTGGCCCCTTCCAGTAGTCATTGTCGGATGGGGTCTCACGCAATCCCCGTCATGAATGCATTACGCAGAAGGAGATTGGAATGTTCCGTGGCCGTGACGGCCTGACAGTCACAGTCCAGTACGAGTGGGATAAGAGCCCGCCAGAAGTCTTCGATCGACTCACCAGGCAGTTGTACACGAGTGGCGAGTACGTGTCTTGAGAAGAGAGTGTTTGTCTTCTGAACGTAGTTCTCTTTAAGGAGTGCCATGGCATCTGCGTAATTCGGGGCGTCCTGGATCAGCGGGAACACACTGGAGCTCAACCTGGAGTATAGAACTTGGATCTTCTGAGCTTCCGTCGGCGCGGGGGTCGCAGCGTTGATGTAGGCCTCAAAGCAAGCCAGCCAGTGATTAAAGTCCTTTCTGGTGTCTGGCGAGTGTGGATCCAGCTGCAGGCGATCTGGTTTGATCCTGATGTCCATAATGCAGAAAATCTGACTGTAATAAATTGATGCACTATCAATTGCACGAAAGACACGGATTGGTACAGTAGAGGCTTTATCACAGTCAGATGCGTGGCCTCCTACTGCAGCTGGCAGAATGGCGGATTAGGAGGAGTCATTCATATTTATACGGCTCCTTGTGGGCGGAGCTAGCCGGCAGGGGCTACCGGCGAACCTGTAGTATAGGTACAACCGTACATCCCCTAATACAGGTGCACACAGTTAACACAGTGGATCACCACACCGGCCTTGTGGGTTCAGGGAGGGCCTTCCAACCCCTCCCCTCCCCCATGCTTTTCCTTGTAGTTCCCCTGAGTTTCCTCCTCTCTTCCTCAACCCCCCCCCTCCCCTTAGAGTTGTGTGTCCCGATCTTTGCGGCTGATTGCCAGCCAAGCAGAATTCTCCGGTGTGCGATTGGGGAGGTGAAAGCTAGAGCATCGATCCTCTTTCCCATATGTAGCTCTGGCTGTTCTGATATCCTGAAGATTGCCACTCTCGGGCATGGCTCCACCCTCATCTCCACAACCTTGAACATTGCCTCGAAGAAGGCTGACCAAAACCCTACACGTTTGGGACAAGTCCAGAGCATGTGGGTATGGTTGGCTGGGCCTCCCTGGCATCGTTCACATTTATCTTCGACCTCCGGGAAGAACCTGTTCATTCGGGTTCTGGTTAGGTGTGCTCTGTACACCACCTCTTGAACTGCACGAGGCTGAACCTTGTGCAGGAGGAGGTGAAGTTGGCCCTGTTCAGTGCTTCGCTCCAGAGTGCCTAGCCCACTTCTGTCCCCAGTTCGCCTCCCCATTTTCATCTGGCTTCGTCCAGTGGCAGTCTCGCCTTGTCCAGTAGCTGTCCATAGATTTTCCCGTAGTTCCCCCTTTCCTTACTGTCCGTGTTTATCAGGTCCTCTAGTAATGTGGTTCCCGGGGCCCTTGGGTATCCTACTGTCTCCTTACGGAGAAAGTGCTTTACCTGGAGGTGTCCAAGGTTCTGTCTTGTCAGTAGTTTCAGGTCCTCTGTCATTTCGCTCAGCGTCGCTAATCTGTCCCCCATGTAAAAGTCCCTGACTTTTAGTGTCCCCCCGTCCTGTCTCCATTTTTTGAAAATGATGTCGAGCATGACTGGTTGGAGCTTGTGGTTTCCGCAGATGGGGGCCATGGGGGACATTTCGGTCAGACCGACATGTTGCCTCATCTGGTTCCATGTCCTTAGTGTGGCTACCACGGCTGGGCAGAATGTGTGTTTCGTCGGGGGAGGGGGGGGGGGGGGTGGTAGCTCTGCCGTGGCGAGGGCCCGGAGTGTCGTCCTCTTGCAGGAAGACTCCTCCATCCGCACCCATTCCGTGGTGGGTTCGCGTATCCATCCCCTCACTCTCTCTGCCATTGCTGCCCAGGGGTAGTTTTGTAAGTTTGGTAGTGCCAGGCTGTCCAGGTCTTTTTTCCTCTGCAGTTGATTTGGGGATTCTTGGATTCTTACCCTCTCACACAAACAACATGATCATTTTGTCTGTGTTGTGGAAGAAGTCGTTGCGGATGAAGATTGGTATCGATTTGAATAGGAAGAGGAACCTCGGCAGTGCATTCATTATTTGGTTGTATCTTAGTTTGTTCCCTTTTGGGAGCTGGAGCTTGTCCATAAGTTCCCCTAAGGTCGCTACTCTGCCTTCTACATACGTCCCCTACTATCAGTGTCGCTTTGCCCTGTCTCCAACTTTTGAAGGATGCGTCTATTGTTGTGGGGATGAACATGTGGTTTTTACAGATGGGGGCCATAGTGGACATCCCGGTCAGACCAAAGTGCCTCAGCGTGGCTACTACGACTGGGCTTTTTGAGTATCTGGCTGGGGGGATGCGGGTGCGGTCATAGCCAGTGCTTGGAGGTATATCCCCGTGCAGGAACTCTCCTCCATTCTGCTCCTGGTTCCTTGACTCATTCCCAAACCACCCCCCCAGCACACACAAACGCCATGATTAGTTTATCAACTTTGGTGAAGAAGGCCTTGGGGATGAAGGTTGGGAGGCATCTGAACAGGAAAAGGATCCTGGGCAGTATGATCATCTTAATTGTCTGCACTCTCCCTGCTAGTGAGAGCGGGACCAAGTCCCACCTCTGCAGGTTCCTTTTTATCTCTTCTACCAGATTCGTCAGGTTCCATTTGTAGATCCGTGTTCAGTCGTGCGCTGTTTGGATCCCCAGGTATCAGAATTTGGTCTGGGCCAGCCTGAATGGCAATCTTCGCAACGCTGCTTCCCCCCCCCCCCCCCCCCCCCCCCTCTCTCCTGAAGATCTACAAAGAAAATTTTGCTCTTGTTCAGGTTACGTTTATAACCTGAGAAGGCTGAAAACTCCATTAAGAGCCTCAATATTCTTTCCATGCTGGCTAGTGGGTTCAAGACGTAGAGATTCAAGTCAACCGCCTAGAGTGAAACGCTATGCACTCTGTCTCCCCTCCAAATGTCTCTCCACTCCTTTCCTGTTCTAAGTGCGATTGCCAGTGGCTCAATTGCCAGGGCAAACAGTAGTGGGAATAAAGGAAATCCCTGCCTCTGTGTAGCTGGAAGTATCCAGAACTAGTGGTGTTTGTCTGGACACTCACCATGGGAGCGCAGTGCAGCAGTTTCACCCACGAGGTGAAATCTGGCCCAAAACAAAACTGTTTCCGTACCGCTATGAAGTACTTCCATTCGACCTGTCAAAGGCCTTCTTTGTATCGAGGGAGTTGATCACTTCTGGTGTCCTTCTTCCCCGGGTGGGGTCATGATCATGTTCAGCAGGCGCCTGACATTCGCTGTTAGCTGTCTGCCCTTGACAAAGCTCATCTGATATTCTGTGACTACGTCTGGCATACAACTCACCAACCGCCTCGCCAGGGCCTTCGCCAGGATTTTGGCGTCAGCGTTCAGGAGTGAGATGGGTCTGTAATGACCCATCAGGTCTTTGTCCCTTTTAGTGAGCAGTGATATCAAAGCCTGAGCCAGCATTGGTTGCAGGGTTCCACTTGATAACCAGTCAATGAACATCTCCCGCCGGTGCAGGGTCAGTGTGGGAACAAAGTTTTTAAAGAAGTCCGCCGGGAATCCATCCGGCCCCGGTGCCTTCCCCGTCTTCATGGAGTTAATACTCTCTATGACGTTCCCCAGTTCTACTGGTGCTTCCAGGCCCCCGTCTCTATTCCTGTCCCATGACTGGCATGTCCAGTCTGTCGAGGAACCGCTTCATCTTCCAGTCTTCCTCCAGAGGCTCGGAGGTGTACAGTTCCCAGTGGAATGTCGCAACGGTCTTGTTAATCTCGTCTGGCGCTGCGACTAGTTCCTGTTCTTCACTTGTGCTATTTCCCTCGTGGGTGCCTGCTTTCTCAGCTGGTGAGCCAGCAGGTGGCTGACTTTGTCCGTTTTCTCATAAAAGGTCCCCGTGTCTGGCGGAGCTGTTTCACTGCTTTCCCGGTGGAGAGCAGGTCAAATTCCATTTGTAGTTTTTTCCTCTCCACCAATGGTTCTACGGTCGGGACCATGGAGTGCTGCCGATCCACTTCCCTGTATGCTATAGTCTCCACCCTTTTCACCGCCTTCAGTGCCTCTCGGAATGTGGAGGGTGAGACCTCTGCATTCTGGTTGCAGGTTACATATCTGTTGACGGCCTATGACATCTTACAGAGTGCCTTGTCAGCAAGGAGGTACGTGTCCAATCTCTGTAGGAGGCATTGAGCCTGGTCTGTCTCTAACCTCACATCCACACAGTGTGGTGCATGATCAGAGATGACTATAGCGGACTATCCGGTCCCTACCACCCCTGGAAGCACCAATTTCACCACTACAAAAAGTCGATCCTAGTGTAAACGCTGAAGACCTGGGAGAAGGAGAACTCTCTCTCCCTCATGTGAACCTCCATGAGTCTGCTGACGCCATCTGCTCCAAGATGTTCAGCTCTCTAGCCATGTTTGACTGTTTCCCCGATTTGGGGCTAGATTTGTCCATCCATGGGCCCTGTACGCCAGCGTTCTTCAAACTTTTTTCCGGGGGCCCATTTTTACCAACCGACCAACCTTCGGGACCCAACCCGGCCGACCTTCGCGACCCATGCCGGCCGACCTTCTCGACCCACGCCGACCGACCTGCACGACCCACCATTTTCTCTTACCTTGTTTGCTGCTGACAAAAATGGAGGAAATGGTGTTGGGTCCCTTTGGCCCTCGTACACGCTCCTCCAATGGAACCTGTTGGATGTAGGTGAAGCCATCCAGTGTCGGAAGGTATGGAGTCTCCATCTGTCCAAAGTTTTGCATTTTTTCCTGTAAAGTTTTATCAAATAAAACCCCCCCGAACTTGTACAAAATAAAAACAAAATGAATAAAATAAATGAAAAAAATAAAAATTAAATGAGTTAAATAAATGAATAAAACCCTCCCCAAACTTGTAAAACAAAAAGCTGCGACCGTTTTTAAAAAAAAGCGGCCGCACTGCGCATGCATGCCTGAAAACTATGATCTGGCATGCATGCGCAATGCGGCTGCATTTTTTTTACATGTTCGCAGTCATTTTGAAGGCCATTTGCAGCCGGCATTATTAACAGCCGGCTGTTGCGGCTGTTGCTCGCAGATTTGCGTGACTGGGAGCGCCGCGCCGGATGGCTCCGCGACCCTCTCGACACCCGCCCACGAGTTTGACAATGCCTGCTGTACGCAATTGAATCCCCCCACCTCTCGATAATGAATCAGTGGGAGTCCATGTCGGGGATTTCTGCCATGGTTTTCTTTATAAAGTCTGCGTCATTCCGGTTAGGGTCATGCACATTCACAAGCCCCACTGGTGCCCATTCCAGGTCACCGCTAACCATGGCACACCGTCTCTCTCCTCTCCCCCTCCCCCCCCCCCCCCCCCCCCCCCACCTCACCCCCGTCTTTGTCGCCGTGAGGTTTGTCCTTTTGTTGAACAGTATGGACACCCTTTAGTCCTCGTCCCGTAACACGCTTGGAACATCTGGCCCACTCAGCTTTTTCTTACACTCAGTCGGTTTTTCTCCTTCAGGGGCGTCTCTTGGAGGAAAATTACGTCGGCCCTCAGGCTTTCCAAATTGGCAAAGACTTTGGATCTTTTCACCGAGTTGTTAAGTCCTCTGACATTCCAGTTGACTATTCTGATGGGGGTTTCTGACCCCCCACCCTATGGGGTCAGCCACACTCACCATGTGGATGTGCCCATGCACTCTGGAGTTACCCTTTGTCTGGGGGCCGTCCAAAGTGGCTGTCATCACCTCATTTACCATATGGATGTACCCCTGCACTCCAGGGTTTCCCTTTGAGGGCCATTCAAGATAGCTGTCTACGATGTCTTTGTTCTTGTCATCGCTATGTGCGAGGTGTTGCAACCAGTGTCCTACTCTCTCCCCACTTCACCCACCTCCCATGGGTTCGTCTATCCCTCTGTCCCCCACTCCCTGTGCTCCTGTGGGCTTCCCCACCCCACCTTCTCCCCTCTGCCTCCCTGACCTCGTGTTCTGCCAGGCACTCTCTCTCTGGGAGGTCCCCCCATCCCTTTACCTCCCCCTGCTAGCCTGCTCACTCATGTGATGGCTCCCCACCCCCGGGAGCGATCTCTCCATTTCTTGCCCATTGTGTTTCTCTCTCCCACCCTTGCCTCTACTTTTCCATTTTGTACCCTTCTGCCATCTCTGCTCCCCCCCCCCCCCCCCCCCCGCCCCCGCCCCCCCTTAACCCCTGGGACTATTGCTGTTGATTTCTCCAGTCCGTTCCTGCAGATGCACACCTCCCCTTCACCCAGTGTGGTAAAATAGTGTTCCCTGTTCTGGTAGGTTGCTCACAGTTTAGCTGGGTACAGCATCCCAAACCAGATCTTGCTTTTAAACAAAGCTGCTTTGGCACCATTGAATTTGGCTCGCTGTTTGGCGAGGTCTGCCCCAATGTCTTGGTACACGCGGATTGTGTGACCTTCCCATTAGTAAGACTGCGTGTGTCTTGCCCAATTCAAGATCTTCTCCTTGTCCTGGAATTGGTGGAGTTTGGTGATGATGGCTCGCAGTAATTCTCCTGATTTAGGCCTCTGCTAAAGTGACCTGTGGGCCCTGTCCACTTCGGAGGGCTTGGGGAAACTTTTGCCCCGACCAACTGACCCAGCATTTTATGGGGTTTCTTCCCTCGGTGCCCTCGGGTAGACCCACAATTTAGAGGTTCTGATGGCAAAATCAGTTCTCTTGGCCCTCCAGTTTCCCTTTCAGTGTTTCCTGCGCCACCACCAAGCTTGCCACCTCAGTTTCCAATGAGGCGATCCGGCCACTTTGGTCGGTAGCCACCTTCTTGCGCCCCTGCAGCATCACCTCTTGAGCCTTCAGTCACTGCTCCTTTCTCTCCATCACTTCTCGAATGGAGCCAAGGCATCTGTGTCCGCCGACTTCACTGTCACCATAATATCCTTCTTTGCAGCGTGTTGCACGTTTTACTTGAGTGTAATTCGCGTTTATTGGAGTGTATTAACACGCCTCCGTTTAAAGGCCGTGTGCTTAACACTGCTAGGCTCTATGTATGTATTTTCAGCTCAGGAGTCGCCAGTTGCCGTATCTAGACAACTCACAAATATTCCAAGGTCAGGTTCAAAGTAATAAAACGATACACCGATTAGTAAGTTCCAAACGATCAATATTTATTATACAAATATAATAAATACGCATGCACACGCTAAGGGACTAAGCTATAACTAAACTAAGCGATCAGAATACTTAACTAAACAGGAACAGGCAAGGTCAGGGAGCGAGGCCTTCGTTCCGATCTTGGTCTGCAACCTTCAGAGAGTGTGCTGGTCGCTGGGGGTCTAGTGGGCCTGGTTCGCGTAGCGAGCGTCGTATTGTCACTTACGGTTCGGCGGCTGGTGCTCAACGGCTGGAGTCAGGATACAGGTCGAAGTTCTTGGTCAACGCCGGAGCACGAAAACAACAGACAGGACCATGTGTGGGGTCTATCTTTTATAGGACCCCAATGTCCGTGCCTCTTTTGGGGCGGGCTTTACCTTCAGGTATCGATTGGACCGAATTCTAATCGATATCTTTTGAATTCCCCCCCAATGTGAGGGTCTCTTCTTGATGGAGGGGGCGGTTTCTATAGTGGATACTTCTGGTGCCGCTCTGTCTGGACATCCACTTAAAGTATCTATTCAAACCTGAATGTTGCCATTGTGTGTGCCCAGATCTGGATTGCCTCATTAATATGCAAAGCGTTTTGCCATTAACACCTTTGGTTTGAGATCTTCCACCTGGCCAGAAACTAGTTTTGCTGCTTGCAAAATGCTAATCAGTCTTTGCAGACTGCTGTCTTGGCTAAACTGCTTTTTCCCTGCAGTCTTAGCAATTCTCCATCTTGTCAGTCCAGTGTCCATTTTAGGTGGCTACAGTGGCTACACAGCGTCTCTATGCTTAAGGAGCTCCTGTGTCAGGAGTTCCATATATTGGCCTATTTACAGAAAGACCGGCGTTAGTGTCGACTATCTGGTTCGCTCCAACATGTCCTGTTCCACCTCGGTCCGCTTGTCCGTCGCGTTGACTGTTCTTTCCTGGCTCTTACTGATGTTATTGTCCTTTTGGCCCCTATGTGGATTTGAGGGAATATCTCTGTGTCTATGCTGGTTTCGGAGAAGGATGGTGGGGTTTTTGGTTGGCTTAGCAGCCGATCTTTGGGCTAAAAGTGCTTAATTCCGAGTTTCCAAGAGGAGAACCACCTTTCCTGTGACTGCTCAGCACATCCCCACCACTGGAAGTCCCGATTGTGTACAATAATTTTTACTTTTGGTCTTCCGGTTGCGGTGATGCGGAGCTAAGCCGCACGTTCGGTAGCTCCTGCTATTTTTGGTCTTTTGGGCTCTTTTAAGGGCCCGTAGCGGTAGGGGCAGGGTAGGATAGCGGAGAGGGGGTAGGGTAAGATAGTGGTGAGGCTGAGACAAGGCTGGGTTGAACAGGTATTTCACTCGGGGCTATAGGCGAAGAATCGAGGGGTGGCTATTTTAGTGGGCAAGAGCTTGTCGTTTGTGGCGTCGAGTGTGGTGGCAAACAGCGCAGGTAGATACGTAATGTTGAGTGGTAGGCTTCAAGGGGAACGGGTGGTTCTGGTTAACGTGTACACCCCCAACTGGGACGATGCGGGCCTCATGCGGCGAATGTTGAGCCGGATCCCGGACCTGGAGACGGGGGGCTTGATCTTGGGAGGGAATTTTAACACTGTGTTGGACCCAGCCCTGGATCGTTCGAGGTCAAGGACGGGTAAGAGGCCGGCGGCGGCCTCAGTGCTGAGGGGTTCATGGATCAGATGGGAGGGGTAGACCCTTGGAGGTAGGGAGTTCTTCTTTTTCTCCCATGTCCATAAGGCCTATTCCGGGATTGACTTTTTTGTTCTCAGCAGGGCGCTAATCCCGAGAGTGGTGGGGGCAAAGTATTCGGCGATAGTCATATCTGACCATGCCCCGCACTCGGTGGACCTGGAGCTGGGGGAGGGGAAGGATCAGCGCCCGCTGTGGAGGTTAGATGTGGGGCTTCTGGCAGAGAAGAAAGTATGTGGGTGGGTCCGTAGGGGTATAGAGGGGTATTTGGAAGCCAATGACAACAGGGAGGTGCAAGTTGGGGTGGTCTGGGAAGTGCTGAAGGCGGTGGTTAGAGGGGAGCTGATATCTATTCGGGCGCACAGGGAGAGGGGGGAGAGGGCTGAGCGGGAGAGGTTGGTGGAAGAAATGGTAAGGGTGGACAGGAGGTATGCGGATGTCCCAGAGGAGGGGCTTTTGAGGAAGCGTCGCAGTCTCCAAGCGGAGTTCGATATACTGACCACTCGGAAGGCGGAGGCGCAGTGGAGGAGGGCGCAGGGGGCGGTATATGAGTATGGGGAGAAGGCAAGCCGGATGTTGGCCCACCAGCTCCGTAAGTGGGAGGCAGCGAGAGAGATAGGGGGAGCCACAGATGCAGGAGGGAAACTGGTGCGGAGTGGTAGGGACATTAATGGGGTGTTCAGATCCTTTTATGAGGGGCTGTACCGGTCGGTGCCCCCTAGGGAGGTGGGCGGGATGGACTGCTTTCTGGATAAGCTGGAGGATGAGCGGGTGGAGGGTCTGGGGGCCCCAATCGAGTTGGAGGAGCTGATAGAGGCGCTGTGGAGCATGCAGACCCGGGAAAGCACCGGGGCCTGATGGGTTCCCGGTGGAGTTTTATAAGAAATTCTCAGATCTGCTGGGCCCGCTGCTTGTGAGGACCCTGAATGAGGCGAGGGCGGGGGGGGGGAGGGGGGGCCTTTGCCCCCGACGACGATGTCCAGAGCAATAATCTCACTAATCCTGAAGTGGGATAAGGACCCACTCCAATGTGGGTTTTATAGGCCGATCTCGCTCCTCAACGTGGATGCAAAGTTGTTAGCCAAGATACTGTCCAGGAGGGTGGAAGATGTGGTCCCGATGGTTATACACGAGGACCAAACGGGGTTTGTGAAGGGGAGACAGCTGAATGTTAATGTGCGGCGGCTACTCAATGTTATGATGATGGCGTCGGCGGATGGGGAGGTGGAAATAGTAGCATCGATGGATGCGGAGAAAGCTTTCGATAGAGTGGAGAGGAGCTACCTGTGGGAAGTGTTGAGGAGATTTGGGTTTGGTGAGGGATTCATTAGCTGGGTGAGGCTTCTGTATAATGCCCCGGTAGCGAGCGTGGTGACGAATGGGAGGAGATCGGAAGACTTTCAGCTGTCCCGGGGGACGAGGCAGGGGTGCCCCTTGTCTCCCCTGCTCTTCGCGTTAGCGATTGAGCCCTTGGCCATGGCACTGAGGGATTGTGCGGGGGGCGGGGAGGAGCACCGATTGTCGCTGTACGCGGATGATTTACTGCTGTACATTGCGGATCCGGTGGGGGGGATGCCAGAGGTGCTGAAGATACTTGGGGAGTTTCGGGATTTTTCGGGCTATAAGCTCAAAGTGGGGAAGAGTGAGCTGTTCGTGCTGCACCCGGGGGACCAGGAGAGGGAGATACAAGAGCTCCCGTTGAAGAGGGCGGTGAGGAGCTTTAGATATATTGGGGTCCAGATAGCTAGGAGCTGGGGTGCCCTGCATAGGCTAAATTTTTTGAGGTTGGTGGAACAGATGGAGGAGGAGTTCAAGAGGTGGGACGTGTTGCCACTCTCGTTGGCGGGTAGGGTCCAGTCAGTTAAGATGACGGTGCTCCCGAGGTTCTTGTTTCTCTTCCAGTGCCTCCCCATATTGATCCCGAAGGCTTTTTTTAGGAGGGTTAACAGGAGTATTCTGGGGTTCGTGTGGGCGCGCAAGACCCCGAGGGGGAGGAGGGTATTCCTGGAACGAGGCAGGGAGGTAGATGGGTTGGTGTTGCCCAACTTGTGTGGATACTACTGGGCTGCAAATGTGGCAATGATCCGTAGGTGGGTGATGGAGGGGGAGGGTGCCACATGGAAGAGGATGGAGGCGGCGTCCTGTGTGGGCACGACTTTGGAGGCGCTGGTGACGGCCCCGCTCCCACTCCCCCCGGCAAGGTATTCTACGAGTCCAGTAGTGGTGGCTTCCCTCAAAATTTGGGGACAGTGGAGGCAGCATAGGGGGGAAGTGAAGGCCTCAGTGTGGGCCCCGATACGGGGCAATCACCGGTTTGCACCAGGGAGAATTGATGGTGGGTTTTTGAGTTGGCATAGGGCAGGCATCAGGCGGATGGGGGACCTTTTCCTCGATGGGAAGTTTGCGACTTTAGAGGAGTTGGAAGGGAAGTGGGGTCTCCCCCCGGGAACAATTTTAGATATATGCAGATTAGGGTGTTTGTTAAGCGGCAGGTGGCGGAGTTTCCGCTACTGCCGCCTAGGGGAGTGCAGGATATGGTGCTCTCGGGGACGTGTGTCGGTGAGGGCAGGATCTCGGCAATTTATCAGGTGATGCAGGAGGAGGAGGAGGAGGAGGCCTTGGTGGAAGAGCTGAAAGCGAAGTGGGAGGTGGAGCTAGGGGAGGAGATCGATGAGGGGACGTGGGCGGAAGCACTGGGGAGGGTGAATTTTTCCTCTTCTTGCGCATGGCTCAGTTTGATTCAGCTGAAAGTGCTGCATAGGGCGCACATGACTGGGGCCAGGATGAGCCGGTTCTTTGGAGGAGAGGACAGATGTGGGAGGTGCTCGGGGGGCCCGGCGAACCATACCCACATGTTCTGGCCGTGTCCGGCGTTGGAGGGGTTCTGGAAGGGGGTGGCGGGGACCCTGTCCAAGGTGGTCAGCTCCAGTGTGGAACCGGGCTGGGGGCTCGCGAGTTTTGGGGTAGTATCGGAGCCGGGAGTGCAGGAGGCGAGAGAGGCCGGCATTCTGGCCTTTGCGTCTCTAGTAGCCCGGCGTAGGATTCTTTTGCAATGGAGGGACGCGAAGCCCCCGAGCCCGGAGGCTTGAATTAACGACATGGCCGGGTTCATCAGGCTGGAGAAGGTCAAGTTTGCCCTGAGGGGGTCGGTACAAGGGTTCTTCCGGCGGTGTCAGCCCTTTCTCGATTTTCTGGCGGAGGGTTAGAGGGTGGTCAATCTCAGCAGGAACCAGGCCGGGGGGGGGGGGGGGGTTAGGGATTTGTTAAGGGGGTTTGTTTTTGTGACTGTTTGTTTGCTACTTGCTTGTTTTTTTTTGTATTGTTATATAATTTTTACTTTTGAACTTCAAAATTCTGCAGGTAAAACCTTGTTTACCACAGGCCTAACATGACCTCAAATATGAGAAAAGATGCCATTGTGTTCAATAAATCTTAATAATGTTAGAGTATGTAGCAAAAATAGTTTGGCTTACCATTGTGTCCTTCAATTTGCTCTGAAGTGTTGGCAAAAGCTATGTTGATAGAGCTATAAAGTTCAGGCTAAAAACTGAAAACAGACTTAACGTAAGTAAAATTATATCAAAGCGATTTTAAAAAAACCTGAAAGTTATTATTACAGTTGCTTACTGAAACCATCTGTTTCAAAAAGTATAAATTCAAATAAATCTTATCAGGTCTCTCATTCATAACATTTGAACATGAGTCCATGCTTTAAAAGGAAACTGTCAAGGCACATGAAAGCTCCAAACAGAGCTTATACTTTTCGTTAAAGTTCAAGGTTGTGAGGGGAGGGGGGCCTGTGCAGGGGTCCCTACACTGGCAAGTGTCGGTTGGCTAGTGAACGGAGGTGTGGTGGGGGGATGGGCCAAAGAGGTGTGAAATGTGTGTGTGTGTGGGGGGGGGGGGGGGGGGGGGGGGGGTTCGATACTGGGTGAGGTGTTTTTTAGAGGATGTGGATGGGGGGATTCTGGGAGGGGGGTTTCGATGGCAACAATGGGATGGGGTGAGCCAGGCCCAGTGGGCTGGGGCCGGAGTTACAATGATGTTGGATAGGAGGGGTGGGGGGAGGGAGAGACCCCCAGTTAGATTAGTTATATGGCACGGGAGGGGGTTGGGAGGGCCAGTAAAGAGATTGAGGGTGTTTGAGCACCTAAAAAGTTTCAAGGCTGATGTGGTTATGTTACAGGAGACTCATTTGAGGGTGAAGGACCAGGAGAGGCTTAGGAAGGGTTGGGTAAGCTAAGTGTCATACGGGGTTCGACAGCAGGGTGCGAAATGTTCCGGTTTTGGTCAGTGAGAGTAATGTTCCAGATGGAGAATATGGTGGCGGACCGGGAGGGTAAATACGTGATAGTGACAGGGGCATTGGAGGGGAGGTTAGTAGTGTTGACAATTGTGTATGGCCCAAAGTGGGAGGATGTAGGGTTCATGAGGAAGGTATGGGGGGGCCATTCCGGACTTGGATTCGCACAAGCTCATAGTAGGTGGGGACTGGAACATTGTGCAGGAGCCAAGGCTGGACAAGTCGCTTTGTAGCCATCTAGGATGGCCACTTACAAAGGGATGACCACTTACAAAGGATCCCAGGAAATATGGCCACCTGCAAAGGACCGTGGGAAATATGGTCAACCCAGGACTCAGACGCTCAGAGCTTATGTATATTGGCAACTCAGATAACTAGACGCTATTGAAACCCCAGCTACTTTGCATTCTAATGGACCATTTTCCCAGGACAAAAGACGTACTCAGGTGTAAAATACAGATCCAGACACATCGGCGCCACTCCCTTCACCCAGGAAGCCCAAACAGCCAAGGTCAATGACCACTCAGGACATGCCCAGCCATCAAGGCACCCGCCCCGTTATTGGCTAAAAGCGAAGGCAGTAATCGAAGCCTGCCGAATTATTGGGTCCAAAGCTAAGGACCACCCAAAAGAGCGCGAAACCCCGAAGGATAAAAATAGATGCTGCCATGTGTCTAGTCTCTTTAGGCCCCGGCGCACCGGCACTCTCTTGGTCCGGCCTACGCCTGATACCAATTGCAGCACCACGATCAGAAGCAAGTTCAAAATCAACGACTGCTACCAGACGGATGAGCCCAGCAGAAACCCAGCCATGCCAGATCCGAACAAAAGCCTTGTTCCTCTGCATAAAGCCGGGTGCCTGAAGTTAAGTACAGGTTGTTCGGTGTATTTTTGCTTGTAGTGTTTTACGTTGCATGTCGAAATAATTCTTGTGTGTAAATAAACTATTATTGAACTTGAACTAACTAACTGGTTGTTGGGTCTTTGATCGATATCCGGTTAAACCTTGTGGTGGTATCATCTGATACCTGGCGACTCTGTAAGCAATATCCTCATTAATAACTGTCAGATTAATATCTGAATAAAGTAGATACCCCAAACTTGGCAACATTATTGGTGACGCTAGTAAGATAGGATTCCACTCATTAAAATGAGCAACATTATTGGCGTCTCCGGTGCCGATTGGCAACAGCTTGCCCATTCTGGGGGGCGGGGCGAAGGCACTCGCTGGGCGTATGGAGGAAATGGGAGGAGAGGACCCGTGGAGATTTGTGCATCCGAAGTAGCGGGAGTACTCGTTTTTCTCCTCGGTCCACAAGGTTTATTCGAGAACAGACTTTTTTGTAGTAGGGAAGGCACTGTTGGCTGGGGTTAGGGGATCAGAATATTAGCTGACAGCAATTTCAGATCGTGCGCCGCATTGGGTGGACATGGTCTTGGAGAAGGGGACAGTGCAAAGGCTGGGGTGGAGATTGGCTGTGGGGTTGCTGGGAGACTGTAAGTTTTTGTGAAAAGATTAGGTGGGTAATTGAGGAGTATGTGGGTTTTAATTACACTGGGGAAGTATCGCAGGTGGTGGTGTGGGAGGCCCTGAAGGCAGTGGTGAGGGGGGTGGTTATATCGTCTAAGGCTAAGGTGGATAAAGAGAGGGTGAAGTGGCAAAGGCTGATAGATGAGATGTTGGAGGTGGGCAGGTGGTACGCGGGGGATGCAGATCCAGCACTTTTAGATTGAAAGAGGGAGCTAAGGGCTAGTTTTAATCGGTTATCCATGGGTAAGGCGGTGTGCCAATTGAGGCGGGCGAGGGGACCAGTTTATGAGTATGGGGAGAAGGCGGGACGCATGTTGGCAGGCCAGCTTCAGAGAAAGACGGCGGCGAGGGAAATTGTCCAGGTGCGGGATAGGACGGGGAAATTGGTGGTGGCCCCGAACCACATTAACAGGGTGTTTGAGGAGTTCTATGAAAATTTGTATAGGTCGGAGCCACCGGGGGAGGATCAGGGGATGTAGGAGTTCCTGGACAGGCTGCAGTACTCAAGGTTGGGGGAGGAAGACAGGGCTACATTTGGAGAGGTCAATAGGGGAGCAGGAGATAAAGGAGGCAATTGGGAGGATGCAGTCGGGGAAGCTGGCAGGGCCAGACGGGTCCCCAGTGGAGTATTATAAAAAATTTAAGCACACGTTGGCGCCACTGATAGCAGGGATGTTTTAGGAGGCGATAGGGAAAGGGGTGTTGCCCCATACTTTGGGGTAGGCCTTAATCTCTCTGTTTCTGAAGAAAGGTAAGGACCCGATGGAGCGTGGGTCATGCAGGCCTACATCGCGACTGAATGTGGATGTGAAGATATTGGCAAAAGTTCTGGTGGCTAGGCTGGGGCGTGCCTCCCGAAGGTGATAGACGGAGTTCGTGAAAGGGAGGTAGCTATTCTCAAATACAGGAGGGTGCTAAATGTAGTCATGACACCGGCTGAGGGAAAGGAGACAGATGGTGGTTGCGCTGGACGTGGAAAAGGCATTTGATTGAGTAGAGTGAGGGTATTTGATTGCGTTTCTTGAGAGATTTGGGATTGGGCCGAGATTTACGGAGTGTGTAAGGCTATTGTATAAGGAACCAAGAGCAAGTGTCCACACAAACAATATGACTTTGGGGTACTTTGCCCTGCATCGGCGAACCAGGCAGGGGTGTCCTATATTCCCTCTGTCATTTGCATTAGTGATTGAGCCTTTGGCCATCGCACTGGGGAACTTGGGGATGTGGAAGTGGATAGTACATGGGGGGGGGGCAGTGTGGAACATGGGTATCCTTGTACGCAGATGATCTATTACTGTATGTATCAGAGCCGAGTGCATTGATGGGTATACTGGAGCTTCTCCGAACGTTTGGATCCTTTTCGGAGTAAACTAAACCTGGAAAAAAGTGAATACTTTGTGGTGTCCTAGCCGGGAGTGGGAGAGCTGCCATTCCGCAGGGCGGTAATGGGGGGGGGGGGGGGGGGGGGGGGGTGCTCCATAGATACAATATTACTAGCTTGGTGGGGAGGGTTAAAGTGGATTTGGCAAGGTGGAATAGTCTTCCTCTGTCGATTGCAGGTCTGGTGCAGGTCATTAAAATTAATGTTGTGCCGTGATTTTTGTTTGTCTTTGAGTGCCTACCGATCTTCAAGGAGGTGGATAAGCTGATCACCTTGTTCATTTAGGGAGGGGGGAAGGTAGCCAGGGTTAGGAAAGCAGTTCTGCAGAGAGTAGTTCGGCAGGCAGGGGGATTGGGCCTCCCGAATTTATTGTACTATTACTGGGCGGCGAATGCCGAAAAGGTGAGGAGTTTGGTGGGGGGGGGGGGGGGGGGGGGGGGGCGGCAGGTAGTCCCAGTGGGTTAGAATGGAGGAGAGTCTGTGCAGAGGGTTGGGGCTGAGGGCATTTGCAACAATGCCACTCCCGATGGCTCCGGTAAATACTCTGTGAATCCGATGGTGGTGGTGGTGCTTAAGATTTGGAGACAGATGAGGTAGCACTTTAAGATGTGGGCGGGGTCAAGAAAGCTGTCGATTGGAGGGAACCATAGGTTTGAGCCACGAAAGTTGGACGGGAGATTTCGGAGATGGGAGTTTGGTTATTAAAAGAACGGTTCCTGGAAGGTCATTTTGCGAGACTTGAGGGGTTGGGGAGAAATGAGGGGCCGATTCTCCCAAAGGGAGACAAAGTGCCGACGCCGGAGTGAAAACGGGAGTGTTTCACTCCGGCGTCGGAGGCCGCTCCTCGCCCCCTATTCTCCCACACCCAGGGGGCGAGGAGCGGCGGCACGTCAATCTCGCCGCCTGAATGACGCGGCCGGCGGCGCCTAAATGACATCACCCGCGCATGCGCAGGTTGGCCAGCGCCAACCCGCGCATGCGCGGTTGCCGTCCTCCCCTCCGCTGCCCCGCAAGACATGGAAGATTGACCTTGCGGGGTGGCGGAGGGAAAAGAGTGCGTCTTTCAGAGATGCCGGCTCGACGATCGGTGGGCACCGATCGCAGGCCAGACCCCTCCTGAGCACCATCCTGGTGCTCGATCCTCCCTCCGCCCCTCCCTCCGCCCCCCCCACGCAGCGGTCGTGCGCTGTTCACGCCGGCAGCTACCAGGTGTGGTTGGCGCCGGCGTGAACCGGTCGGATTAGGAAGGTCGCTCGGCCCATCCGTGCCGGAGAATCGCCGCTCGACCGGAGCGGCGATTCTCCGAGCGGCCTGTCGCAAAACACGACACGCTGTTTTGGGGGGGTGGGAGAATCGTGTGCGGGTGACAGGGCGGCGTGGCGTGAATCGCCCAGCACTCCCGCGATTCTCCCACCCGGCGTGGGGGTCGGAGAATCGCGCCCATGGATTGGGGCAGGGGGAACTATTTAGATACCTGGAGTTCCGGAACTTTGCCAGGAAGGAGGTTCAGAGCTTCCCGATACCACCGGCCCCCTCGTTGATGGAAGAGGATGGGGGGTTATTAGTGATGTTGAGCACATTGTTTAGGGGATGACAACAGGAGTAATGGAGAAGAGGGTGGTGTCTTCGATCTCTGGGAGGATTTTGGGGGAGGATAAGGTATCCTTGGAGGGGATTAAAGCCACTTGGGAGGAAGTGTTGGGGAGGTTATGGAAGAAGGTCTGTGGTGTGAGGTGCTCCGAAGGGTAAACGCCTTAACTTTGTGCGCGAGTCTGGGGCTGATACTGCTGAAGTCAAGAGGGCGAGGATGAGCTGCCTCTTTGAAGGGATAGAGGATGTAGGTGAGCGCTGTGGGAGGAGCCCCACAGACCATGTTCACATGTTTTAGTCCTGCCCGAAGCTGGAGAAGTATTGGCGGGAGGTGTTTAAGGCCATCTCGGGGGTAGTACATGTGAGTTTGGAGCCAGGGTCCCTAGAAGCCATTTTCGGGGTGTCGGACCAGCCCGGGATGCAGGCAGAGGCAAATGTTTTGGCCTTTGCCTCGCTGATTGCCCAGAGGCGAGTCCTGCTGGGGTAGAGGTCAGCTTCTGCGCCCTGTGCCTCGGCTTGGCAGGAGGACCTGCTGGAATTATTGACACTCTAGAAGGTGAAGTTTGAGCTGAGGGGGAAGAACAAAGGGTTGTACAATTCATGGGGATTGTTTATCATGCACTTTCAAGAATTGGTTGTCATCGAACATTACGGGAAGGATGGGGGGTTATTAGTGATGTTGAGCACATTGTTTAGGGGATGACCGTTAATTTTCTTTTGGTAGTTTTGTTTTCCTTGGAATATAGGGTGATGTTGGGGTTTGTATATTGAAGGGGATGCTGTTTAGGGGATTGGTACTGCATTTGGTATTGTTGGTTTTCTCTTGTGTATTTAATGAAAATATGGAAAATGAGAATAAAAAGATGTTTTTTAAAAAGTTCAAGGTTGTACAATGGAAGTACAGATATTCTGTGCTTTTGTTATGATTGTGACTGATGGAACTTGGCTTGACAGATCCTAACTTTTGTTTTTTCGTTTAGATCCGTGGTAGGCAGCTACTGAACAAATTCACAGGATTATCGATGAATATTTAACAAAACGATAAAACATTAAGAAAAGATTAATTACAACACACAACTCCTTTACCCCTGATTTACCATTATAGCTATATACAGAACTGTAAGAATAACACAAGTTACAAAATCTATCCTGTAGTCTAATGTTCTTGGTAAGTGCACAGTCAGTGTAAACCAATTGGCAGACTGTGGTCAGACACACCACACTCAGAAACTAAGTGACAGATGCCACCCAAGACAACTTCTATGGAGTTCTCATAAATTCCCCCAGGCACGTCACACTTGAGCCAATTGGTCTCACTGGAGCTCTGACTTTCACATGAGGGTTTCCAAATTCCACAAAACACATTTTGGAATCTTCTCCCAAACAATGCTTTCTCTTGGATAGCTTCACCAAGGATCTGCCACCAGGGTTTTAAATTCTCCTCCCAATATGCCTCTGCCCTGGATCACCACATGCATTCTGGCTTCCATACAATCTCTCGCATCCCCAGCCACACAAAACAAACACCACTGCATCACAGGCTATATAAAGATGTCATTCACCTTTGGATCATCTCGAATATCTGGCTGCTTGCAAGCCAAAGTCCACAGGTCTGCAGGTTGCAGCCTTGTCTTTAACTTGAAGCCTCTGTCTCTGCTCTTGACTTTACAGAACAGAACATTTTTTTCTAGATTCCTATTCTTAATTCCTTTGAATTCATAGCCTCCCTGGAACTCTCTTCTGTCTCATTCCCTGGTTACGGGGGCTTTCTGTTCTTGAGCTTGGAATTGGCTTTCTGTCCCTGTGTATTGTCATGCATGTTCCAGCACTTTCTGTGGAGCTGCTTACTCTTGGGTTACTTTTTTCCAACTGAACTAACTGCTTTTGCTTTCTGTTTGGGCCCCTGGTTACTAAGCAACAGCCCAGTTTTTTTTTAAAAACCTTGGGCTGGATTCTCTATTCCTGAGGCTAAATGCTGACGCCAAAGTAGTGAATTTATGTACAGTGTTTCATCAGGGAAAAGAAAAAAAAATGTCCTTTGAAAGTCCGGTGCCAGTTAGAGGTTCAACCGGTCTGGTGCCCTGACGTTCCGCTGGGAGCGACGTAGCAGTGGCGGCGATGTCGATGCTGGCAATGTCGATGCTGGCTGATGTTGGATGACGCCTGGAGTGTGCCGAAAACCTCTTCATCCTCTGGCGTGGGCAGGGGAAGGAAGGATGGTCCTGGTGGGGTTAATATTGGGAGCGCCGGGGGAGGGGAGGGTGGCCGGAGAAGTGTGTATGGGTGGAACCTGCTGGTGCCAGGTCCCTGAGGGAGATAGTATCTTGGCGACCATCGGGGTACGCCACATAGGCATACTGGGGGTTGGCATGGAGCAAGTGCACCCGATCCACCAACAGGCCTTGTGGAGTCGGACGTGCCTATGGAGCAGGACCGGTCCTGGAGCTGCGAGCCAAGTGGGGAGCGACACCCCGGATGTGGAAGGCAAAAAGATGTTCATCGGGTCTGTTATTCGTAGCGGTGCACAGTAGTGACTGGATGGAGAGTGGTGCATCAGGGAGGACCTCCTGCCAGCGAGAGGCTGGGAGGTTCCTGGATCGTAGGACGGCCAGTTGGACGGCCCTCCTTACCATCCCGTTCTCCCTCTCTACCTGCCCGTTTCCCCGGGGATTATACCCTTCCCCCCCCTCCACCTCTCCTTCACCCTGTCTCCAATGGGTCTGTCATCCATACATGTCCACACAGTTCCTGTCTCCAAGATCACCCGCAGTCAGTAGGCTCCCCAATAGTTAGTGTCCTGGTATCTGGGGGAATGTTGTTGTTCCCTTGCAGAGGTAGTTTTTGATTTGATTGTATCTTTTTAAAAATGATTTTTATTGCCATTTTCAATTATACACAGTAACACTTTACATTCAACATTTACAGCACGTGTGGTTCTTATATACATACAATCTTTCTTCCTCCCTCCCCCACCCCCTTCCTGGCCCCTTCTTGGCACCCCCCTCTTTCGTTCAGCGTGTTCTGACCCTAGATCCTATTTTCCCATCCCCCTCCCTTCCCTTTATGTTTTCTGTTGCCGGCTGATGCACTATCAATTGCACGAAAGACTCGGATTGGTACAATAGAGGCTTTATTACAGTCAGATGCATGGCCTCCTACTGCAGCTGGCAGAATGGCTGATCAGGAGGAGTCATGCATATTTATACGGCTCCTTGTGGGCGGTGATAGTCGGCAGGGGCTACCGGCGAACCTGTGGTATAGGTACTACCGTACATCCCCTAATACAGGTGCACACAGGTAACACAGTGGATCAGCAAATTCACCCCCTGTTAAAAATGAGTCCGGCGGGTGTGGCGTGGAACTATATATAGAATTGTGAATTATTTACAGAGGGGAGGGGGAAAAAAGTATACGTCCATCTTGTAGTCTGGTGCCTGTCAGAGGTTAAACCTGTCCGGTGGTTTGACGGTTCGCTGGGAGCGACGTAGCGGCGGTGGCGATGTCAGTGCTGGCGGTGTCGGCGTTGACGACGTCGGTGCTGGCGGTGTTGGTGCTGGCCATTAGTTGGATGACTCCGGGAGCGTGCCGAAATCTTCCTCGTCCTCTAGCGTGGGCAGGGGAAGGAGGGATGGACCTGGTGGGGCTGATGCTGGGAGCGCTGGGGGAGGGGAGGGTGGCGCGTAGGTAGGGAAGTGTGTGGGAGTGGAACCCGAGGGAGCCAGGTCCCTGAGTGAGACCGTATCCTGGCGGCCGTCGGGGAACTCCACATAGGCATATTGGGGGTTGGCGTGGAGCAGGCGTACCCTGTCCACCAAGGGGTCCGCCTTGTGGAGTCGGACATGCCTACGTAGTAGAACCGGTCCTGGAGCTGCAAGCCAAGTCGGGAGCGACACCCCGGATGTGGACTTCCTAGGGAAGGTAAATACACGTTCATGGGGTGTGTTATTTGTGGCGGTGCACAGTAAAGACCGGATGGAGTGCAGTGCATCCGGGAGAACCTGCTGCCAGCGAGCGGCTGGGAAGTTTCTGGACCATAGGGCCAGCTGGACGGCCCTCCAAACCGTCCCGTTCTCCCTCTCTACCCTCCCGTTTCCCCGGGGGTTGTAGCTGGTCGTCTTGCTGGAGGCGATACCCCTGCTGAGCAGAAACTGACGCAGTTCATCACTCATGAATGAGAATCCCCTGTCGCTGTGGATGTAGGCGGGGAAACCGAACAGAGCGAAGATTGTGTTTAGGGCTTTGATGACGGTGGCAGACATGGGATGGCGAAGGGGAATCTGGAGTACACATCGACGACACTGAGAATATACGTGTTTAGGTCGGTGGAGGGGAGGGGCCCTTCGAAATCCACACTGAGGCGTTCAAAGAATCGGGAGGCCTTCACCAGGTGCGCACGGTCCGGCTGGTAGAAGTGCGGCTTGCACTCCGCACAAACCTGGCAATCCCTGATGACTGTCCGTACTTCCTCAACAGAGTAGGGCAGATTGCGAGCCTTGACAAGATGGTACAATTGTGTGACCCCCGGGTGACAGAGGTTGTGATGTAGGGCCTGGAGTCAGTCCACTTGTGCGCTGTGTTGCTCGTTTTGGGTGAGTGTGCTTAACACTCCTCCAATAGAGGCAGTGTGCTTAACACTCGTTTGGCTCTGTTTCTTATTTCTATGTTCTGGAGTCGTCAGGTGCCGTAAGAGACACCGTCACAAGCATCAAGGTCAAGTTCAAAGCAATAAAGCTATACACCAATTAGTAAGTCCAAACAGTTAGAGTTTATTATAACAATTATAATAAATACTCATGCACACGCTAAAGACTAACTTACTTCTCTACCATTAAACGACTAATACTTATCTAAGAAGGAATAGGCAAGGTCAGGGAACAAGGCCTTCATTCCGTTCTGGTCTGCAACTTCTTGATACTACTGGTCGGCACGGGTATAAGTAGTGCCTGGGTCAAGGTAGCGATTGTCGTTTTGGCACTTACTTATCGATGGCTGCTGCTCAACGGCTGGTGTAAAAGACAAGATCTGGAGGCTGGAGTCGGAGGCCGGAGACAGGAGACCGAACCATGTGCGGGACATTCTTTTATAGGTCCCCAGAGGTCCGTGCCCCTTGGGGCGGGCTCTCTCACCTGCTGGGGATCGATTGGGTCTTTCCCAATCGATATGATTCGAACCCCCCTATCCTAGGGTCGTTCCTTGATGGCTGGGGCGGTTCTTAGGGCTTATTGTCCTGGTTTCGTTGGCGCCATCCTGTCTGCTTAGCTATTGAAAAGTATCGATAGATACTTAAATGTATCTATTGTATCTGGGACTGTCCCGGTATCACCTCATTAGTATGCAGATCGTTTTCCCATTAACATCGCTGCCTGGACTCTGCAGCTGTGGGGAAACCGGTTTTTGCAAATGTCTGAATGCTGCAAGCTTCTGCAAGCTGTTTGCTCTTTACTGTCCGTTTTTCCTTGCAGTCTTTGCAGTTCTCCATTTTGTATACTGGTGTCCATTTTAGATGGCTACAGCCGGCACATGTACCTCGGGATATGGCGTCTGGGGTCTCGTTGAGTTTGCCGGGGCTTTACAAAATCTCGTAGTTGTAGTTTGAGAGCTCGATCCTCCACTTCAAGATTTTATCATTTTTGATCTTACCCTGCTGTGTGTTATTGAACATGAAGGCTACCGACCGTTGGTCAGTGAGGAGAGTGAATCTCCTGCCGGCCAGGAAATACCTCCAATGCCGCTTTCCAACGATAGCTTGGGCCTCTTTTTCGACGGACGAGTGCCGTATTTCTGAGGCATGAAGGGTGTGGGAAAAGAATGCCATGGGTCTGCCTGCCTGATTGAGGGTGGCGGCAAGTGTGACGTCTGATGCGTCGCTTTCTACTTGCAAGGGCAGTGTCTCGTCGACTGCGTGCATCCCGGCCTTGGCTATATCAGCTCTGATATGGGTGAAGGCCTGTTGTGCCTCGGCCGTAAAAGGACAGTGGATGGACTGGATGAGTGGGCAGGCCTTGACCACATAGTTTGGGATCCACTGGGCGTAGTAGGAGAAGAACCCCAGGCAGCGTTTGAGGGCCTTGGGGCAGTGGGGGAGTGGAAGATCCATGAGGGGGTGCATGCGGTCGGGATCGGGCCCCAGAACTCCGTTCTGGACCACATAGCCGAGGATGGCTAAGCGGGTTGTGCTGAACACGCACTTCTCCTTGTTGTAGGTGAGGTTAAGGAGAGTGGCGGTGTGGAGGAATTTGGCAAGGTTGGCGTCGTGGTCCTGCTGATCGTGGCCGCAGATGGTGACGTTGTCTAGATACGGGAAGGTGGCCCACAAACCGTACCGGTCGACCATTTGGTCCATCTCCCTTTGGAAGACCGAGACCTTGTTAGTCACGCCGAAGGGAACCCTGAGGAAGTGATAGAGACGACCGTCCGCCTCGAAAGCAGTATAGACGGTCTGATTTACGAATGGGGAGCTGGTGGTAGACGCATTTGAGGTCTATCGTTGAGAAGACCCGGTACTGCGCAATCTGATTGACCATATCAGATATACGTTGGGGGGGGGGGGGGGGGGGGGGGAACGTGTCGCGCTGCGTGTACCAATTGATGGTCTGGCTGTAGTCCACGACCATTCTATGTTTCTCCCCAGTTTTAACAACTACCACTTGGGCTCACCAGGGGCTGTTGCTGGCCTCGATGATGCCTTCTCCTCGATGAAGCAACCGCTGGACCACGGACCTGATGAAGGTCTTGTCCTGGGTGCTGTACTGTCTGCTCCTGGTGGCCCCGCCCACTGCTCCTCCAGCGCGGGAGAGAAGCCCGTGCTTCCATCCCGAGCCCCGAGTCCCGCCCCCCCGACCCAACACGCGGGAAAAGACGGGCAAATGACCCAACAGGACCGCGAACCACTCCCAAACTCTCAACCAGTGAAAAAAAAACAGATGTGATAAAACGCCCAAGTAAACAGATAAAAGTCCCAAAAAAGCGAAAAAGCAGAACAGCAAAAAGACATCATCAAATAGAACCGATAAAAGCGAAAGGATACCAAGGAAGACAAAGCTTCCGGGCTGTGTACACCGTTCCCCAGCCCCCAGTTCAAGTCCAGCTTCTCTGCCTGGACGAAAGCCCAGGCCTCCTCCGGAGAGTCAAAGTAGAGCTGGCGGTCTTTATAAGTGACCCAGAAGCGTGCCGGCTGTAACAGGCCAAACTTGACCACCTTCTTGTGGAGCACTGCCTTCGTCCGATTAAAACCAGCCCTTCTCTTTGCCACCTCCGCACTCCAGTCCTGGTAGATCCTGACCTCCGCATTCTCCCACTTACTACTCCTCTCCTTCTTCGCCCATCTCAGCACACACTCAAGGTCGACGAAGCGGTGAAAACGGACCAGCACCGCCCGAGGCGGCTCGTTTGGCTTTGGTTTCCTCAGCAGCACCCGATGGGCACCCTCCAGCTCCAAGGGTCCCTGGAACGACCCCGCGCCCATTAGCAAGTTCAGCATCATAGTCACATAGGTCCTCAAATCCGAACCATCCAGCCCCTCTGGGGGGCCTAGAATCCGCAGGTTCTTCCGACAGGTGCGGTTCTCCATCTCCTCCATCCTCGCTGACCACTTCTTGTGGAGCGCCTCGTGTGACTCCACCTTCACTGCCAGGCCCAGGAGTTCGTCCTCGCTCTCCGAGGCCTTTTGCCGAAGCTCTCGGATCTCCGCACCCTGAGCCGTCTGGGTCGCTATGAGCTTGTCCAGGGAGGCCTTAAGCGGTTCCAGGATCTCTGCCTTCAGCTCCCTGAAGGAGTGCTGAAGCAGCTCCTGCTGCTCCCGCGCCCACTGCTGCCACGCTGCTGATTCCCCGCCCGCCGCCATCTTGCCTTTCCTGCCTCGCACCTTTCTCTGCTCCAAAGCCGATTTTTTGACGGCTCCACTCCTGGTCTAGGCCATCCACCGGCGGAGAATCTTAGAGGAAGTGTTCCCACACGGGGGAAAGTCCAACCAGTACCGCTACGGGCCCTTAAAAGAACCCAAAAGACCGAAAATAGCGGGAGCTACCGAACATGCGGCTTAGCTCCGCATCACCGCAACCGGAAGTTCCCTCAGCACCCATCACTATTACATTTCTACCCCCAGATCTGCCACCACCTGCTCCATCTGGAACCTCACTCTCTTACCCACCAGAATCGCTAACCCCAGGCCCTGCCATCAAAGCCCGAGTGGAATACCCAACCCTTCCGCAGCCTCACCTGGTCCTTCACCTTCAGATATGCCTTCTCCAACAGCACCACGTCAGTTTTCCAACTCTTATATTTAGATTTATTGTCACATATACCGAGGGAGAGTGAAAAGTATGGTTCTGCGTACAGTCCAAACAGATCGTTTGATACATGAAAAACATAGACATAGAACATACAGTGCAGAAGGCAGCCATTCGGCCCATTGGGTTTGCACCGACCCACTTAAGCACTCACTTCCAGTCTTTCTCCGCAACCCAATAACCTCTCCTCACCTTTTTGGTCACTCAGGGCAATTTAGCTTGGCCAATCCACCTAACCCGCATGTCGTGGACTGTGGGAGGAAACCGGAGCACCCGGAGGAAACCCACGCAGCCACAGGGAGAATGTGCAGACTCCACACAGACAGTGACACAGCGGGGAATTGACATAGACACTGAGTGAAACATACGGAGTGTAGTGGCTACACAGTAGAGAAGATGTGTGGAGAGATCAGTTCAGTCCACAAGAGGGTCATTCAGGAGTCTGGTAACAGCGGGGAAGAATCTGTTTCTGAATCTGCTAGTGCATGCTTTCAAACTTGTGTACTTCTGCCCGATGGAAGAGGTTGGAAGGGAGAATAACCCAGGTGGGAGGGGTCTTTGATTATGCTGCCCATTTTCACAAGGCAGCAGGAGGTGGAGACAGTCACTGGATGGGAGGTGGGTTCGCATGATGGACTGGGCTGTCTGTGTTCACAACTCAATGTAGTTTCTTACGGTCTTGGGCTGAGCAGTTGCCATACCAAGCTGTGATGCAGCCAAAAGGATGCTATCTATAGTGCATCTGTAAAAATCGGTACGAATCACTGATGTTATGCCAAATTTCCTTAGTTTCCGAAGGAAGTATGCGCTGTTGTGCTTTCTTGGTCGTAGCATCGAGGTGGGTGGACCAGGGCAAATTGTTGGTGATGTGCACAGCTAGGAATTTGAAGCTGTCAACCATCTCCACCTTGGCACCATTGATGCAGACAGGGGTGTGTACGATACCTTGCTTCTTGAAGTCAATGACCAGACCTTAGTTTTACTGACATTGAGGGAGAGATTGTTGCCTTTACACCACGCCACTAGGTTCTCTATCTCCCTCCTGTACTCGATCTCATCGTTGTTTGAGATCCGACCAAATACGGCCGTGTCATCAGCAAACTTGTAGATGGAGTTGGAGCCAAGTTTTTCCGCATAGTACAGTATCTAGGGAGTACAGTAGCGGGGCTAAGCCGACAGCCTTGCGGGGCCCCAGTATTGAGAACTGTCATGGAAGACGTGCTATTGTTCAAATGAGAGAAAACTGTAGCTCTCTCCACCAGTCCCCCCAACCCTCGCAAGTTCCACATCACCACCCAGACCCGGGGGGGGTCTCTCATCACTGCCCTCCACTGCACCCCCCCCCCCCCCCCCCCGGCAGTCATAACTGTCGATTGGCACGGTAGCACAGTGGTTAGCACTGTGGCTTCACAGCGCCAGGGTCCCAGGTTCGATTTCCGGCTGGGTCACTGTCCGTGCGGAGTCTGCACGTTCTCCCTGTGTCTGCATGGATTTCCTCCGGGTGCTCCGGTTTCCTCGCACTCGTCCTGAAAGACGTGCTGTTAGGGTGAATTGGACATTCTGAATTCTCCTTCTGTGTACCCAAACAGGCGCCGGAATGTGGCGACTAGGGGCTTTTCACAGTAACTTCATTGCAATGTAAGCCTACTTGTGACAATAAAGATTATTATAACTACTATGCCTGGCCCTGCCCAGCAAGCGGGACCCAGCTCTACCCCTAGTCACCGTCAGCCTCCCTGCCCCTCCCCTTCCCAGAAATGCCCTAGCCAGTTCCTCACGAAACGATCTCACCCAGTATCATCCCCATCATTCACACTGCCCACGCCTATTGAGACCCATCCATTCAGGTTCCAACGGCTGGAGCTCCCCCCCCCCCCCCCACCTTGCTACCATTCACTAGCCAAATTGCTCCTGCTAGCGTGATGGCGCGTATTAGAGCTCCCTCCCCCACACAGTAAAAACAAACCAATACCCTGACCCCACACCTTAATCTTCCAAACTAACAAAACATGATAATCCCTCAAACTCAAAGCAACAAATCCCAACCAATAAACCCCAAACCCTCCCTTCCCAAATATCACTTAACAACAAAAACACAAAACCAAATGAGAGAAAAAAAACACACCAACAATGCCGAAAAAACCAAAAAGTAAAAGAAAAAAGCCTAACACCATCAAAGTCTAAACTCAATTCAGTCCCACTCCTTCAGCTTTAACGAACGAGTGTGGCACGGTGGCGCAATGGTCAGCACTGCTGCCTCATGGGGCTCAGGACCCGGGTTCGATCCCGACCTCGGGTCACTGTCCGTGTGGAGTTTGCGCATTCATTCTCCCAGTGTCTGCATGGGTCTCACCCCCACAACCCAAAGATGTACAGGGTAAGCAGATTGGCCACGCGAGATTGCCCCTTAATTGCAAAAAACGAATTGGGTACTTAAAATTAAAGAAAAGCTTTCACAGATGCCTCTGCCTCCTCTGCTCTCAAAATAGTAACCTTTGGAGTTATGTGTGACCCTCAGTTTCACCTGGTAGACCACTCCAGCCCTCACGTTGCTTTTATACAACGCCGCCTTCGTCCGACCAAAGGCCGCCTGCCTTCTCGCCAACTCTGCTGTGAGATCCTTGGATATACGTATACCACCCCCTTCCTACATCACTTCTTGTTTCAGCTTCGGCCATTTCAGCACCTTCTCCTTCGCGTGATAGCTGTTGAAGCAGACAATCACAGCCCTTGGTCGCTCAGTCGCCTTTGGTTTTGGCCAGAGTGATCGGTGGGCCCTGTCCAACTCGTAGAGGGAAGGGTCCTCCTCCTCTCCCATACACTTAGCAAACATCTCCGCAAAGTATTCTGTAGACCGCTGGCTCACCAGCCCCTGTTCTCCATGTCCTCCACCTTGGCTCTCAGCCCTTTTACTTTCAACCACCTTTCACAGCTCTTCTCCCATCGAGGTGAACTGGTGACTGTGTTGCGACAATGCCTCCGCCACTCCCTTCAGTACCGCCGTCGACGTCTTTGCCAAAGTCCCCTTCATCGAGGCAAGGCTCTGATCCACCGACTCCTTGAGCGAGGTCATCATCTCTATTCGATGCATATCAAAGTGTTTCGAAAACAGTCGCTCAAACTCCCTCGCCATCACATTGCCCAGCTTACCCACCGTAATAGGCACGGCCGCACTCGGTGAGCTTACTCCCGCCATCTTTCCTCCTGCTGAACACCCCACTAAACATGCCGGCGGACTTTTACTCGCTCCTTTTTCCCTGTATTCTTTTTCTGGGGTTTCAACATCCTTTAGATGCCTTAAGCTTTACTACGAATGATCATATGAAATTCTTCCCAACAGCTGGGTACAAAGGGCCAAAAGATAAATGCTCTAGCAGGAACCACCAAACTTGCGACCCCCACCTACATGCCGCCAGCGGAAGTCCCTGATGATCGAGAGATGATAGATGGAGCGAAAATTGGCTGGGTTGGATTTGTGCTGTTTTTTGTGTACGGACATTTCTTGGAAATTTTCCTTGTTGCCGGGTAGTTGTCAGTGCTGTAGCTGCATTGAAGCAGCTTGGCTAGGGGCGCGGCCGGTTCTGGAGCACGTCTTCAGTACTACTGCTGGAATATTGTCAGGCCCGTAGCCTTTTCACTATCCAGTACCTTCAGCCATTCCTTAATATCATGTGAAGTGAATTGAACTAGCTACAGACTGGCATCGGTAATCCTAAGGACCTTCAAAGGCCCAGATGGATCATCCTCTCGGCACTTCTTGCTTAAGATAGTTGTGCATACCTTATCTATTGCACTATGTTGGGCTCTCCCATTGAGGATGGGGATATTTGTGGGGCCACCTTCTCCAGTGAGTTGTGCGATTGTCTGGCACCATTAGCTGAATGTGGCAGGATCACAGAGCTTAGATCTGATCTGTTGGTTGTGAAATCACTTAGCTCTATCTATAACTTGCTGCGTATGCTCTTTTGCCTACAGGTATTCTCGTGCTGCAGCTTCAGCAGGTTGACACCTCATTTTTAGGTACGCCTCATACTCCCCTGGCATGCCCTCTTCATTGAACTAGGGTTGATGCTCTGGCTTGGTGGTAATAGTAGAGGGGTGGGAATATGCTGAGCCATGAGATTAGATAGTATTTGAGTACAATTATGTTGCTGCTGATGGCTCATAGCACCTCATGGTTGTCTGGACTTGAATTGCTGTATGTTTGAAATCTATCCCATTAAGCACAGTGGTAATGGCACACAACACGATGGAGTGCATCCTCAAAATGAAGATGGGATTTAATCTCTTCTGCTATTCCTATGTTCTTTCAGATGTTTATGAAAGATGTGATCTGAAGAAGATAAGTGTTTTTCTGGTTTCTAAGTAAATAGTCAGCCTTCAGCCCTCAATTGACAACAGTCATTTTTTAGCATTGACGGTTATCTCAGTGCTGTTTGTGGGATCTTGCTGTTGCGATGAGATGTATTGTCTAATAATTTTTTTCTCTTTATGTTGGTATTCTAGGTAGGTAAAGTAAGCTGTGTGTATGTGTGCCCAAGGTTAATTAGAAGGTTACTAAACAGGTTGTCTATGAGGTCAAAGAATGAAAGATTAAAGGTGTTAGGTTGATGCATTTCTAAAGAGAGGTTATGGTGAGTTTGAGTTACAGTAGGTGGTTCTAAAATTTGCATTGCAATGCGTGTGGGAAAATTGTTGTTTTCGCTGTTGACTTTCAAAAGGGAATTCAGAGAGGTGACAAAGAACATTTGCTCTGACGGGGTTCCATGAGTAAACAGAGGAAGGTACGTTGAGATTTATTGACCCAAAAGTAGAGGCAAAATTAATGTTTCTTTATGTTTGATGAAGTTGAGTTCAAAGAGGTGACCAATGGCGTCTGAGGTGAAAGGGGGAAAAGATACTTAAGGAAAGGGAGGTTTAACTGAATTGCTGAATTGAATTGCTGTGAGGGAAAGCCCTAAAAATTAGCTACTTTGTGTGGGATGCTGAGAAGCTGTGATTAGAGGCAGCCACTCAGACAGGAGATTCTTTGTTTTAGGAAACAATTTGTTTTTAAACTTCCTTTTGGAGTTCCATTATCATAGTGGAAGTATCTGAGAATTCATGTACCTTTATTAAATGACAACAATTTCTTGACTTGGGTAATATTTACTGGATTTTTCTGGTTAAAATCTATAAGCAGTCATTGCTAAAAGGATCTATCATTATGTACTTTTGACCAAATTATGTATTCTGGCTGGTAGTCATTGCCATGGGAAATGCACCAGTTGATGACGATTAACAGCCCACTTGCCAACCAATCAGCACTCTCATGGAGTTATAATTTTGTTGTTTCCCCTGACATTAGTGTTCTTGCAAATTGTCCTGATGAATGCAAAGACGAAAAGCTCACACAAAAAAAGTTATCTTGTTGAATGTAGTGTACTGGATTTTTAAGAATGCACTAACTTCAAAATTACTGCTAAACAGCCTCACGACGTGTAAAGCTAATTTATGTGGGGGAGGTTGTCAAATTTCTCCATAACTTTAAAAATACCACATTTCAATTTTCAAAGTTTATCTTTTAGTTTATATGCAAATCCAATCATAATCATTTATTTCACTGGCTGAAATTTTCAATTTGAAGTGAAGCATACCAAGTGCTTTTAATTTCTTGTGTTGCTCTGTGAATAGTTCGATGTGGTTCAGCAGCGACCTGGTGGCTGACCTCACTGATACTACATGCCAAACATGCTCTTTAATTGGTGCCAGATTTAAAATGCCTTCGGGAAAGGGGAAATTCACACCAGAGAAATAGCTCAGTCTTTGTGGGTGAGCTTCCTTACTTTGCCACTGACGCTGAAATCCGGGCATCATCCCATAAGACTTGCAACATAGAATTCTGACAGAATCCCGACAATGCAGAAGGACGGCATTTGGCCGATCAAGTCCGTACTGACCCTCCAAAAGAGCATCCACTTAGGCCCACTCCCCCACCCTGTCCCCATAACCAAGCACATTGATCATGGCCAATCCACCTAACTTGCACATCTTTGGACTGTGGGAGGAAACCCACGCAGACACCGGGAGAATGTGCAAACCTCACATGGACAGTCAACCAAGGCCGTAATCGAACCCAGGTCCCTGGCGCTGTGAGGGAGCAGAGCGTGACCAGATTTTATTTAGCTTTGATGAAGTTTATCACTGGGTAAACAGAATATAGTATCTTACTACTCAGCAAAGATGTGTAGGTTAGGTAGCTTGCCTGTGCTAAACTGCCCCTATGTGTCCAAATGGGCATAGAGTGGGGCAGTGGACCGAAGTAAGGTGCTCTTTCAGAGGGCCGGTACAGACTCGACAGGCCAAGTGGCCTCCTTCTGCACTGTCAGGATTCTATGAAAGTTAATAAATAGACCCAAACGAATCACGAGAATGAAGAGTGATTGGGATTAACAAACAGTTTACTGGAAGCATAGTCTGGAAATCTTTTGTGGCCCTGAATCCTTTGGCTTTTGTCATCCAGCCAGCTCTGCATTCAGGCTTGGTTGTTGTTGGAATAAGCATCTGTTCCCATGATATGCCATCAATGAACACACGAGTGGTGAACCTAACTGAGGCTTTAATGAACTAAACGGAAAGCCTGCTGGCCTTGGATCCCGAACTGAGGCAGCGGCGGAGACTACCCACCTTTATACCGAGCCCGAGGGGAGGCGGAGCCAGCAGGCAGTAGTTTACCACATTACATATAATACAGTGGCAGTTTACCGCAATACACATAATATATACTACAGTGGTTCGGAGCCAGCAAGGACAAGCCCAGACATGTAACAATACAATAGTGCTTTACCACATTCATTTTACCACAAATAGTCCAGCGGGGGTGAAGTTGACTTAAAGATCAAGTCTGTCAGGGGCCTTGATCTTCCGCCGTGATTGCCTCAGTCCCGGCTGTGGCGTGGGCACCGGTGTTGAGACCTGCACGTCCGGGAGTGCGTCGTCCTCTTCTTCACCCAGTAGTTGAGTCAGTGGAGGGGGGGGGGGGGGGGGGGGGGCGGTGTGTGGCCGGGGGTAGTGGTGATGGCCGCCGGTGGGCCTGCGGGTGCCAGACCTTGAAGTAGCTGGGTAGGGGTGGAGGGAGACGGTGTAGGATCGGGGTGGTGGTGATGGTCGCTGGGGAACCCGCAGGTGCCAAATCCCGGAGGAAGACCGTGTCCTGTCGCCCGTGATGATGTGCTATGTAGGCATATTGTGGATTGGCATGGAGGAACATGACCTTCTTGACGTGGGGATCTGATTTATGGCTCCTCACATGCTTCCGGACGAGGATGGGCCCTGGGACTGTCAGCCAGGAGAGAGCGAGACACCGGAGGTGGACTTCCTGGGGAAGGCAAACATACGCTCGTGAGGAGACTCGTTGGTGGCGGTACACAGGAGCGACCGGATGGAGTGGAGTGCATCGGAGAGGACCTCCTGCCAGCAGGAGACTTCTAGACCGTAGAGCCAGGAGGACGGCCTTCCAGACCGTCGCATTCTCCCTCTCCACCTGTCCATTGCCCCGGGGGTTATAGCTGGTCGTCCTGCTGGAGGCAATGCTCTTGCTGAGCAGGAACTGACGCAAATCGTCCCTCATGAAGGAGGAACCCCGATCGTAATGGATGTAGGTGGGGAGCCCAAACAAGGTGGAAAGACTGTGCAGGGCCTTGATGACGGTGACAGAGGTCATGTCAGGGCATGGGATGGCAAAGGGGAATCTTGAGTATTCGTCAACAATGTTGAGGAAGTACACGTTACGGTCAGTGGAGGGGAGGGGCCCTTTGAAATCGATGCCGAGGCGCTCAAAGGGGCGCGAGGCCGTTACCGGGTGCGCTCTGTCTGGCCGATAGAAGTTCGGTTTGCACTCCGCACAGACCTGGCAGTCCCTCGTCACGGTCCTGACCTCCTTGATAAAGTAAGGCAGGTTGCGAGCCTTGATAAAGTGAAAAAAATGGGTGACCCCCGGGTGACAGGGGTCATTGTGGAGGGCCCGGAGTTGGTCTACTTGTGCGCTGGCACATGTACCTCGGGATAGGGCATCTGGGGGCTCACTGAGTTTCCCAAGTCAAGACAAGATATCGTAGTTGTAGGTGAAGAGCTCGATCCTCCACCTCAGAATCTTGTCGTTCTTGATTTTGCCCCGTTGTGTATTGTTAAACATGAAGGCAACCGACCGTTGGTCAGTGAGGAGAGTGAATAGCCTGATGACCAGGTAATGCCTCCAATGTCGCACAGCTTCTACAATGGCTTGGGCTTCCTTTTCGACGGAGGAGTGCCAAATTTCAGAGGCATGGAGGGTACGGGAGAAGAAAGCCACGGGCCTGCCCGCCTGGTTGAGGGTAGCGGCCAGAGCAAAGTCCATCGCATCGCTCTCCACTTGGAACGGAATGGACTCGTCCACAGCATGCATCGCGGATTTGGAAATATCTGCCTTGATGCAGTTGAAGGCCAGGCGGGCCTCAGCCGTCAGGGGAAAAATGGTGGATTTAATAAGTGGACGGGCCTTGTCTGCATAATTGGGGACCCACAGGGCATAGTAAGAGAAGAACCCCAGGCATCTCTTCAGGGCCTTGGGGCAGTGGGAGTTCTAGGAGGGGGCGCATGTAGTCGGGGTCGGGCCCTAGGACTCCACGAGTTGTGCGGAAAACGCATTTTTCCTTATTATAGGTGAGGTTCAGGAGTTTAGCTGTGTGGAGGAAGTACCGGAGGTTTTCGTCATGGTCCTGCTGGTCATGGCCGCAGATGGTGACATTATCTAAGAACAGGAACGTGGCCCGCAGCGGTCAACCATTCGGTCCATTTCTCGTTGGAAGACCGAGACCCCATTGGTGACGCCGAAGGAAACCCTGAGGAAGTGGTAGAGGCGGTCCTCCGGGCGGATAGGGAGCTGGTGGTACGCGGACTTCAAGCCAACTGTGGAGAAGACTCGATACTGTGCAATCCAGTGCTTCTCCCCAGTCTTGACGACCACCACTTGGCTCTCCAGGGGCTGGTACTAGCCTCAATGATCCTCTCTCGTCGGAGTTGCTGGACCTCCAACCTGATAAAGGCCCTGTCCCGGGCCAGTGATCGAATGTTGCAGTGGCGTTAGCTGCCTGTGGGTCCAGCTCCAGGCGATCAGGCTTGAGTGATGAATTCATCTCAGATGTTTAGTTTATTAAATTGATATGCCATGGGGCATCACGGTGGCCTAGTGGTTAGCACAACCGCCTCACGGTGCTGAGGTCCCAGGTTCGATCCCGGCTCTGGGGCACTGTCCGTGTGGAGTTTGCACATTCTCCCCGTGTCTGCGTGGGTTTAGCCCCCACAACCCAAAAAAATGTGCAGGGTAGGTGGATTGGCCACACTAAATTGCCCCTTAATTGGAAAAAATTATTGGGTAATCTAAATTTATAAAAAAAAATTGATATGCCATCAATGAACACACGACGAGTGGTGAACATAACTGAGGCTTTAATAAACTAAATGGAAAGCTTCCTGGCCTCGGATTCCAAACTGAGGCAGCGACGGAGACTAGCCACCTTTCTACCAAACCAGAGGGGAGGGCGGAGCCAGCAGGCAGCAGTTTACCACATTACATATAATAGTGGCCATTTACCACAATACACATATTATATACTACAGTGGTTCAGAGCCAGCAGGGACAAGCCCAGACATGTAACAAGACAATAGTACAATACAATACAGTGGTTCTATGAGTTAATAAATACAAACCCAAACGAATCACAAGAATGAAGAGCGATTGGGATTAACAAACAGTTTATTGGGAGTATAGTCTGGAAATCTTCTGTGGCCCCTGTATCCTTTGGTATTTGTCGTCCAGCCAGCTCTGCATTCAAGCTTGGAATAAGCATCTGTTCCCACCACAAACTCCATGTTTGCTCTACAATGTTACCTGCGCTAAGCGAGGGGAGGAACAGCTCAATTGGCGATCCGCCCCAGCCAGCGCCAACTCGGCTTCCTTCCATCCCGTCCCGTCCCGCCCCGCGTCCGTGCGCTCGGTTCCGACTCGGGTGGGGGAAGTTAAACACAACACAATTTAAACAAAAACACTCGATCCTTACGCTGCTGCTCTGAGCGCCGCCATTTTCAGGGGAAGCCGCCGGTCGAGTCATCCCGGTCGCCAGTTGGTCAAAACAAACGCGTCATCGATTTGCAGTTCGCCGTCAAACCGGCCCAAGCGCCGCAGCTTGTTGGGGGTGGTTGGTTGCTGTTTTATTTTAGGGAGATCACGGGGATTAGCCTAAATTGTGTGTTTTTTTTGACGGATTTGTAGTTGGACCGTTTGAGCCGCTGGGGGTCCGAATTAACCGGTTTAAAGAAATTGTGACTTTGGGGGGCGGGGAACAATCACAAAACCGAAGAGGCTGCGGGGAATGAACACGTCGCCAGCGGCGTTGATGCTGGCTGGGTTTGACTGGACGGGTGGAACGCGGGACCGTTGAAACCGTTAAACCGCCGCCCGCACGTCCCCCGGTCGCCATGGGTAACCAGCTGGCCGGCATCGCCCCCTCGCAGATCCTCTCGGTCGACAGTTACTTTTCCGACGTCCACGAGTTCGAGTATGACAAGAGCCTGGGCAGCACCCGCTTCTTCAAGGTGGCCCGGGCCAAGCACCGCGAGGGCCTGGTCGTGGTCAAGGTGTTCGCCGTGCAGGACCCCTCGCTGCCGCTCACCGCCTACAAGCAGGAGCTGGAGGAGCTGCGGCTGCGGCTGCTGGGCGCCCCCAACTGCGTGCCCTTCCAGCGGGCCAGCTTCAGCGAGCGCGCCGCCCTGCTCTTCCGCCAGTACGCCCGCGACAACCTCTACGACCGCATCAGCACCCGGCCCTTCCTGGGCAACACCGAGAAGCGCTGGGTGGCCTTCCAGCTCCTCAACGCCCTCGAGCAGGCCCACCGCGCCGGCGTCCGCCACGGCGACATCAAGACCGAGAATGTCATGGTCACCAGCTGGAACTGGGTGCTGCTCACCGATTTCGCCAGCTTCAAGCCCACCTACTTGCCCGAGGACAACCCGGCCGACTTCAACTACTTCTTCGACACCTCCCGGCGGAGGACCTGCTACATCGCACCCGAGCGCTTTGTGGACGGGACGATGTTCAGCACTGAGCTGGAAGCGGCCAGAGACCCAACCACCCCACTGGTGGACCTGACCCACAACAACCAGAGGACCAGGGGAGAACTGAAACCAGCCATGGACATCTTCTCTGCAGGTAACACTTCGAACTGAACAGAGCCGGTTGGCTTTGAAGCGAACTATTCTTTATAGAATCGGGAGGTTTTACAGCACAGGAACCCCCGTCTGTGCCGGCCATCAAACGCCTGACTATTTGAATCCCATTTTCCAGCATTTGTTCCGTAGCCTTATGTATGTTGCAAGCCTTCAACTTGTTCATCATTGGAGGCTGGTTCCTCCAGGGAGTGCGACAGAGCCCAGCCTCTAGCACCACAAGCCTGTCTGCACAGGAGGGGGGGAAGAGCAATAGTGGTAGTGGATTTTATAGCTAGGGGAACAGGTGGGTGCTACTGTGGCCGTCAGCGTGACTCCGGGGTGGTGTGTTGCCTCCCTGGTGCCAAGGTCTGAGATGTCACTGAAGGGCACCTTAAAGGGGTTGGGTAATGAGGGAGAGGTCATGTTTCATGTTGGTACAAATTACATAGGTTGAAAGAGGGATGAGGTCCTGCATTAAGAATTCAGGAGTTGGGTAGCAAACTAAAAAGCAGACCTCTCGGGTTGTAATCTCTGGATTACTAGCAGTGCCACATGCAAGCGAGTACAGAACTCTGAGAACAGCACAGATGAATGTGTGGCTTAAGAGTTGGTGCAGGAGGGAGGTTTTTTAATACCTGGACCACTGGGACTATTTCTGGGGAAGGTGGGACCTGTACAAGCTGAACGGTCTGCATCTAAACCAGAGCGGGACAAACATCCTTGCTGGCAAGTTTGCGAGTGCTGCTGGGAGGAGTTTAAACTAATTTGGCAGGGGGAGAGGACGCAGCCTGTTAGCAGAATATGGATACAGCATAACACAGAAAAGCAATCAAGTCAAAGGGAATACAGCAGTGATAAGTTTAAAGGGAGTAAGACCACGCTGAATGGCCTCTGCTTTAATATCAGGACTATTGCAGGTAAAATGGATGAGTTAAGGGCGAGGATTGATTCGTGGAATTGTGATCTAGTAGTCACCGTGGAGATGTGGTTGAGGGAGGGGCTGGATTGGTAGCTCAACATCCGGGATGTGGAATCTTCAGGCGAGACAGAGGAGGGGGTAAAAGAGGAGGAGACATTGCACTATTTTTTAAGGAGTCAGCTACTGCAGTAAGGAGAGATGATATTTTGGAGGGAGCATCAAATGAAGCTTTGTGGGTAGAGCTTAGCATGAAACATTGCTTGGTGTTTATTATAGAGCTCTCAGATAGTCAGCGGGAAATTGAGGAGCAAATGTGTGTGGAATTCGCAGAGGTGTGTAAAAATAATAATAGGTTAATTATATTAGGTAATTTCAATTTTTCCAACATTAATTGGGATAGTCATCATGTTAAGGATTTAGATGGAGTTGAGTTCTTAAAATGTATCCAGGAGAACCTATTAGCTCAATCAATATGTAGAGGGTCCAACAAGGGACGGTGCAGTGCTGGACCTAATTCTGGGGAATGAAGCCGGACAGATGGATGATGCGTTGGTGGGGAGCATTTTGCTGATAATGACCACAGCATAGTACAATTAAGTTTGTTGTGAACAAGTTACAAAAAAAGGTTTTGAATTGGGAGAGAGTGGATTTTCGTAAAATAAGGCAGGATTTGACCAAGGTAAACTGGAAAGAGTTACTTGTGGGGAAATCTACAGAAAAGTCGGGGTGGTGGGTGGGGGTGGGGGTGGGGGTGTGGGGGGGGGGGGGGTAACAGACCCAACATGTTCCTCTCGGGTAATAGGAAGGGGTAACAAGTCCAGAGAACCATGGATGATCAGAGACATTCCGGAAAAGAGAAGCTTTTAGCAAGTACAAGGGGACCAAATCAATGGAGGCATTAGTGGAGTACAGAAAGTGCAGGATGGAGTTTAAGAAAGCAATTAGGAGAGCAAAGACAGGATATCAGAAAGCTCTGGCTGGTAAAAGTAGGGAAAATCCCAAGATATTCTAAAAGTATATGAATGGGAAGAGGATAACGAGGGAAAGAGTAGGGCCCATTAGGGACTAAGGGGAAAATATGTAGGTGGAGCCAGAGGACATTGGTAGGGTGTTGAACGAATGCTTCACATCTGTCTTCACCCAAGAGAATGAGGAGGTAGACAAGGAACTTGGAGAGAGACTGTGAGATTCTTGCAAATTGCCATAGAGAGTGACAAAATATTGGGAGGTGTTGGCAGGCTTAAAAGTGGATAAATCTCCAGAGCTGGATCAATTATGTCCCAGGATGCTATGGGAGGCAAGGGAGGAGATTGCAGGGGCTCTGAGGCAAATTTTTAATTCCCCTCTGGCCATGGGGGAGGTGCCAGAGGACTGGAGAATAGCTAATGTGGTTCCACTATTTAAGAAAGGTTGTAGAGATAACCAGGGAACTACAGACCAGCGAGTCTCACGTCAGTGGTAGGAAAACTATTGGAAACATTTCCGAAGGATAGAATCAATCTCCACTTGGAGAGGCAAGGTTTGATCAGGAATAGTCAGGCTGGCTTTGTCAGAGGGAGGTCATGCCTTACAAATTTGATTACATTTTTTTGAGCATGTGACCAGGTGTGTAGCTGAGGGTAGTGCAGTTGATGTCGCTTACATGGATTTCAGTAAATCGTTTGACAAGGTCCCATATGGGAGATTTATAAAGAAGGCAAATGCATGTGGGATACAGGGTAACTTGATATGGTGGATTCAAAATTGACTTAGCTGTAGGAGATAGAGGGTGATGACAGATGGCAGCTTTCGTCACTAGAAGCCAGTGTCCAGTGGCGTACCACAGGGATGTTTGTCATTTATATAAACAACATGGATGACTGTGGGGGGCAGGATCAGCAAGTTTGTGGATGACACAAAGATTGGCCAGGTGGTTAACAGTGAGATTGAATATCTTGCGTTGCAGGAAGATATAGACGGGATGGTCAAATGGTAGAAAGGTGGCAGGTGGAATTTAACCCTGAAAAGTGTGAACTGATACAGTTTGGAAGGAGTAATATGACAAGGAAGTATTCAATGAATAGCCTGACACCGGAACGTTCCGAGGAACAAAGCGACCTTGGAGTGTTTGTCCATAAATCTCTGAAGGTAGAAGGGCAAGTTAATAGGGTGGTGAAAAAGGCTACAGGTCATTTGCATTTATTCATCAAGGTACAGAGGGAGGTCATGTTAGAGTTGTATAGAACTTTGGTGAGGTCACAGCTTGAGTACTGTGTGCAATTCTGGTTGTCACATTATAGGAAGGATGTGATTTCACTGGAGGAGTGCGGAGGTGATTCACCAGGATGTTGCCTGGGATGGAACATTTAAGTTGGGAAGAGAGGTTCGATAGGCATGGGTCGTTTTCACTGTTGCAGAGAAGACTGAGGGGTGATCTGATCGAGGTATGAGGATTATGAAGAGCATTGGCAGGATGGGTAGGGAGCAGCTGTTCCCCTTAGTTGAAGGGTCAGTTACGAGGGGACTCCAGTTCAAGGGAGTGGCATGAGGATTAAGGGAGATTTGAGGAACAACATTTATCCAGAGGGTAGTGACGGTATTGAATGCACTGCCTGGGAGGCTGGTAGAGGTGGGTTGCCTCATTTCCTTTAAAAGGTGAGCCTGGATGAGCACTTGGGCAGGTCACAGCATTCAAGGGTATGGGCCAAGTGCTGGCAAATGAGATTAGGTAGACAGGTCGGGTGTTTTTCACGTTTCGGTGCAAACTCGATGGGCCAAAATTCATTTTCTGTGCTGTATTATTGTGTGATCTAAATGCTTTTTAAATGTTTTGAAGGTTCCTGCCTTGACCATCATTTCAAGCAGTGAGCTCCAGTTTGCCACCACCCGGTTTGGGTGAAAAAAGTCTTTTTCTCAAAGTCCCTCTTCATCATATGTCTTAATCCAGGGGTGGGCAAACTTTTCTGTGCAAGGGCCACATTCAGAAATTCACAATTTTAAAGGGCCGCATAGTATATTAAGTAAAATAATTACTTCACCCGGTTATGATTCTGGGTGCCTCATATAGAACATAGAACAGTACAGCACAGAACAGGCCCTTTGGCCCTCGATGTTGTGCCGAGCAATGATCACCCTACTCAAGTCAACGTATCCACCCTATACCAGTAAGTAACCCAACAGCCCCCCCCCCCCCCCCCCATTAACCTTAAAAAAAAAAAATTTTTTAATGACTTGGTGGGCCGCATAAAGACCTCTGGCGGGCCGCATGCGGGCCGTAGTTTGCCCACCCCTGTCTTAATCACTATGGGCAGCATGGTGAGACAGTGGTTAGCATTGCTGTCTCAGTTCCACGTACCAGGGTTCAATTCTGGCCTTGGGTGACTGTGTGGAGTTTACACATTCTCCCCGTGTCTGCGTGGATTTCCACTGGGTGCCTGGGTTTCTTCCCACAGTCCAAAGATTGATGTGCGGGTTAGGTGGATTGGCTGTGCTAAATTGCTCCTTAGTGTCCAAAAGATGTGCAGGTCATGTGGTCAGTGATAGCCAGATATTGTTACTGGTGATGAATAAGATAGTGTCATTAACATCACTGTTTATAGCAGTCATTGGAACAATGTGTTTAGGTTTGTTTCTAGTCTTTCATTTATGATTGAGCCTGAGCATCGTTGTACATGAGTGGAAACGAATTAAGCTGCAGCAGATCCCCATGCAGTAACTGCAGCTCTGCACTGACTCTCTTAAACTCAAAGTTCATCCTAAAGATAATGAGGACTGAACGGGGTACAATTTGATGTATTACTAACAGCTACATTATTTCATTGCATTTTCAAGTGTTAGCACTGCTGCCTCACGGCGCTCCTGACCCGGGTCCGATCTGGTCCTGGATCACTGTCCGTGTGGAGTTTGCACCTCCCCATGACTTCGTTGGTCTCATCCCCAGAACTCATAAGTTGGAAAAAAAATTGCAAAGTCAAGAACAATATGATTGTGAAATAAAAACCATGAGGGTTTAGACTTAGTGGTGCAACATTAAAAAGTTTATTGCAATCTATAATAATTTTGAAGTTAAATTAATTGTCTGTCAAAGTTAACCCTTTAAAATTTATTCAGTGCAAATAACACTTCCAGTTTGAGTCTGTATCTAAAAACATAATTTCTTTCATTAATAAATAGTCATATCTGATGTTTCCCACTACAGTGCTAGCTTGCTGCAGTCTTGTACTTCTAACGTACAATTTACGTTACACCTGTAAACTGTCACACAACATTTCATTCTCAAATGTAATTTACAAATTTAGTATTATGTTGTGGCGCATCCTTCTGTGAAATATCAAGCAGTTGTTGGTGGTTCAAATATTCCTAGACTTGTCTAATAGTAAATATCCTTAAAAACCTTGCGATGTACAGGGTTCTGTATTCTATTTACAAAGTTCTTTGTTCTCTTCAAATTTTTCCTGTAAGCACCTAACAGTGCATTATCACTGTTGATTGGACCCACCAATCAAGCCTCAAATTTGGAATTTAAACTAAAGCTGGTGCGTACACATCTGATTAAAATAACTTTATAACTGCAAAGTCATTCACTTCTATGTCAGATTGAAGGTTGATGCAGCAGTTTCCAACTCCAATAGAAATTGCTAAATGCCTTTGTGATTACAGCAGATGTTCATTTGCTGAGTGAGCCAAATCCCAGAGGAAAACCTGACTGACTGACCACGACTCCTTTTTGTATTCGTAAAAACAAGAAGAAATCTTTTGATCTCAGCAGCATAGAATTCCAGTACCACTTTTGAGGTTTAAAAATTAAAATATTTATTAACAAGAAGAAAATAAAGCATAAACACACAAGATTACCATCACACAATTAAAAGAGTCTTACAAACATTCCCCAAAAACCTACTTGGTCAGAGGCACAAGTATAAACACCTTCCAGGCACCACTCTCATAAATGTTTAACAATAAAATCCAGTAATGTTTCGCTTTGTGTGAGAGAGACCAGAACTAGGATGCACAGTTTGAACAATGGAGATGAAGAGGAATTATTTTCTGAGGATAGTTTGTTTCTTGAATTCTGTTCCCAGGGAGCGATGGAGTCTGGGATGTCCAGTGTGAGTTAGACAGATTATGGGAACAAGCAGGAAAATGAAATTAAAGCTACAGTCAGATCAGCTATTATTGCTGCGAGTTCAGTGTTCTATTAGACTGCACATTTTAAGATGAATTGTTGTGTTTTTGAATGAGTTTCTTTGTAGCTCGCATAGATAAAGAACCAAAGGCTAAGAAAGCAGTTGCATGGTTAAAACTTTTGTTCTGTGCTGTTTAGTAGTGAGAAAATAAATTTCTACGGTTTGTGCAGGATATGGTGTCTGATACAAGTATTTGTGTGGGCATTATACATATTTTTTGTAATGTCTGTATATTGTGGATACATAGTGTGTATTCTACACAACACGCACCTAAACAAAACTTTTTTTTATTACCCTGTATAGGGTGTGTTATTGCAGAGCTTTTCACCGAGGGAGTGCCTATGTTTGATCTATCCCAATTGCTGGCTTACAGGAACGGACATTTTTCCCATGAGCAAGTGCTGAATAAGATTGAAGACTTGAACATAAGAGGTCTGGTAAGCATAATCAAGTGACTCAAATTGCTTATTATTGCCAAAAGCATTGTGATATGCTGGAGTAAATATGTAGAACATACAGCTTTTGGAACCACTTTTTAAATATAACACTCGAGTGGAGTGTTGAGGAGGGAGGTTATAACATCTCAGAAATATGTACATCGAGTTTGTAACATTGTTGGCACATCTCATCACAATATTACACTGCACTCCGCCATTATGCATATTATGTGTTATGGTTTTAAGACATGGAATCCATCAACTGTAGCTGGTGGAACATTTGGCGGTAACATTGTAATTTACGTAACTAAGTTAGCGTGTGTTAGTGTACTGAGATGTGTTCTTCCAACGGGTCGCATAGTATTCTGTGCAAAAGGTGTACCATATTGCAATAATCATATTCTATAATATAAGAAAATATTCCAAGAAATAGTAAGGTACATGCTGTGTTGCACTCCCATTATGTGCTTATTTTTAAAAATTATTTTCAGGATGAGTGTTTTTGGCCTTTATAGCCCTTCAGTAGTTGCCCAGGCAACTAAGTGGTTTTCTTTTGTGTCTCAAATTTCAATAAGAGCCGAAAGAGTGACCAATTTCCTTCCCTGATATGAACCAGTTAGTTTTATACCAAGGGCTAGTCCTTAAATATCCAGATTTATTGAATCTACTTTTACAACATGTCATAGTGCGATATGAGCGTACAAACTATAGGCTGTGAGTACAGTACAATAAGCATTGCACTAACGTAACCACTGTTGGGTTTCCATAATGTAACCATAAAATCCCTCGATTTTGTAATTCCATCTCATCTAAAATTTGAACTTTCCACCCACTTTTCACCACTTTGGTCTCAAAAGTTGTTGTTGATTTACAAATCCACGGGCTATTGGCAGCCCTCGTTGCACAGTGGAGTGGCCATTCTTTATATACACATGTGGTTAGTGCATGTTAACAGACTATTTTACTGTGGAGAGCATTTTAAATTAGCTCCATCTCACACTTATATTCATGCTGTTTTCAAGTCAAGCACGAGATAGTAATCCTAGAGCAATAACCATGGCGTCTTTCTAAAAAAATTACTTATCCACACTGCCTTCCATTCTTAGTACTCCACACTGACTGTGAAATTAATTTACAATCATCAGGTATGTGTAGTGTGCTACAGTTGGCAATGCTTTCCCCCAGAGAACCATTGCAGGACCCAAGTTGTACTTCCTAGATTACTGATCTTGTAATCCTTTGACTGCTGCATCAAAGCACCATCTTTGCGTTGAAAGGCCATAGTCACGTAATAAGTCAATATTTAAAACTTAATAACTGATCACAGTTGGAGCACTATGAAGTTTATCATAGTTTTTCAAGGTATTGATTACAGTTTTTAATGCGACCCTTGCACATTGGGAACCATAAAAGCATTTCCTATAATTAGAGTTGGTTTAGCTCTGTCTGTTATGCTCAATAAGAAGTCTTACAACACCAGGTTAAAGTCCAACCGGTTTGTTTCAAATACGAGCTTTCGGAGCGCAGCTCCTTCCTCAAGTGAATGGCGAGGTATGTTTCGCCATTCACCTGAGGAAGGAGCTGCGCTCCAAAAGCTCGTATTTGCAACAAACCTGTTGGACTTTAACCTGGTGTTGTAAGACTTCTTACTGTGCTCACCCCAGTCCAACGCCGGCATCTCCACATCATGTTATGCTCAAGTAATAGCTACTCATTCCTAGATCTTTAATCTTTGTCTTTTTAAAGATTTGATAATACCTCCTCTTGTATTGCAGGTCAGCCAGATGATTCAACGTGACCCAGATACACGTTTAATAGCAGAAGAATATCTTAAACAACAGAGGGGCAGAGCTTTCCCAGAATTATTTTACACATTTCTGCAGCCATACATGGCACAGTTTGCAAAAGAGACTTTCCAGTCTGCTGATGAACGCATCCTGGTAATACGGAAAGATCTAGAAAATATTTTGCAAAATGTTTGTGGAGAAGAATGGACTGAGAAAAATGATGGAGAAACCAAAGAGCATGGGTTGGTTATTTTGGTGTCTGTTATTACTTCTTGCTTGCAGACACTCAAGTACTGTGATTCTAAACTAGCTGCTTTGGAACTGATTCTCCATTTGGCACCGAGACTAAGTGGCGAGATTTTGCTTGATCGTATAACACCTTATCTCTTGCATTTTGCCAATGACCTCATACCTAGGGTGCGAGCTGAGGCAGTCAGAACACTGACAAAAGTCTTGGCTCTTGTCAAAGAAGTACCACGCAATGATGTCAATATTTACCCTGAATACATTTTACCAGGTATTGCCCACTTAGCTCAAGATGAAGCAACTCTTGTCAGATTGGCATATGCAGGTAAGGATTGGAGTCTGAAAATGTCAGTTTTATTCTGTAGTGAGTTTTTCGTGTGCACTAATTGTATATGGTATGTGCCCAATGGACTTGCTTCATCCAATATGAGTGACAACCGTTGCGTTTAAAATGCATCAGGTAATGTAAGGAAGAAGTGCATTTGAGAAACTCAACAGAAACAACATATTTGATATCATTTTTGCGTTACTTCACTTATGGAAATGATTCATTTCTCATTGAACTGGGTCACGTTGAATCATCTGTCTACTGCAATCTTGACTATTAAGACAGAACTTAAGAAACACTAAATATACCAATATATTGATATTCCAAACCGAATAATTTTGGCTCAGAAAATTATTCAGTGAACTTTTGTTTATATATTGCTGAAAAGAGAGACATGTTGTCTACACTTTTGCCTTGTACACATCAGGACAAATCCAAGCATGCAAAATTTCAAATCACCACTACAAATTTATATTACAGGAGAAAAGGGCACTGATTGAATTAGAGTTGGCCCGTTAACCAACGAGGTGTTGCTATAATGAAAGCAATGAGGAACTAAGGCTCCTCAAGCTCCCCGGTAATTAAAAAAAAAAAGGTGTAAGACTTTAACATATTCCTTTTGTTTGCAGAGTGGGTCTCTGCCTATCACTTTAAAGCAAATCACATTGTGAGCTTGAGTGATTGTTACATTTGTTGTTATTATAGCTATTAGCATACTCTGGATTGTATAACCTTACTCAACCAGCCTGCATCTGCAAAACCCAAAACAAAGTTGGACTTTAACCTGGTGTTGTAAGACTTCTTGCTGTGCTCACCCCAGTCCAACGCCATCTGCACATCTTAGATGAGATTAGCAGCACTTGCTGAACAATTCTTTGCAGGCAAATAGCTACGTAAAAAACAATTTAAGATTGTCAGTTGAGCTTGTAACAGCTCATTTACTCTTGTGAGAATTGACATACATTCCTATGCAGGGACCCATTCTTTGCAAACATGAGGAATATGCTCAAGGCTTGTGTCTTTCTAAATTATCTGGGAGCTTGGGTAACCTACAGTTGTCCATTGCTTTTTCCAAAGCAATGTCTCGACCAATCAGAGTCGACTTGCCAACTAATCAGCAACATTTTCTCCAGTAGTAAAAATTGTTGTGATAGTTTGAAATTTGGTATTGGTGCAAGATGGAAAGCTTTGGCAACATGTCTCTCTTCTTAGCAGTATTCAAGTTCTGTACTATAACTTCTGGTATTATTGAAACTTAAAACATAGGGCAGCACGGTAGCATTGTGAATAGCACAATCGCTTCTCAGCTCCAGGGTCCCAGGTTCGATTCCGGTTTGGGTCACTGTCTGTGCGGAGTCTGCACATCCTCCCTGTGTGTGCGTGGGTTTCCTCCGGGTGCTCCGGTTTCCTCCCACAGTCCAAAGATGTGCAAGTTAGGTGGATTGGACATGATAAATTGCCCTTGGTGTCCAAAATTGCCCTTAGTGTTGGGTGGGGTTACTGGGTTATGGGGATAGGGGGTGTTAACCTTGGGTAGGGTGCTCTTTCCAGGAGCCGGTGCAGACTCGATGGGCCGAATGGCCTCCTTCTGCACTGTAAAATCTGATCTATATTGGGTTGACATACTTCAATTGTGGGTAATGTTATGATCCTTGTTGATGTTAAAATTGGATGGGGAAGATACCAGAATGGACCTTGGCTCAAAAGAGTGTAACTTCTTTTTAGAAAATGTGTAGCAATAGAGTCACAGAAACGCTAATTAGTTTTAACTAGAAAAAAAGCATTTGCTAAACATGACCGTGTAATTATGATACAATACTCCAGAACTCTCCCTTAACTTCACACATACACAGATTTGAAGGTTAACATGGGCTACAAAGTATATCTTAAGCTACAGTGGTCTCAGTAACACAATGTCCCTTTCAACACACACTGGCTGTGTGGTAAAACACACTGAACCCACGTGAGAGTCTAAGGATTTCTCCTCTGAATCCTCCCCCAGATGATCTTTATACCGTAAACACAACCATAGGTTTGTGACGGCGGGGCTGGAGGCGAGGTTCTGGGGGTGGTGGCAGACTGGGTTTGTGTACTTTAGTGACTTGTTTATAGGGTAAAAATTTGAAGGGCTGGAGGAATTGTATGAGTTGCCCAAAGGGAATGGCTTTAGGTACCTGCAGGTGAGGGATTTTGTGAGGAGAGAGGTGTCGTTCTTCCTGAGGCTGCTGCCTCCGTTTTTGCAGGACAAGTTGTCAGAGGATGAAAGAGGGGAGAGGAGGTGTCAAATATGCAAGAAATTGGTGGAGGAGATTAAACGCAAGGGGAGGAATAACTGGGAGAGGAGGTGCGGGCCAGGACGCATCCTCGTCGTGTGCGAGGTTATGCCTCATCCAGTTTAAAGTGCTGCATAGGGTCCACATGATGGTGGCGAGGATGGGCAGGTTCTTTACGGAGGTGGAAGTGGGGGGTGGGGGCGTGAATCACGTTCACGTGTTTAGGACTGAGATGGTTCTGGCAGGGATTCTCGGATGTTATGACCGAGGTTCTGGGTGTGGCGGTGACCCTGCGTCCGAAGGTGGTGGTATTTGGTGTGTCGCAGGGTCCTGGAATCTGGGGTGGCGGTGAAGGGGGGGGAAGAGGCTGTTTTTTTGGCCTTTGACTCCGAAAGCCTAGAGACAGATTTTTTTGTATTGGCGGGACTCAGAGCTGCCAAAGGCAGTGGTGTGCATGAGCAACCTGGCAGAATTCCTGAGGTTGGAGAAAGTCAAGTTTGCTTTGTGGGAGTCAGTAGAGGGGTTCACCCGGAGGTGGAAACCATTCATTGATTTTTTTTTCACGAAGAATTGAGGGGTTAGCAAGGGGGGGGGGGAGATAACGGGATAAAAATTGGGGAGGCGGGGTGTGTTGGGGCGTTGGTATCTGGGGAGGTTGGGGAATTTGTGGCTGTTTGTTTAGGTTGATGTGTTGCTCTTCTGATATTTTGTGTGTGTGTACAAATACAACTGAGCCAACACCCACACTAAACACCTTTGTGCATGAATCTAATTCATAGGTTTACCCTTCCATACACAGAAACAGTAAATTAAACCCACTTCAAGCTATACCTTATTTCTAATGTTTACCAATATAAATCCCTCAAAACTACCTGTGTTTTCCTAACAGTAAACTAAACTGAAACTAATCATTAAACACCAATTACCCTATAGTACAACCAACAACTTTATACACAACTGAAAATTAGTTTACATGGATTTTCTATCAAATTTTTTGAATGTTGTCAGACATTTTCTATCAAATTGTTTTAAATGTTGTCACGCAATGTTGAAAGAACAAACAAATTGGGGGTAATATTGATCTTTGAAGCCAGGTGCACATACAAGGTCAGCTTCGACTATTGTGTACAAACAGTAATAGAAAAATTAGATTACAAAATTGCAATGTCAAATAAAAACAAAGTGCTGGAAATACTCTGCAGGTGAGGTAACCTTCTGTGTAGAGGGAAATAGTTACTGATTCCTACTTCCTGATTTTCTGAGCCAAGATTCTTTTTCATTGTTGTCTTTCGTTACACTTTGGGCCAAGTTCGATGTTTAGCTGCTGTTATCTAAAGAGTCAAATGTTCTGCTCCTTTTCACAAACACCTTTATTTCACTTTAACAGACTCTGCACAAAACTCTCTCATCACCTGACACAAAGGCTACCTGACGCCTCTTTACATATCAGTGTCAATTATTGGATACTTAACATAAATGCGACAACTAATTGGAATGTCTCTTAACCCATTACTGTACTTAATAGGCGACACCTCCTGCCTTCACCATTCTGCCTGATTTTTTGATACATTGTTTTCCCTGGCATATTTATTTCCCAACTTGAGTCACCTTGTAACTGTGTCTCTGTAATAGTAATTAGATTTAAACTGTTTTGTCATCAGTCACCTTGTAACTGTGTCTCTGTAATAGTAATTAGATTTAAACTGTTTTGTCATCAGTTTATCTTTTATTACTGCAGATGCTCTGCACATTCAGATAGTTATTTTTAATTTACTTTTAAAGAGGTATGCTATTACTGTTAAGCTCTGTCCCTTTCTGTCCCACTCACCTTGTCATGACCCACATCGATGTGCTTTTCTATTGTCTCAATTTTTATCGGATTTCTAAATCTCTCTTTGCCTGAGCCCTCCTCCCTCATCTTCGTTTAAAATAATTTTCCCTACACTGGCCATATTCACTGTTCATTCTCTTATGTTTATATGCTTGTCCCTTCCTGTCACACCCTGGCTACCATTACCTTTATTGTTACCCAGCACTATTGTCTCATAACCCCAATCCTCAACCTTGAAACCCTATTTCCACTGAATAACTCTTCAGCTTTGGCTCCTGCTACATTTCTACTCTTGCCCTCTAACCAGGCAGCTAATCTGGCTGGGCATCAGACAGGCATCAGTGCAGAGTTAAATGAGGTTCTATCATTGAAATTGGGCATGTCTGCACTTTGCTGAGTGTACCAGGTTCAACACCTCTCAGTAGATTTCCTGCATTTTCTACCTTTCTCTTAATATCGAGGCCTAAGTCTTGACACTGAAATGAGGCTTATCAAACATTAGAAGATTGAATTATGGTATATGAATGAGACTGTTGGAACCTCTTCTGAGGTTTATCACTGCTCCCAATATTAATGAAGGTTGTTTTGTTTTAGACTTTTATAATCAAGAAAGCAGTTCAATCAATTTTGATACTTGTTCGACACTCCATTATTTTCAATTTTCCTTTGGTACAGTATTGATCCCCAATAGTCTGCTTCTTGAATTGTATCAATTTTAGCATTTGTTCTTAATTGGCAAAACACTAACCGTAATAGTACAGGAAACATAGTATCTGTTTAAGTGAAAGTTACTTGCTGAACTTTCATGTTCTTTCACTAATTCATGTTCTTGTATTTGAATAGAAAACATAGCACTTTTGGCTGAGACTGCCCTCCGCTTTTTAGAAATAGTCCAATTAAATAATTTGAATGTGGAAAGTGAGCTAAATGGTGAAGAAACAGAGGAAATGCTACATCCCAATGAAAATTATGACTCTGGTAATCTTTTTGCATTAAAAGTTCATTTTAAAATTTTCTGTGCAATTTGTGACACGGTGGTTGAAACATCTGTCTTAATTTCTTGAAACCTACAGTTGAATGCTAATGAACTGAATCCTATGTTTATAGAATTACAAGCTCTCCATGAGATGGTTCAGCAGAAAGTGGTGACTCTGTTGAGTGACCCAGAAAATATAGTGAAACAGACTTTAATGGAGAATGGTATAACCCGGCTTTGTGTGTTCTTTGGACGTCAAAAAGCGAATGATGTTCTCTTGTCGCACATGATCACCTTTTTGAATGATAAAAATGATTGGCACCTTCGAGGTGCTTTCTTTGATAGTATTGTTGGTAAGTACACAGAATTATAATAATGGATATCAGTTGAAAACTTATTTTTAATCTTATTGTCTGTATTTGCCTATATAATGGAAACATAAGTGTCCTTTCATGTTGCTTTTAATAAAAGAAAAATAACTATTTTCTATAATATTTGGATTAAATAGCAGGAGTTAATTTGTGATATTGAATTCTTGACGTACAGAGGAATTGTCTGTCCTCTAAAAATGTACTTAATTCTTGAGATGGTAATGCTGAAACACAACATCTTCTGTGTGTAGAATTAAGAATGGCTGTCTGAAGTGTTGAGACTTCCCTCTGCACTTTATGTTCTGATTCTTTGTAACTAATCACAGTAAATATGAATTTCTTAATTTCCTGTTCCCATTTTGTCTGATGTCATTTTCCAAATTCTTTCAGTCATGGTTGCCCTTTCCCACATTGTGAAATTTTACCCATCATGTCTGGTGTTTTGATCAGTCTGAGGCATTCCAAGCCTACTTATCTCATGTCTGTAACTGCTCTGTTAAAACTTGTAAGGGCAAAAAAGCCCAGCAGAATGCTTCTACTGGTCTTTTTTCTAACAGCGACTTGCTGTTTCTCTGGATTATACTTTCTCTGCCTCTTCCATTCTAATGCTATAGCCATGCATCCTGTTCTCCACAAACTGTAATCTTTATCCTGGATGGGCAGCTGAGACCTGTTGCTTGCAATTCCTATGCCCGGCATTCCTTCCCCAGATTTGATGCTGGGATTGAGTTGAACCAAATGGACCATGTGGCTGTCTGAGAACGCTTGGTAAGAATGATCATTGTATCATAAATTTTAGATTTGTAATGGAGAAGAGTAAGGAGCAGTCTAAAAGTGTAACTTCTAAATTGGAAGAGGGCTAAAGAGGAAATCTAGCCACACTAAAATGGAAGAAAAGATAGACGAATAACTTAACAGATCATAAGTGGTCTTTAAAGCGGAAATGTTTCAGGTATAGGATAGACAGGTTTCAAAAAGACGGATAGGCAGAGAAACCAGAGCCATGGTTTCCTGGATGGTGAGGAAGATAAACAAAAAATATGATGGGAAACAAAAAGATAGTTTATGACGGATGTTGGGTGAATTTCTCAATCGAGATCTAGGCCAAATAAGCTGAGAGGAGAAGTGAAAAGGGAAATAAGACTAATAAAGAGATAATAAAATATCTTCTATTGGCTTGTGGATAGTACGCTAGTAATAAGAGGTGGAATGGATCCTGTTCAGAACAAATAGAGGGTGAAATATGCATGGAGGCACAAAGTGAAACTAGAATACTTAAATGAATCATTTATGCTGTGTTTACTAAGGAACATTAAGTAGACAAAATATTGGTAAAGGTAACAGATGGGTGGAAAATTAGGAGAATTTACTGCAATTGGAGTGCATAAGAAACCTGGACTGGGTGGCTTGCATCCCAGGATGTTAAAGAAAGTGGGAGTGGAGATGGTGCAAGGGCTCGCCATAACCTTCCCTGGATATAGAGGAATTGCTAGATTAGAAAGTGGTAAATGTGTGACCCTCATTCAAGAGAGAGTGTAAAGACATTCCAGTAACTTTCGACCTGTCGGTTTAACATCAGTAGTGGATAGGGAAATATCAGCCGGTTGCAGGATAGGTTTGAGCTAATTAGAGAGCCAGCACAGATGTGTGAAGAACAGATAATACTTGGTTAATAGTTTTTCAACGAAGTAATAGAAGGCTGATGGAGGAAATGCAATTTATGTTGTCTGTGACTGTGTCTATGCATGCGACCCATCAGGGAGTGGGGGAGTTACCTAGATGCTGTGCTTCAGGAGGCAGTCATACCCCTTAGATTAACTACCTTGAATTCCATCAGTGTTCAGGGACAAGAAGGTGTGACTGTGAATGAGGTAGGTGGAAAGATCCAAGAGGTAGCACTGCAGGAGCCTCAGCCCCTGTCCTTGTGCAACAGGTTTGAGATTTTTGACCCCTCTGTGGATGAGAGCGGGGATGGTAGGGAGGATGAACAAACGGACTGTAGCGCCATGGTAAGGGAGTCATTCAAGTGGGGGGAGAAAAAATGTAATATTAGTCGGGGGTAGTATAGTTAGAGGAATAGAAACTGTTTTCTTTAGCCAGGATCAAGAGACACGAAGGCTGTGTTGCATGCCTAGTGCTAGGGTTCAGGGCATCTGCTCCGGGTTGGAGAGGAACTTGCAGTGGGAGGGGGAGGATTGCATTGCTGTGGTCCCTGAGGTACCAATGACATGGGAAGAACGAGAAAAGTGGTTCTGCGGAGAGACATTGAGGAGCTAGGCACTAAATTATATCATAGAACCTCCGAGGTTGCAATCTCTGGATTGTTATCTGAGCCATCTAGAGATGAATACATGGCTCAAAGACTGGCTTGAGAGAAGTGGGTTTTGGATTGTGGGGCACTGGCATCAGAACTGGGGAAAGTGGGTGCTGTACCATTGAGACGGATTGCATATGAACTGTGATTGGACCAGTGTTTTTTGCATACCGAACAACTAGGGAAGCAGAGGGGGCTTTAAACTAAATTGAGGGGAGGTCAGTTCCGAGAAGAGGATATGTAGGCTCCCAAAGCCAAAAAATATGACAGCATTACAAAGCATGGTGGTTAGCACAGCTGCGTCAGCGCCAGGGACCTGGGTTCATTCCCGGTCTTGGATGACTGTGTAGAGTTTGCTCTTCTCCCTGTGTCTGCGTGGTTTTCCTCTTGTTTCCTTCCACAGTCCACGATGTGTAGATTAGGTGGGGCTAAAGGTTTACTGGGATAGGGCGAGAGGGTGAGGGGGTTGGTGCAGACTCGATGAGCACCCACTGCACTTGGGTGTGACATGAAGGGACAAAGGGTGTATAAAGGTAAAAATAAAAGCAACACATAGGGATAAAATGGTAACCAGCCAAAATTAATGGCTCTTAACTTAAAAAGTACAAAGCATTCGGCACAAAATAGATCAATTAACAGCATATATAGAGGTTAGTGAATATGATATTATAACCATCACAGGGACTTGGTTACAAGATCAAAACTGAAAACTAAATATTCAGGGGTGTGAAATTTTTTACATAAGTACAGATATTACGATCCTGGAGCAGACCCCAAACTAATGGGGCTAAAGGCCGATACGTCCTCTGGATCTGATGGGTTGCATCTCAGGATATTAAAGGCAGTAGCTACAGAGATAGTGGATTCAGCTTTGCATGCGAGCTGTGGGAGAGGGAGCAAATCTTGAGTGAGACAGAGCGAGTATGGGTATCAGAAGTTTGCAGCACAGTGGGATTTCGATGCACCGGCGAAAGTGATGCTTTTTGCTTTTGTTGCAGTCTTCTTGCGGTTTATAGTTTAAGGCTATGCTCTGTAATAACAAGGATCAGAAAGGAAAGACCCTAGAGTATTAAAACAAAAGGTCTGGGAACGGTGTTCTCGCAGTTAGCGTTGCAGAGAAGTAGTCATGATTTTAAACTGTTTGGGCTTTGGAAGAAGGGATTAACTGAGAAACAACACATAAATGAAAGTCAGTTGTGTTACGACACCCTGGGCTAGGGCGCAGTCAATTCCAGCCCCCCTTGACCCTGAGTTGCAACACAATTGAATTAACCAAGAATGCTTCGAAAAAGACCCAAAGTCTTTGGCCATTGGCTGCCCAATAATTACAGTCACCAGATTTGTAAATTTAAAGAGAATTACTTTTTTTATTAACAACAAAATCTATAATGAAATTTGCAGCAAACACAACTGGTTAACTATTATCTAATTCTGATTTCCCATCTCCCGAGCCCCACCATTTTATCTTTTCCTCACCCTCATATATTTGCTTTCAGTTTGAGATTTTCACTGTAGATTCATTCAAGCCTCTGCAGTTTCAGAAATACAGTCGCTTTTCTGGAGAGAATACGAGGGAGAGAAACCAGGTCTCTCCCATTAGCATCCAAGATTCGGACTCTGCTTTCCTTAGTTCTCTGGAAATCATCCCACTCAGACAGGATCCAATCACCAACTGTTACAGGACAGAATTTGGCCTTTTGGCCAATTCAGTGGCTGCCACCAGCCAACTAATCGAACAGAGTCCCACCTCATTTCTCGAGTGCCACAATATCTGAGTTTTGCTGTCTAAAGCTAGCAGTGTTCCCATTTGTAACTTTTGAATTCCTCATTTCCCCTGCTCGACTTGAGATATATGTCTGTTAAGCATCCATGGATCAAAATGATAATGGCAAACAATAAAGAACGGGGACAAAATGGAATCAACAGAACAGCGTGTCATAATAAAGTAATACAAATAAGTAAGATGGCATAAGGGAGGTATTCTTATACAAGCATAATTTGTTTGTTCAAAAAGGAAGTAAATAAGGGCTTGAGGGTATTCATGGCAGGAGAGCCCGGACCTGTGATATGCTCCTCCTGTGCTATGAAAAAGCTTCAATTGTCCCTGGTGACCAACTGCAGCTATTGGCTAACTATTTTGAAGCTGGAGCTGAGGGTGGATTCACTGTGGAGCATCTGCAATGCTGAGCAGTTTGTGGCTAGCACGTTCAGTGAGGTGCTCACACTGCAGGTGAAGGTTGAACAAGCAGCAACGGCCACACGGCCAAGTGTGTATAGGGAGTACAGTAAAGGACTGAGCACACATTCTTGTAGGGCCCCAGTGTTGAGGACTATTGTGGAGGCTGTTACCTATCCTGACAGATTGATGTCTGTTGGTGAGGAAGTCAAGGATCCACCTGCACAGGGAGGGGTCAAGTCCAAGATTGCAGAGTTTGGTTACTAGTCTTGTCGGGATAATGGTGTTGAAGGCGGAGCTGTAGTCTATGAACAGTAGTCTAACGTAGGTGTCCTTGTTGTCAAGGTGTCCAGATTAATTTTCAAGGAGGCAGCTCTTGCCTCTTGAGGCTGTAATAGTGGGTATGGGCATGTCCAGGGCTGTTGGGGCAGGTGGCACTGATGTATTAGCTGGCTGTTCAAAGCAGGCATAGAACTTGTTCAGTTCATCAGGAGGGATGCTCCAGCCCCAGAGATTCTGCCTGGCCTTGCTTTGTAGCCTGTGATCTCGTGTAAGCCCTGCCATAGACGCAGTGGGTTTGTCTCGTTGGCCTGCGACTCTAGTTTGATCCGGTATTGTCTTTTGGTGTCCCTGATGGCTTTCCGTATGCCATGCCTGGATTTCTTATATAGGTCAGGGTCATCAGACTTGAACGCCACCGTCTGGAACTTCAGCAAGGAATGAATCCTTCGGTTAAGCCAGGGTTTCCGACTGGAGAACACCCGTATTGTCTTCTTTGGTACAGTCCTCGACACACTTACTGATAAAATCTGTGACGGTGGTTGCGTATTCGTCCAAGTTACCTGCCGCGGCCTTGAATATGGACCAGCCCACAGACTCCAAGCAGTCGAAAAAGTCCTCTGAAGCCTCGGACAAGCACTGCACGGTTTCTTGACTGGCTCAGCATGCTTGAGGTGCTGTTTGTAAGCCAAAATAGGAGTTCCGACTTTTGGTTGGATTTGCCAAAGTGAGGTCAGGAATGGAGCGGTCGGCACCTTTGATGCTTGTGTAGCAGTGGTCCAGAGTGTTTGAACCTCTGGTGGGGCAGGAGTTGGAGTTTGGATAGAACCATCCCAAGGTTGGCCTGGTTGAAGTCTCCAGCCACGTTTGTCAGGGCTTCAGGGTGATTTGTTTTTTGGTTCTTAATGGTGGTCTGATCAAAAGATACCTCAAACTTAGAAGTTGAGAGATTGTGTTTTTTTTATGCCAAGTGCTGTTATTGTACTACGTACGCATTTCAACAACCAGTACCACTTTCTAAAACCTGTGTGTAGTCCTTTGATTCTCACCAAGTTAGTACTGTACAATTAATATACCAACAAATAACAAACTGAATGCATGATTCTTTTAATTTCCTTGGTAACGAAGTTTGGGAGTAAACATTTAGTTTCATAGATTCCCTACAGTGAGGAAAGAGTCCATTTGGCCATCCAAGTCTGCACCGACCCTCTGAAAGAGCACCATACCATGGCCCACATCCCCACCTTATCCCCGTAACCCCACCTAACCGTTGGACTCTAAGGGGCAATTTAGCATGGCCCATCCACCTAACCTGCATATCTTTTGACTATGGGAGGAAACCAGTGCACCTGGTGGAAATGCGTGCAGAAATTACAAACTCCACATCGACAGTCCAACAAGGCCATAATTGAACCCCGGTCACTGGTGCTGTGAGGCAGCAGTGCTAACCACTGTGCCACCGTGCTTCCCTTTTTTATCTAACTAAAAGTGTTGAAGGTTTAAATTCTTGCTGCATTTCAAAGTATGTCTCTTGCTTGTTTGTGTAACATTGTTATGTGATCGATATCCACAGGGATTATCTAATACACCCTCAAACACGTTTAAACCTTTTGGTAGCCTTCCAGTAAATGGGACACCGACAAATCAAGCTTGGTTTGAAATTTAAATTCACACTTTTGTTAGTCGTCAAATTGGGATGAGTTCTGATTGTCAGAAGAATATTCTGTTTATAAAATGATTGTCTGCTGTTCTGTCGCAGCCGTAGTTACTTAGTTTTATATTGTAGAATTGTCTAATTTTGACTTTTCTGGGCTTCTGATTGGAGGAGAAAACCGGATGCGATGAACCATACTTTTCTTGGGAAAATTGTACCTGATCCAAGTTCAATCTTTTTGAGATTTTGTTCAGAAGATTGAAGATGCTCTTAATTTTCAACCTGTTATATTTTCAGGTGTTGCAGCCTATGTTGGATGGCAGAGCTCATCAATCCTTAAACCTCTTCTTCAGCAAGGACTCAGTGATGCCGAGGAGTTTGTGATTTATAAAGCCCTCAATGCCCTGACCTGCATGTGTCAGTTGGGACTTCTGCAAAAGCCTCACATCTATGAATTTGCCAGTGACATTGGTGAGATTGATTGTCGCAAAAAGGTTGATGGTCGCATCAATTTTCCTTTTTTTTAAGATGAGCGCTGGTCACCTAGTGCAGTCTCCACCAAGTTATTACGCATTGAGTACAGACAGGGCATCCACAGGCTGTTCAAACATGCTGCACAGCAGAGGACACTTCTGTGAACGCGGATAAGCTTTCTGATTGGGGATGGGTGGAGTTGGGGGGGGGGGGGGGGGGGTGGGGAGGTGGGTTGGAGAGAGGGTGTAATAAGGAAGAGGCAATCTGTCCCCAGGTAGTGATTTAGTGATTGGCAGCAAGAATTCTGATTTCTGCGCATAGTGGGTTTTTGATTTAAAACAAAAAATCATTCATGGGATGGTGAGCGTCACTGGCTAGGGTAGCATTTATTGCCCATCCCTATTGGGGAGTTAGTTTCCGGGGTAAGGTTATGCTTTGCAGGATCATGAGGAAGTCTGAAAGTGGAATTCTTATGGTTCTTGAGTAAATTCTCTCTCTGCTGTACACACCTGGCATTTATACATCTAGATTTGAATTAATTTTGGTTAAATTGTTTGAATTAACTTGTATGAAGTGAGAGGATGCTATCTTGCTGCCTTTCTCTGTAGCTATTGTGTTATCTTGATATTTGTTTCTTTTTAAGATGACCCTTTTTGTTTACATTAGCACCTTTTTTGTGCCACCCAAATCTCTGGATACGTTATGGAGCTGTAGGATTCATAACAGTGGTAGCACAACATCTGAATATTGCTGATGTCTACTGTAAACTGATGCCATATCTCAGTCCATTCATCTCACAACCAATAATACAGGTACAGTAAAAGTAATTTGGTTTGTTCCATAATTGATTGTTTTGTAACAAGCTCTTGCAGTTTCTATTCTTCTCTGCATTTAATTTCACATATGATGGAAATTTTAATCCGTTACCTATGTTAGCCAAATGAGATTGATGTTACAGCATGATTGGATTGTGCTCACAATGATGCTGGGACTTATTTTAATATATCCAAGTGCTGAGAAATGTCCTATCCTGGGTTTTTCTCAACTTGAAATTGTTTTGTCTGCCTTGAATGCCTTCTGACTAGCCACAGAATGATAGTTATAAATGCCTGGGAATAAATTACCTGTCTGTTTTCTTGATCATGATTGAACTCAAGTGCTCATGATTATTAAATTGGGAGACTTTGCAGACTCATTGGTTCATTCACAAATGCAGAATTGCTTGAGTAGATTAAGTTTCTATTATGGTTTTATGTTTTGTAGGCAAGTGCTTCTGCAGTTCCAACTACAGTCAGCCACACTTCAGCAAGTTTCATAAATGAACAGTCTAAAATATCTTTGATATATTTTACTGGACCTTATTTGCATGTATTCCATACATTTGTATTGTTTCACCGGAATGATTGTTGAAATGTTAAATGGAAAGTCAGTTGAATTATTTTGCTTATTGCCTCTGCCATTGAAGGTGAGTGGTGGTAATATTCCCACTCATTGTTAATCTGTTTGTAAACACTATATCCTAAACTAATTAACAGATTTTAACGGAGCTTGCTACACAGATAGGATATGGCCCAAAGCAGAACTGATCAGTTTTTTGTCGAAAATCTGGGTCCTGCAATTTTTTCAAGGATCTGATAACATTGGATATTAGGGCATATCGACTTAAGAATATGGAGAGTTTTATAGAGTTTTATTTAGAATGTTGTTGATTGTCTCTGCTTTGGAATTAATCTAAACCGAGTTTTCAGAGCAACTTGTTGGATGTGGATTGGCTTGAATCCTCCTCAGTGAGTTGGAAGCTCTGAATAATTTTTGTTTCAGCTTTGTTACAGAGTATCAAACAGGCAGGGAAAAGCTTCCAAGAAGAGCTATGTAATTGTAATAAAGTTGAGTTAGAACGGCATGGCAGAGATATGTCCTCTTCACTTGTTAATGAATGTTTTTCAGACTTGCAAGTTTTTTGAGGGGGGAACAGAACAGTGCATTAAAAAGAGTACAGATAGGAGTATTGGAATTCATGATTGAATCTGTAATTTCCTCAATTGGCTAGCTTAGGAATTATTAATTGGCAACATGAATTGCTTTTGTTCCTGAATGCTTTTTATGGCCTGAGCTTGAGAGTAAAGCATCAATAAACACCATATTTTAGGCCATGTAGTGACATAAATTAGGGGAGGAAAAACTTATCCAAATTCTTTAAATATTCTGACTCCATAGTGACTTTGCTAAAGATCAATTTGATTTTTTTGAGCGATGATGCTAGTCAATGTAGACATCGTGTTTCAATTGTATTTGTCTTTCAAGCAGCTTGTTTTTGGAATTTTTACAGATAGACAAGGAAATTGTACTGTTGAGTGTTCTCAAGGAGCCAGTCAATCGTTCTATATTTGATTATGTGTTACGATCAAAGGACATAATGAACTTGTACAGGCATTTGAACTTGCGCCAGAAAGTACGCAATGGACTCTTGCTGGAATGTCCACTCCCAGAGGATCCAATTGTTGTACAACTGTTAAAGAAACTGCTTTCACAGGTAATACTTAATATAAATGTATTTTAAAAAAAAATGAATATAGGAATCTCTAATTGCATTGTTGATTTGGATGAGGTACCAAGGACAAAGGTTGGGACTGGTAGGGCAGCACGGTAGCACAAGTGGATAGCACTATGGCTTCACAGTGCCAGGGTCCCAGGTTTAATTCCCCGCTGGGTCACTGTCTGTCCGGAGTCTGAGTCTGCACGTTCTCCCTGTGTCTGCGAGGGTTTCCTCCGGGTGTTCCGGTTTCCTCCCACAGTCCAATGATGTGCAGGTTAGGTGGATTGGCCAGGCTAAATGCCCTTTGTGTCCAAAAAGGGGTCATTGGGTTACGGGGATAGGGTGGAAGTGAGGGCTTAAGTGTGTCGGTGCAGACCCGATGGGCTGAATGGCCTCCTTCTGCACTGTATATTCTATGTTCTTTGTTATTAAGACATCAAGGTCCAATAGTTAAATAACCTCAAGCCAGTCTGAGTCTAATTATTTCCTGAGAAAGTTTGGCAGATTGATGGAAGTACTAATGAATTTTGGTCTCCCTGTCACTATTGGGTTTCCTTGTGTTTCTCAAGATTTTTTTCCATCTGCAATAAATTATGGTGTTTTGTGCATGGCAGACCTATGCTAGGTAATGGATTTGTACAAGTGTAAAAACTAATGACGATCAGGTTAGTTGCTCATATTACTGCTATTTGTTACAGCAATTATGAGTCATTCTAATCTACATATCCTTTCTATTGCTAAAAATAGCTCTCTTTGTGACTTCTGCACCATCTAGATTAAATATAGTCTCCTTTGCAGCATTAAATTAATAACGTTAATCCACTTTCAAACAATAGAATAAGTTTTCAAATAATAAGAGAAAAATTATTGATATCTAAACATGTAATGCATTCTTCAGTCATTTAAAAAAAAAATATATATTCTTCATAAAATTTTGGTGTGATTAACTGTGTTCTGGAGCTATTCTTTAGTAAGCACTCGATCTACAAAATATTTTTAGTCAATATCCAAAAAAAACGATACTTTTGGTGGCATGATGCAGAAATACAGCTATAAAAACGGAAAATGCTGGAATTGCTGTGCAGATCTGACAGCAGCTTTGGAGAGAAACAAAGTAAATATTTTAGATTGATGAACTTTGAGCAGAACTTGGAAAAGTTAGAGATGGAATACGTTTTTAAACTAGTGAGAGGGAGAAGGTGAGAGTAAAAACATAAGGGAAGGTCTGTGATCGCATGTTGGGAACGAGGGACTGGAATCACAATAGAGCTTGTTGTGCAGAGTCAGTGGAGTGATAATGGGTCAGGCAAAGAAATGTCTAGAGGAGGTGTAAATGAACAGCTGCTCTCCAAATGCAAAAAAATAAGTTAAGCAAGAGAAAATCCAAGCCAGCAATAAAGAAAATAAACTGGGAGCAGAAGTTGGTTCAAAAATTGTTGAACTCTATAACTAGTACGGAAGGTTGTAAAATACCCAGCTGAAAGATGAGGTGCAGCTCCTTGAGCTTGCTTTGAATTTCACACAGCAGGAGGCGGAGGTCAGAAAGGTCAACATGAGAGCAAAGCAAAGAGTTAAAAATTACAGGTGACTGGACTGGAAGCTCTTGGTCATGCTTACGGACTGATTGGAGATGTCCACAAATCTGTAACCAATGTAGTGGAGACTACACTGTCCTGTAGTATGTGGGAGGTTGTGCTCGTTACTGGTGACCTGGTCAACCACATGTACAGAAAGTGCTGTCAGCTGCAGAAACTTGAGCTCCGGGTTTCACTGTAGCACATCGGAGACTGAGAGTTGCCTCGGTAGCCAGCTGTAGCAAAGACCAAAGTAATGAAACTATCCCACCCGGCATCGGCATAGGCACTGGAAACGACAACAACGTACCTAGCACTGTCGATCCTGAAAAGTCCCCTTGCTAACATCTGGAGGTTTCTGTTAGAATTGGGCGAGTTGTTTCACAGACTAGTCACAAAATAGCTTGACAAAATAATTCTGACATACGAATCATACTTGACAGAAACCACCATCATCTTCTCTGAGTATGACCGATCCAGCAGAGGTGATATATTCGGGCGGGAGTTGCTCTGGGATATAGACTCTGGAGCTCATAAAGTTGCATGGATCCTGACCAAATATGGGAAAGGATACCTCTTGCTGATCACCACTACTGCCCCCCATCAGCTGATGAGTTAGGATTCCTCCATGTTGAACACCACTTGAATGAAGCACTGAAGGTGGCAAGGGCACAGAATGTACTTTTGGTGGAGAACTTTAATGTGCAGCACCACAAACTGAGCTGGCCGTGAACTATAGCACATAGTTGCTTGACCGGGTCTGTCGTAGATAGTGAGGGACAAACATACTTGACACCGTTCTCTTTTTAAAAAAAATGTTTTTATTCGGGTTTTTCCTTTCATACACTACAAAATAAGTCTGTGTAGACCAGATACAATTTACAAAAGCCAAACATTGGAAATACCCTCCCCCATCCTTTTATTTTATTTTATTTTAAAATATTTTTATTGAATTTTTTCATCTGTATACTATACTATACAATAGGTGAGCAAGACTGTTTGTATGTACAATTTATCTGTCCCCCTTTCGTCGGCCATTCCCCCGCCCCTCCCTTTGTTGGTCGGGCTCCAACATGGGGCCCTTTCTTCCTTTGTAGATGCTGTAGGCCCTCTTTTTAGTTTTGGATTACTCTTAACCCTATGGATTTGTGGGGAGCCTCCTCGGTCTTTTCTGTGTCTTCCGCCCCCCCCCTGATGTTGCCCTGGGACCCTCCCTTGCTGCCCCCACCTTGTTCCTATCTGCTATTTTTTGTCCTGTCTGCCCTCACTAGCCTCAGCCCCCTTCCTATCCGCTATTGGTTGAGAACAAATCTCGGAACAGGCTGATGAATAGCTCCTACGCTTTGTGGAAGCCCTCATTCGACCCTCGGATGGTGTGTTTGATCTTCTCCAGATGGAGAAATTCCGACTGGTCTGCCAGCCAGTCCACAGATGTGGGTGGTGCTGCTGATCGCCAGCCGAGCAGCATTCCCCATCGTGCGATTAAGAAAGCAACAGCAAGGGTGTCTGAAACCCCGAAGACTGCCACTCTTGGGCACGGCTCCACCCTCACCCTACAACCTTGGACAAAGCTGTCCAGAACCTGACAAGTTTGGGAAAAGGCCCAGAACATGTGGGCGTGGTTGGCCGGGCCACCATTGGACTGTTCACATTTGTCCTCCACTTCCGGGAGCACGGTAGCATGGTGGTTAGCATAAATGCTTCACAGCTCCAGGGTCCCAGGTTCGATTCCCGGCTGGGTCACTGTCTGTGTGGAGTCTGCACGTCCTCCCCGTGTATGCGTGGGTTTCGTCCGGGTGCTCCGGTTTCCTCCCACAGTCCAAAGATGTGCGGGTTAGGTGGATTGGCCATGCTAAATTGCCCGTAGTGTCCTAAAAACGTAAGGTTAAGGGGGGGTTGTTGGGTTACGGGTATAGGGTGGCTACGTGGGTTTGAGTAGGGTGATCATTGCTCGGCACAACATTGAGAGCCGAAGGGCCTGTTCTGTGCTGTACTGTTCTATGTTCCGGGGAAAACCTGTTCATTTGGGTTCTGGTTAGGTGTGCTCTTTGCATCACTTTATGAGGCTTAGCCTTGCACAGGAGTTGGAGTTGGCCCTGCTCAGTGCTTTGCTCCGGAGTCCCCACTCTAGTTCCGTCTCTAGTTTGTCCTCCCATTTCTGTCTTGCTCATCTAATGGTATCCTCGCCCTTTCTAACAGTTGTCCGTAAATGTCCCCACAGTTCCCCTTCTCCATGCAATCTGCCTCCAGCAGTTCCTCTAGCATTGTGTCTCTTGGGGCCCTAGGGTACATTGTCGTCTCTTTGTGGATAAACTTTTTGATTTGTAACTGTCAGAGCTCCTGTCCATTCGGTAGCTCCAGTTTTTCCCTCAGCATGTCCAGGGTTGGAAGTCTGTCCCCCATGTAGAACTCACTAACCGCTAGCGTCGTCCTCCCCCCCCCCCCCCCCCCAGTCCTGACTCCACTTGTGGTTACTGCAGATGGGGGCCATGGTGGACACCCCAGTTAAGCAGAAGTGCTGTCTCATCTAGTTACCAATTTTTAACGTAGCTACCACCACTGGGCTAGATTGGTACTTTGCCGGGAGTGGGGTGGAATGGATGGGAGCGCGTCGTGGCTAGGACTCCATTTTCACCCATTCCTTGCTCAGCTCCCTTACCTATCCCTCGCTGTCTCGGCTGTGGCTGCCCAGTCGTAGTATTGCAGGTTCGGAAGGGCCAGGCCACCCATGTTCTTCTCCTCTGCACTGTAGTTTTGGGGATTCTTGATTTTCTCTTCTCTTCCTCTTTCCACCCCCCCCCCCCCCCCCCCCCCCCCCCACACCATAATAATTTTAACTATTCCTTGGAAAAGATGCCTTGGGGATGAAGATCTGTATGGAGATATGTATGGATCTAAACAGGAAGAGGCTTGGGAGTACATTCATCTTGATCATCTGCTAGGGAGAGCGGGAGTGCATTCCATCTCTGCAGGTCCTTTTCACCTTCCTCCGCCAGATTGGTTGGATTCCATTTGTGGATCCGTGTCCAGTTGTGGGCTATCTGAATCCCCAGATAGTGGAATTTGTTTTGGGCTAGTTTGAAGGGTAGACCCTCCAGCCCCCCCCCAATTTTGGGTTCACCGGGTATATCTCGCTGTTGCCCAGGTTGAGTTTGTAGCCCGAGAAGGCCACAAACTCTTCCATGAGCTTCATGATTTCCTTCAAGCCTTTCCGCGGGTCCGAGATGTACAGGAGCAGGTCATCTGCATAGACCGAGACTGTGCTCTCTGCCTCCTCTTCAGATACCCCTTCAGCCTTTTGCGTCTCGCAGAGCGATCACCAGGTGTTCAATTGCCAGGGTGAACAGGAGCGGGGACAACGGGCATCGTTGCCTGGTGCCCCTGTGCAACTGGAAGTATTCAGAACTGGTGATGTTGGTCAGAACGCTCGCCTTAGGGGTTTTGTACTGGTTTCACCCACAAAGTGAACCCTGTCCCTAGCCCAAATCGCTCCAGTACCTCTGAGGTACTTCCAATCGACTCTGTTGAAGGCCTTTTCTGCATTCAGGGAGACGATCACCTCTGCTGTTCTCCCTGGATGGGGTTAGTATCAGGTTCAGCAGCCGTCTGATGTTTGCAGTTAGCTGTCCATCCTTGATAAAGGATGTCTGGTCCTCTGCGACCACTTCTGGTATACAGTTTTCCAGTCTCTTGACCAGGACTTTCATGAGTATTTTTGCATCTACGTTAAGCAGCGAAATGGGTCTAAATGATCTGCATTCCGTTGGGTCTTGGGTATCAGCGATATGGTGGCCTGTGTTAGTGTAGGAAGCATGGAGCCCCGTGCTAACGAGTCTGCGCACGTCTCCTTTGGGTGCGGGGCCAGAGCCGGTGTGAATTTTGTATAGACTGCATATATTTTGTATTTGCAGTCTTCCCCACCTGCATGGAGTTGATGCTCTCCATGACCTCACCCAGTCCTATTGGTGCTTCGAGCTTTCTCTGCCTATCGTCCCCCATGACTGGCATGCCCAGTCCATTGGGTAACCATTTCATCCCAGAGTCCCCGTTGGGGGGCTCAAGAGGTGTACAATCCCCATTGGCTCAGAGGTGTACAGTCCCCAATAGAAGGCCTCAAATGCTTAGATGACCTTTTTTGGTTTGGCTACCAGTCTGCCTCTGCTATCCTTTACCTGGGCCTTCTCCCTTGTAGCTGTAAGCTTTCTCAGCTGGTTCGCCATATAATACTGTGGCTACAACGACTTGGAATCCTGCAGCAAGCAACTCACCTCCTGACTCCCCAGAGCCTGTCCTCTGTACAAGGCACAAATCAGGAGTGTGATGGAATATTCGCACTTGGCTGAATGAGTGCAGTTCAAAGAACACTCAAGAAGCTCGGCCTGCTTGATTGATATCTCTTCCACAAACATTCACTTCCTGCGCTACCGACAAACGGTGGCTGCAATGTGTACCATCTACAAGATGCACTGCAGGAACTTAGCAACGTCCCTTCGGCTGCACCTTCCAAATCCAGGACGATTACGAGGTCAGCAGGAACATGGGAACACCACCACCACCTGCAAGGCCCTTAAGTCACTTACCATCCTGACTTGGAAATATTTCGCTGTTACTGGGTCAAAATCCTGAAACTCACTCCCACAGTCTGGGAGGATCAAATCAAAGGGATTGCAAAAATTTAAGAAAGCTGCTCACCACCAACTTCTGAAGCGCAATTAAAGATGAAATGAAAATCGTTTATTGTCACGAGTAGGCTTCAATGAAGTTACTGTGAAAAGCCCCTAGTCACCACATTCCGGCGCCTGTTCGGGGAGGCTGGTACGGGAATTGAACCGTGCTGCTGGCCTGCTTGGTCTGCTTTAAAAGCCAACAATTTAGCCCAGTGTGCTAAACCAGCCCAGATGGGCAATAAATGCTCACTCAGCACACCCATATTTCATAAAATTTATTTTAAAAATACGATGTGAGAAACAATGTTTTTCACAGAGCGAGTGGTTCGGATCTGGAGTGCACTGCCTGGAAATATGGTGGTGACGTGGTGGTGACAAGTCAACAGAAACAACATAGTGCTACAGGGAAATGGCAGGAGAATGGCACTCAGTCATAATGCTCATTAAGAGAACGCCGCTCAATGAACTGAATGGCCTCCTGCGCTATAACAATTCTGTGATTCTGTGAATAGTATACTAAAATGAAATGTATTTGCTTGGTAGTGCAAAACGCTGGTATGATGTCAGAGCTTTTTGTTTGGCACTCTTGAGGACAGATGCAAGAATACTAAATTTAAAGGGAACAAAAATTTGTACTGCATGTGAAAAGGCTGCTGATTGGTTGGTTGGCAATTCAACTCTGGTCAAGGCATTGCATGAGGGAACAGTTATCCATTAAGCTTTTGATTAAACTTAAATTTTAAAAAAAGTCAATCAATCAGCATGCTTTTCTCATGCAGTATAACTTCCTTTTGAAATTCGATATTCTTGTCTGTCCTGATGAATGCAAGATGGAAAGCTTAATCATATATCATTCAGTAATACTCAAATTAAAAGGGATACAAGAAAGTTATTTCCCTTTGGGCCATAGATAATGAGGAGGTAAAAGGGGAAGTTTTGCATTTTCTGTGCTTGCATGGAAATGTGCTGCAGAAGTAGGAGGCATTGTGAAGAATATTGAGGACTGGACCTGGGTATTGTGGAAGGAATGGTCTCTTTGAAGAATGTGCAAACTCCACACGATCAGTGACCCGGGGCTGGGATCGAACCCAGGTTCTCACTGCCTTGAGGCAGCAGTGCTAACCACTGTGCCACGTGTCACCCTTGGCTTTGGGGGATGGGGTGATGGTAGATGAACTGAGAGATATTGGCGTGTAAGTGCACAAGTCCCTAAAGGTAGCAGTACAGATAGATAAGTTTGTAAAGGCATATGGAATGCTCTCCTTCACTGACAAGAGGTATAGAATACAAAAGTAGAGATATAATGATAGAATTGTATAAAACACAGGCAAGGCCATAATTGGGGTATTGTGTACAGTTCTGGTCACCATGTCACAGGCAGGATGTAATGGTGGGCAGCACGGTGGCGCAGTGGTTAGCACTGCAGTCTCACGGCGCTGAAGTCCCAGGTTCGATCCCAGCTCTGGGTCACTGTCCGTGTGGAGTTTGCACATTCTCCCCGTGTTTGCGTGGGTTTTGCCCCCATAACCCAAAGATGTGCAAGGTAGGCAGATTGAACACGCTAAATTGCCCCTTAAATGGAAAAAATGAATTGGGTACTCTCAGTTTAAAAAAAAAAGGAAGAATGTAATTGCTCTGGAACGCGTGCAGGGAAGATTTAGCAGACTGTTGCCAGGGCTGGAAAATTGTAGCTACGTGGAGAGGTTGGGGTTGTTTGGCTTGGAATAGAGAAGGTTGAGAAAGGCATGATTGAGGTATACAAAATTGTTAGAGGTGGAGATAGAGTAGACAGGAGGAACCTGTTTCCCTTGGCAGAGTGTTCAAAATCAGGCATCATAGATTCAAGCTAGTTATAGTCTGCTATGCAGAAGGATATGAGGAAAAACTTTCTGCAGAGGGTGGTGGGTGTCTGGAATTTGCTGCCCAAGTTAGTGCTGGAGGCAGAGACCCTAAACTCATTTTTTAAAAAAGTACCTGGATCTGCCCCTTAGCTGCCAGGGCAGCACAGTAGCACAAATGGATAGCAGTATGGCTTCACAGCACCAGGGTCCCAGGTTCGATTCCATGCTGGGTCACTGTCTGTGCAGAGTCTGCATGTTCTCCCCATGTCTGCGTGGGTTTCCTCCGGGTGCTCTGGTTTCCTCCCACAGTCCAAAGACGTACAAGTTAGGTGGATTGGCCATGATAAATTGCCCTTAGTGACCAAAAAGGTTAGGAGGGGTTATTGGGGTACGGGGATAGGGTGGAAGTGAGGGCTTGGGTGGGTCGGTGCATGCTCGATAGGCCGAATGGCCTCCTTCTGCACTGTATGTTATATAAACAAAGAAGAACAAAGGAAAATGACAGCACAGGAACAGGCCCTTCGGCTCTCCAAGCCTGCGCCGATCCAGATAATCTATCTAAAACTGTCGCTTATTTTCTAAGGATCTGTATCCCTCTGCTCCCTGCCCATTCATGTATCTGTCTAGATACATCTTAAATGACGCTATCGTGCCTGCCTCTACCATCTCTGCCGGCAATGCATTCCAGGCTCCCACCACCCTCTGCGTAAAGAACTTTCCATGCATATCTCCCTTAAACCTTTCCCCTATCACCTTGAACTCATGACCCCTAGTAATTGAGTCCACTCTGGGGGGGGAAAAAGCTTCTTGCTATCCACCCTGTCTATACCCGTCATGATTTTGTAGACCTCAATGATGTCCCCCCTCAACCTCTGTCTTTCTTATGAAAATAATCCTAATCTACTCAACCTCTCTTAATAGCTAGCGCTCTCCATACCAGGCAACATCCTGGTGAACCTCCTCTGCACCTTTTCCAAAGCATCCACATCTTTTTGGTAATGTGGCGACCAGAACAATACGCAGTATTCCAAATGTGGCCGAACCAAAGTCTTATACAACTGTAACATGACCTGCCAACTCTTGTATTCAATACCCCTTCGGATGAAGGAAAGCATGCCGTATGCCTTCTTGACCACTCTATCGACCTGTACAGCCACCTTCAGGGTACAATGGACCTGAACACCCAGATCTCTCTGCACATCAATTTTTCCCAGGGCTTTTTCATTTACCATATAGTTAGCTCTTGAATTAGATCTTCCAAAATGCATCACCTCGCATTTGCCCGGATTGAACTCCATCTGCCATTTCTCCACCCAACTCTCCAATCTATCTATATTCTGCTGTATTCTCTGATAGTCCCCTTCACTATCTACTACTCCACCAATCTTAGTGTCAGCTGCAAACTTGATAATCAGACCACCTGTACCTTCTTCCAGATCATTTATGTATATCACAAACAACAGTGGTCCCAGCACAGATGCCTGTGGAACACCACTGGTCACAGTTCTCCATTTTGAGAAACTCCCTTCCACTACTACTCTCTGTCTCCTGTTGCCCAGCCAGTTCTTTATCCATCTAGCTAGTAGACCCTGGACCCCATGAGACTTCACTTTCTCCATCAGCTGACCATGGGAACCTTATCAAATGCCTTGCTGAAGTCCATGTATATGACATCTACAGCCCTTCCCTCATCAATCAACTTTGTCACTTCCTCAAAGAATTATATTAAGTTGGTAAGACATGACCTTCCCTGCACAAAACCATGTTGCCTATCACTGATAAGCCCATTTTCTTCCAAATCATAGAATTATAGAATCATATAATTTACAGTGCAGAAGGAGGCCATTTGGCCCATCGAGTCTGCACCGGCTCTTAGAAAGAGCACCCTATCCAAGCCACACCACCCTATCCCCATAACCCAGTAAAGCCACTCAACCAACACGAAGGGCTATTTTGGACACTAAGGGCAATTTAGCATGGCCAATCCACCTAACCTGCACATCTTTGAATAAATGGGAATAGATCCCATCCCTCGGTATCTTCTCCAGCAGCTTTCCTACCACGGATGTCAGGCTCACTGGTTTATAATTATCTGAATTATCCCTGCTACACTACTTAAACAAGGGGACAACGTTAGCAATTCTCCAGTCCTCTGGTACTTCACCCGTGTTCAAGGATGCTGCAAAGGTATCTGCTAAGGCCCCAGCTATTTCCTCTCTCACTTCCCTCGGTAACCTGGGATAGATCCCATCCAGACCTGGGGACTTGTCCGCCTTAATGCCTTTTAGAAGACCCAACACATCCTCCCTCCTTATGCCGACTTGACCTGGAGTAATCAAACATCTATCCCTAACCTCAACATCCGTCATGTCCCTCTCCTCGGTGAATACCGATGCAAAGTACTCGTTAAGAAAATCACCCATTTTCTCTGACTCCATTCATAACTTTCCTCCTTTTGTCCTTGAGTGGGCCAACCCTTTCTCTAGTTACCCTCTTGCTCCTTATATATGAATAAAAGGCTTTGGGATTTTCCTTAACCCTGTTTGCTGAAGATATTTCATGACCCCTTTTAGCCCTCTTGATTCCTCGTTTCAGATTGATCCTACATTCCCGATATTCTTCCAAAGCTTCGTCTGTCTTCAGTCGCCTAGACCTTCCTTTTTCCTCTTAGCTAGTCTCACAATTCCACCTGTCATCCATGGTTCCCTAATCTTGCCATTTCTATCCCTCATTTTCACAGGGACATGTCTGTCCTGCACTCTAATCAACCTCTCTTTAAAAGCCTCCCACATATCAAATGTGGATATGCCTTCAAACAGCTGCTCCCAATCCACATTCCCCAGCTCCTGCCGAATTTTGCTATAGTTGGACTTCCCCCAATTTAGCACTCCTCCTTTAGGACCACTCTCATCTTTGTCCATGAGTATTCTAAAACTTACGGAATTGTGATCACTATTCCCAAAGTAATCCCCGACTGAAACTTCAACATTCCCCAACAACAGGTCCAGTATGGCTCCTTCCCGAGTTGGACTATTTACATACTGCTCTAGAAAACCCTCCTGGATGCTGCTTACAAATTCTGCTCATCTAGACCTTTGACACTAAGTGTATCCCAGTCAATGTTGGGAAAATTAAAATCTCCTACCACCACCACTTTGTTGCTCCTACATATTTCCATAATCTGTTTACATATTGGTACCTCTATCACATGCTCGCTGTTGGGAGGTCTGTAGTACAGCCCCAACATTATTGCTGCACCTTTCCTATTTCTGAGCTCTGCCCATGTCGCCTCACTGCTCGGGTCCTCCATAGTGCCCTCCTTCAGCACAGCTGTGATATCCTCTCTGACCAGTAATACAACTCCTCCACCCCATTTACCTCCGTCTCTATCCCGCCTGAAGCATCGATATCCTCGGATATTTAGTTGCCAATCATGCCCTTCCCTCAACCAAGTCTCAGTAATAGCAATAACATCATACTCCTAGGTATTAATCCAAGCCCTAAGTTCATCTGCCTTACCTACTACACTTCTTGCATTAAAACAAATGCACGTCAGACCACCAGTTCCTTTGCGTTTATCATCTGCTCCCTGCCTACTCTTCTCCTTGGTCTCGCTGACTTCATGATCTAGTTCCTTACAGGCTTTAGTTACTACTTCCTTACTGTCCACTAACCTCCTCCCATCCCCCTGCCACATTAGTTTAAAACCTCCCCAACAGCGTTAGCAAAAGCACCCCCAAGGACATTTGTTCCAGTCCAGCCCAGGTGCAGACCGTCCAATTTGTAGTCGTCCCACCTCCCCCAGAACCGGTCCCAATGTCCCAAAAATCTGAACCCCTCCCTCCTACGCCATCTCTCAAGCCACACATTCATCCTGCCTATTCTTTCATTTCTACTCTGACTACCACATGGCACTGGTAGTAATTCTGAGATTACTACCTCTGAGGTCCGACTTTTTAACTTGGCTCCTAACTCCCTAAATTCTGCTTGTAGGACCTCAATTCGTTTTTTTACCTATATCATTGGTGCCTATATGCACCACGTCAACTGGCTGTTCACCCTCCCCCTTCAGAATGTTCTGCAGCCGATTTGAGACATCCCTGACCTGTGCACCTTGGAGGCAACTGTCACTTGACAACATCTCCTCCACAAACCACCTTCTGGATACAGTGACCGCAATGCACGGGTGCAAATTTTCCCCACAACAACCAATCAGCGGCTCCGCTCTGCTGCCCTCAAATGGATGCTTTCCTTCACTTGAACACGGAGGGTGTCTTGCTCAGGTACACGTTCTGGATACAGTGACCTCAATGCACTGATGCAAATTTTCCCCGCAACAGCCAATCAGCGGCTCCGCTTTGCTGCCCTCTGCTGGATGCTTGCCTTCACTTGAACATGGAGGGTGTCTTGCTCAGGTACACCTTCTGGATACACTATGTTCTAAAGGGGAGGGGAAAATATGTTTGGTGGTGGCATTTCACTCGATGGTGGGAATGACGGTAAATGATCCTTTTGAATATGGATGCTGGTGGGATGGAAGGTGAAGACATTGGGAAACCTATCCTGACTCTGGAAGGATAAAGTGGATGAGAGTAAAATGCACTAAATGGAATGGATGCGCACAAGAGCCCTGTTAGCCACAGTGGGGGTGAGGTAATCCTCGACTGAGGGTACCAGAAGACTGATCAGAAGCTTTAGAATGGAAGCATTAATCAATGGAACAGATGAAGAAACTAGGTGATTAGAAGAGAGTCTGTCCAGGGATCCATGTGTGAGGAAATGTAAGCAAGATAGCTGGAGAGTTGGTGAGTTTATAGTGAATCAACAGGAATGTGGAAAACCCACTGAAGGGAAGAGTCCGAGATGGATCATGTATGGATTGGATTGGATTTGTTTATTGTCACGTGTGCCGAGGTACAGTGAAAAGTATTGTTCTGTGTACAGTTCAGACAGATCTTTCCATACATTAAAAGAAAATACATAGGGTAAACATAAAATGCACAATATAAATACATAGACACAGGCATCAGGTGAAACATACAGGAATGTAATATTACTCAATAGAGAAGATGTGTGAAGAGATCAGATCAGTCCGTAAAAGGGTCCTTTAGGAATCTGGTAACAGCGGGGAAAAAGCTGTTTGTGGGGGCAGCACGGTGGGGCAGTGGGTTAGCCCTGCAGCCTCACGGCGCTGAGGTCCCAGGTTCGATCCCGGCTCTGGGTCACTGTCCGTGTTGAGTTTGCACATTCTCCCCGTGTTTGTGTGGGTTTCACCCCCACAACCCAAAGATGTGCGGGCTAGGTGGATTGGTCACGTTAAATTGCCCTTTAGTTGGAAAAAATTAATTGGGTACACAAAATTTATAAAAAAAGAAGCTGTTTTTGAATCTTTTAGTGCGTGTTCTCAGACTTTTGTGTGTCCTGCCCGATGGAAGAAGGTGGAAGAGTGAATAAGCCAGGTGGGAGGGGTCTTTGACTCCCACTTTCTCAAGGCAGTGGGAGCTGTAGACAGTCAGTGGATGGGAGGTGGGTTAGTGTGATGGACTGGGCAGTGCTCACGATTCTCTGTAATTTCTTACGGTCTTGGACCGAGCAGTTGCATACCAGGCTGTGATGCCAGATAGGAAGTTTTCTATGGTGCATCTGTAAAAGTGAGAGAAGGTTGGAAATTGGAAGCAAAGTGGATTATTACATTTTCCAGTTTCTGGCGAGTGCAAGAAACAGCACCAATATAGTCATCAGTGTATCAGAAAAGAGGAGAGGAGGCCTGATATGCAGGGCTGGAATGAAGAAATATTGACACATCTCACAAAAAGCCAGACAAAGCATGTAAATTCCCACAGCAACACCTTTTTATTTGGAGGACGTGAGTGAAGTTTAAGGAGGTGTTACAAAAACAAGTTTATCCAGTCTGAGGAGGGTGGTAGCAGATAGGGAGAGTTGGGTCTCCATTCACGGAAGAAGAGTTTTCACACCAACTTTGATTTGGATATCCTTGGTAAAGAGGAGGCAGTTTGGGCCAAGAAACTGGATACTGTTAAAAGTGCTTGAAGACATTGAAACATTCAGATGTAGGTGGGAAGAGACTGGACAAGGGGAGAAAGAAAATGAGATAGGAAGAGTTCAGTGACACATGGACAGGCTGTTTCTCGATTTTGTGAAGGAGGTAGAAATGTTGGTTTGTGAAATATGCAATTGGAGACTGTGGCGGGAAGATTTCCAGTGGTATTGAAGCCATTCACAGTCCTGGAAAGGATGTCTTGATATTGGGTGGGTCATGGTCCAGTGCAGGTAGGGGGAAATGTTGGAGAATTGATATTTAGTCTCTACAAGGTAGAGATTGGTTTGCCAGGCAAAAACAGCACCCATCCTGATCACGTTTGGTGAAATGTTAAGGTTGAATCTAATGAGATTGGAGTGCTGCAAATTTAGAGAGTGAAGGAAGCGGATAAATTGAGATGGCTGGTGTCACACTGAGGGTTCTCACTGAAAAGATCTAGAGATGATACAAAATCAGGGTGTGGGGTCCAGATAGAGGGAGACTGCTGAAGACTGGCAAAGGAGTCAGCATTACGTCATTAAGGTGCAGGCATAAGGGGATGAAACGGAGACCTTTGTTCAGGACACGTTCAGAGTTGGAGAGGGTAAGGCTGCGAATACACTGCACGGGGTGAGACTGGAAGAAAGGATGGGGTCAGACGGAAGTGATGGGGGAGAAAAGGATCTGCTGGATGGAGTTTTTGAAGCTTTATATCCTGCACACTGAAACGAAGAATAGATGTTTTTGTTCAAGAATCAGATGAAGCAATAGATGATATTACATTGTGGACCTGGACAACTTTAGAGAGAGGCAACTTTGGAGAGTTAGGGGTGGCACAGTGGCGAGCAATGATACCTTAGCTCCAGGGACCCGGGTTCAATTCCAGCCTCGGATGACTGTCTGAGTGCAGCAGGCACTTTCTCCCTGTGCCTGCTGCAGTTTCCTCCCACAGTCCAACGATGTGCAGATTAGGTGGATTGACTATGTTAAATTACCCCTTAGTGTCTGAAAGGTTGGGTCGGGTTACTGGGTTTACGGGGGATAGGGTGGAGGCGTGGGCTTAAGTAGGATGCTCTTTCCAAAGGCAGGCGCAGACTCGATGGGCCTAATGGCCTTCCTTTGCAATCTCAAATTCTATGTTTCTATGTGAAGTGTACATGTGCAATCGAATAAGGATCTCGGGATTCAGTGAGAACAGTTCAAGGAACGCCGACTGTCTAAGGAACATTGCTAATTGTTGATGGATCCGAAATATGGAGGTTGAAACTTAAGTTGGGATCCATGTGAAATAAGCTGGAGTAGGAAACAGTTGCTGAGGAAGATGATGTGACTGTAAAAGCAAATTTTGGTCGCTACCTGATCGAATGTGAGAAAGGAAATAGAAAGCAGTGAAGGTGAACAAGGCCATCAGAGGGAAGAGCCAAACTTCTTCGAAGTGGTCATTCCGAGGACAGTACAGGAATACAGATTTGGCCGAATTGACTCTGGTTTATCATCTAAAATTCTGAGCAGCTTCTTATCCAGCAGTTGACCAGTTAATTAATTGTACGTGGAACGGTATAAACTCGATAAATTCACATGAGAATGGGAGTTGTAGAAGTTATTTGTTCCAAGAAATACAGTGAGAAAGCTAATTGCATGTTTTACAAGAGTCACTTAATTGAGGCAATATTTTCATTTCCAAAACATTGCTATGTTATCATAGATTATCATAGAATTTACAGTGCAGAAGGAGGCCATTCGGCCCATCGAGTCTGCCCCGGCTCTTGGAAAGAGCACCCTACCCAAGGTCAACACCTCCACCCTATCCCCATAACCCAGTAACCCCACCCAACACTAAGGGCAATTTTGGACACTAAGGGCAATTTATCATGGCCAATCCACCTAACCACATCTTTTGGACTGTGGGAGGAAACCGGGGCTCCCGGAGGAAACCCACGCACACACGTGGAGGATGTGCAGACTCCGCACAAACAGTGACCCAAGCCGGAATTGAACCTGGGACCCTGGAGCTGAGAAGCAATTGTGCTATCCACAATGCTACCGTGCTGCCCTAAGTTATCACCGTATGAAACTTTTCTTTCTGAGCTACATGGATTTATTTCATATTGTTACTGGCCCACAGAAACCCACAGTGTTACCACTGTAAATTGTGCTTAATTTAGTTTAGTTTTATAGCAACCTAAAGCATTAAGAATTTTATCAGTTTCTGTATTAGAAATTGTTCAACTGCATATATTGTTCTTAACCTTTCCCATTACAAGTCCTTGTGTCCACATTATTTTTTTGTATAACATTTTATTCAGGTATTTATAATTTTATAATAATAACAACAGTACAAATACAAATGTAAACATAGTGCAAAAAACATAGAACATAGAACAGTACAGCACAGAACAGGCCCTTCGGCCCTCGATGTTGTGCCGAACAATGATCACCCTACTTAAACCCACGTAACCCGTATCCCAACAATCCCCCCATTAACCTTACACTACGGGCAATTTAGCATGGCCAATCCACCTAACCCGCACATCTTTGGACTGTGGGAGGAAACCGGAGCACCCGGAGGAAACCCACGCACACACGGGGAGGACGTGCAGACTCCACACAGACAGTGACCCAGCCGGGAATCGAACCTGGGACCCTGGAGCTGTGAAGCATTGATGCTAACCACCATGCTACCGTGAGGCCCCGCATGCTACCGTGAGGCCATCCCTCGCTAATCCCACCTACCCTAAACAGAAAATAGCCTTACTTTTGCTGGCCCTCCCACACACCTCGCACACCTGTCCTCTATCCCAAAGAACTTGCTCATCCGGGCCACCGTCATGTGTGCCCAGTGAACCACCTTGAATTGTATCTGGCTAAGCCTAGCACATGATGAGGACAGGTTGACCCTGCTCAGAGCGTCCGCCCACAGACCCGCTCCTATCTCTCTTTCTCCCCCCTCCCCGCCCCAGCTCATCTTCCCATTTGTGCTTTAGCTCATCTATCTGAATTACCTCTCACTCCATAAGCTCTTGTAGATATCCGAAACCTTCCCTTCCCCCAGCCCCGTTCTAGAAACTACCCTGCCTGTATCCCCGTGCCTCGATCGCAAACATCTCACTTGCACCCCAAAAACTGGCCAAATGCCCCTAAGATCCACATAATCTCCCGCATCCCCCCCCCCAACGTGTCGGAAATATACAGAAGCAGGTCGCCTGCGTATAGCGAGATCCTGTGTTCCACCTCCCCCGAACTATCCCCTTCCAGTCCTTTGATGCTCTTAGCGCCATCACCAGTGGCTCTATGGCCAAAGCAAACAGCAATGTGGAGAGGGGACATCCTTGCCTTGTCCCTCGGTGCAGTTTAAAGAAGCCCAACATCAGCCGATTCGTTCGTACACTCTCCACCGGTGCCTGGTACAACAACCGAACCCAGTCAATGAAGCCCAGCCCAAACCTGAACCGTTCCGACCTCCCACAAATAATTCCACTCCACCCGGCCGAAGGCCTTTTCAGCATCCATAGCGACCACTACCTCCATCTCCCTCCCCTCGGAGGCCATCATGATCACATTTAAGAGCCTTCTAACGTTGGCCATTAGCTACCTGCCCTTAACAAACCCCATCTGATCTTCCCTATCACCTCCAGGACACAGTCTTCTATCCTTGAGGCCAAGATTTTAGCCAACAGTTTGGCATCGACATTCAATAGGAAGATTGGCCTGTATGACCCGCATAGCCTTCTCCCGCTTCAGGATCAATGAGATCGAGGCCTGTGTCATTGTTGGGGGAAGAACACTGGCTCTCTTCCCTCGTTAAATGCCCTCCCCATCAGCTGGCCCATCATCCCAGAAAACATCTTGCAGAATTCCACTTGGTAGCCTTCCGGTCCCGGGGCCTGATTTGACTGCATGGCCTCCAGTCCCTCTACTATTTCTTCAATCTCGATTGGGGCTCCCAAACCCTCCACCAACGCTTCCTCCACCTTTGGAAACTCCAACCCTTTCAAGAACTGCCTCATCCCCTCCGCCCCAGCTGCGGGTTCCGACTCATACAGGCGACTGTAAAACTCCTTAAACACCCCATTCACCCCTGCTGGGTCCAAGACCATATTCCTTCCTCTGTCCATCACCCTTCCTATCTTCCTGGCCGCCTCCCTTTTCCTTAGCTGGTGTGCAAACATCCTGCTGGCCTTCTCCCCATACTCGTATATCGCTTTCCTCAATTTCTCCACCGCATTCCCAGTAGATAACAGACCAAACTCCATCTGTAGTTTCTACCGCTCCTTCAATAACCATGCCTCCGGGGCCTCCGGATATCTCCCATCCGCCTGGAGTATTTCCCCAACCAACCTATCTATCTCTGCTTGCTCACCTCCTTATGGGCCCGTATCGAGATTAGCTCCCCCCCTGACCACTGCCTTCAGCACTTCCCAAACCGTTGTTGCCAAACATTCCCCGACTCATTTATTTCCAAATAGTTCTGATGGCCTCCCTCATACGCCCGCAAACCTCCTCATCTGTTAACAATCCTACGTCCAATCTCCATTGCGGGGGCTGACCACCCTCCTTGCTCACCCGTAGATCCACCCAGTGTGGGGCATGGTCTGACACAGCAATCGACGAATACTCGGTATCCACCACCACTGCCAGTAAAGCCTTGTTGAAGATGAAAAAATCGATAAAGGAGTATACTTTGTGGACATGGGAATAGAAAGAAAACTCCTTCACTCTTGGCCGTCCGAACCTCCATGGGCCAAAACCCCCCCCAATCCTCGAATGATCAGCTTGTGCGAGTCCAGGTCCAGGATCTTTCCTAGCACCCGCCTCATAAACTCGGCATCGTCCCAGTTTGGTGCGTAAATATTTACGAACATCCGCGCCACGTATGCCCATGCGTCCGATCTCTCAATGTCCTTCAGCAAGCCAACGATCCTCAGATTCTGCCTGCGGGACTTGTTCTCCAGATCCTCCACCTTCTCCTGCAGACTTTGCTGGTGGTCCCTCATCAGTCCCATATCTGCTTCCATCGCGGTTAGCTGGTCCTCGTGCTCGGCCACCTTCTCTTCCACCCTCTGGATCACCAGTCCGTGGGCTTCTAGCCTCTGTTGCACCCAATCGAGCAATGCCTTAATCGAGTCTAAACCTTCCCGCTTTTGCTTGGCAAAACTCTCCTGAATGAATTTCACCATCTGTACCGTTGACCACTGGGCCGCCAATCCAGCATCCTGCACCTCTGCCATGTTCTCCTGTGCTGTAGGTTCTACACGTGTCTTTTGTGCCCGGCTATTTCTTAGAAGACCACTTGTGATCCACGTCTCCATATGGGGGAATTCGTCCTCTCTCACCCGCCTCCGATTTTTCTGATCAAGTTCCACAAAAGTCGGGAGAAAAGGTCCAGAAAGCCCACCACGAGTGGGAGCTACCAAATACGCGACCTCCTACTCCATGGCCGCCACCAGAAATCTGTGTCCACATTATTAATGGAAACCATCGCTTCTCGGCCTTTTGGCTAAGATCAAGTCTCGGCCTTTTGGCTAAGATTGTGCGAAGATTGAGCTTTTTGGCTCAGATCTGGTATGTCTCCTTTATGGGGACCCTGAATTTGATTCGATTTGAATTGTTTTTTGGAGCAGGCAAGGAGCTGGATTAGGGGTTCGCCTCTGTCCACACTCTGAGCCCTGGCTTTGTAACTAAGATAAAGTAATTTTAAAAAAAATTAATGGAAAACCATTTGCATAATTATGTCGTACTGTAATTTTTTTTCCTTCCCCCAATGGTAACATTGCAGCTTATGAGCTTCTTGGAGGACGATGTGCTCCAGAGCAACACAACTGACTCTCACTTCCCAGATTGATGCAAGTTCTGTTAATTAACAATATAAAATCAACGTATTACTTAAGGACAGAATGTGTGATATTAAATGGAGCTTGAATTTTGTATTTTCCCTGGTCGAATTATCCCCCAACCCTGCTTTACATGAAGACTAGCTCTCAATCTCCAACGGTTTCTATAAAATAACTTATCATGTGATTAATCTTCTTAATGTAGGGGATGACTGAAGCAGATGAAGACAAGCTATTAGCTCTGAAGGATTTCATGCTAAAGTCGAATAAGGCCAAAGCCAATGTGGTGGACCAAAGCCACATGAATGACAGCAGCCAGAGTGGTGTGATTGACCTGGCTGCTCTAGGAATTCCTGGAAGACACATTGATCTTGTTAAGACAAAACAAGAAAATGATGATAAACGAGGTGGATCTCTTTTTCTCTTGTTTATTTATAATTGGGAATAATAGGATTATGTAATTATGGAAAGACTATAATTGCTGCCAAAGAATTGAAAAGATTCAACTTTTTGATTGAGTTCAAAAAAGTAGTATTTGTCCACTAGATACTCACTAAACACTGCAGATGAATTTTTAATAATGTGATAATTCCTAAATTACTGCCATTTACAAATGTGGAGTTTCCGATTTAATTACTGATAGAATTCTTTTTAACTTTCTCTTTGTCTTTCTCTCTATCAACCCCATCTTTCTTTCCCTAGGTTAGACTCTGCATGTGTTGATGAGGATTCTTCAATATGTTTGAAGATATTTTCTGGTGCTTGTCTTGCTTACATAGGTGCCAGCGTGAAATTCTGAATCACTAAATCTGAATAATTACCAGAGATTTCCGTGCTAAAAGCTTGCATAAAATTTATTGGGAGCTGTCAGGGGCAAGTGCCATTCATTTGCTGCTGACTGCAAAATTGTGGTCTGGGGTGCCTCAAGACACATTTTTAGAACATTGCGTTTGGTCCTGTACTGTAACAATGTTAGTTAAGAAACTGAACAAGAAACCCCCAACAGTTTTGCAATTTGTAAACTGTTTGTGCTAAGTCACCACTTTGTGGATAGTTAGTGGCCTTTTAAAAGATGATGTTATAAAATGTCACTTCGACCCCTTTTCCTGACATTTCCATCCTCATTAGCTTTTAAAACACTTTAATATGTTAATACCCATTGAAGCCCACATTATTGATGGGTAGGGGTTCCACAATAAATACACATGATTTTATACTACTACAATGCTCTTTCAGAGGAAAGTTTCCATCAAAACTCTGTGCGTCGTTTGCACTGGAACACTGGAAAAGCCACAGGTGCAATTTATTCCTTACTTGAAGCAGTGATGCTTTGAATTTAAAATCTAACATAAAAATCATCTAACATAAAATATGCCATTATTTTTGCCAACATTGTACATAAGAGGGAAGGTAAAACTGCTGAGTGCAGTGGCCTTGTAATACTGAAATAGCTGTAAATATATGAGGAATAATTGTGGCTCAGCCATAACTACATTCATCTTTTGGAATTTGGCTTTAACAGAACCTTGTAGGTCTTAGACTATTTGGTGTCCTCCAACGTTAATTATGTCAATGAATTTCAGGAAAGAACAATTAAATTGAGCAAATGTATTAATATTTTCAAACAAGTCCTTCCTTCCTCAAGGAGTCACCCTGATAACTTTCAGTGAACTGTTTTTAAAAAAAAAAAGAATTTTATTTTTGGATTTTGGTTTTTGCGTTGACTGATCACTGGAAAGGAGACTGCTTTTGGTTTTTTCATTTGTAAACATAGTCATTTGTGCCAGAATCCATGTTTAATGGAAGTAGATTTGCCTCATTATAAAATTAATTGGTTCAAGTTCATTTTGAGTTAAATTTAGGTGTGAATATTTTTTTCTCAATTAGAATATATCAAATTGTTATTAAACAGAGTAGAAAAAAGCAGATCACAAATTCTGGTTAAAGCCCCGATGAGTTACCAGTTTGAATCAAGAATTGGCATAACTTCTAAATGCTTGCAACATTTGACACCATTTTTGGCAACTTCGAACTGGAGCAGTCCATGTCCAAATGCAGCACGACCTGGACAATATCCAGGCTTGGACTGGCAAGTAACATTTGCATCCACAAATGCCAGGCAATGACCATTTCCAATAAGAGGGAATCTACCCAGCACCCAGTAACATTCAGTGGCATTACCATTGCTGAATCCCACACTATCAACATCTAAAGGGTTACACTTGAACCAGAACCTGAACTTGACGAGCCACATAAATACTGTGGCTACAAGTGCAGGTCAGAGGCTTGGAATTTGCAGCTCGTCATCTACTCCACAAAGGCAATCCACCATCTTCAAGGCTCAAGTAGGGAGTATAAAAGAATACTCTCCACTTACCTAGATGAAAGCAACTCTAACAACACAAGAAGTATGGTGTCACCCAGGACAAAGCCCACTTGATTAGCACCCCATCGACAAACATTCACTCCCTCCTCCACTGATTCTGTGGCAGTGGTGTGTACTATCTATAGGATGCACTGGAGGAACTCTGCAAGGCACGTTAGGCAGCACTTTCTAAACCCACAATCATTATCATCTGGAAGAACAAGGGCCGGAGAAATATGGCAACACCTCCACCTGGACGTTCCCCTCCAAGCCACTCTTAATGCTGATTTCAAAATATATCACCATTCCTTCACTGCAAAAATCCTGGATCTTCCTCCTGAAACCATTATGGGTGTACCTAAACCATATGAACTGTTCAAGAAGGCAGCTCATAGCCACTTTCTTTAGGCCAATTTGGAATGGGCAGTAAGTTCTGGCCGAGCCAGCGATGCGCGCACCCTGTGAATGAATTAAAAAAAAAAAAAAGTTGATTAGATTTCAGAATATAATTAAATAGCTGAACTCAATCTTGCCTTTCGATATCCAATTTCAGCAAGAAGACATGTGAAACAAGACTCAAATTTGAATGAAGAATGGAAGAGCATGTTTGGCTCTCTTGAACCCTCAAATATTGTTCAACCTAAAGTCCTCGCAGCCCCTGGGGACCAGGAAAATGTCACAGGGAAGAATCTCCGTTCAGAGTCTTCACCGGGGATGATGATCACTAATCCAGCTTTGCATCAGGTTAATAGAAACTTCACCATGCTAAAATTCATTTTTGTCTCTATTTTGTCTATTATTACTTTGCATGACTTTGACTGATAGCTTCACAATTACCATTTTAATAATTACCATTTTAATAATGGCTTTAGGCATGTTAGGTCAGGCATTGTGTGGTTTTCTCCACAATATCCTTAACCTCATCCTTAAAATATGGTCCTTAATACACTAGCTTGACATTCTGTTTTTCAAGCTGCCTGCGTTGGAAAAATGCGATTTAATGCGGCATACGTGGTCACCCCATCAGCAATATCTCTAGGCATGTGCAGATTGTTTACATTACTGGTGCAACCTTTGCAAAGTGTCTCATGTTAGCTGCACTGATACTGCAGGGAAATTGGGCTGGCAGACTTTTTTCATGATTTCTACTGAGTTTTTTACTTTCTACCATGTACATTTTGTACAATAGATTGCTTATACACTTCATTGTGTAGTTAGTTCCCGAACGGTTGAACACGGTGACTTCAAAAACCATCAGCACAAGCGGAACTTCATGAATGATGAGAGTTCTGAAAGAGGAACAGATTTTGTTCTGTACCTGTTAATATTATGTTTCTTTTTGTAACTTGGTAACATTTTTTCTACTTTCTATTAATACATTTCTGTTTAGAAGGAACAATTTTTATTTGCTGATCATGATAAGCAGGTTTTTAAACATCCCGTAAAAAATTTAATTATTGCCACTAAGTTACCAGAAGGCTGACTAAGTGAAGCATTTATAGGGCTTGAGCAGCACACTGCTTCCATTTCTCTTTCCGCCGAATAAAAATACCCAATCTCTGGCCCATGCTGGGTGTCATGTAGACAGGTTGCGTTACAATGACTGTTATGCCATTGGAAGATGTGTATGTGGCATGACTTTAAATTGTAAACAACAACTTAAACGTATGCTATTTTGAGATACGCTGAAAAAACTGAAGTTGTGTTGTCTATTGGCACGCACAAACCTGAACCATAGAACAACTTGAAAGGTAACACTTTGTAGTGTACAGTTTTAACTATCTTCTTGGAATCTATCTACCTTGTTGGCTCCTCTCACCATATTCCTTTGATTGTACCATTTTCTTATGCAGGTTGTGTAGTTAATTTATTGTTCAATCTAACTGCATTATATTTTATAATATTATGGGAATTATCTTCATGCTAACCAGGTCGAGTCATCTTGCTACAGCCGCATGTGGGTCACTAGCCATCAAATGGAATTAGTTGCATTTTTACTCTGGTTGTGGGTTTTTTTTTTTAGCGACCACTTCTCTTTTTCTCCCATGTAGCTACAACTTGTTAAATTTTATGGACTACAATCGAGAAGTTTTGTCTTTGCAATTTCTTTGTTGCGAGGTACAGCCCTCATTTTAAGTTTGTGACTGTGTGTCAGGGGATGATGGGAGATGGTTGGAGCCTGTAGCCTGCCCGAAACTTGGAATAAAGTATAGTGCAGCAAAGGAAGCTTTTTAATCGGACACTTACTTTACATCTGGGTTTCTCGCTTGGTCAACGCCAGTAGACCAAAGTGGATTTCCATGACACAATCTCAACTCTAGTATTTAAAGGAAGTGTTCCAACATGCACATTGAAGGAGTTTGGAGATAAAGGGGAAGAAAGTAACAAGTGACAGAATAAGCATGAGCAAAGTCTGTTCAACATCTTAATGCTGCCCCTCTAGGTATGCTGCAATTTTAACCCTACCCTCAATCAAAACGACGTGCTCTTCAAGAATAAAGTTTAACACCGTGAACCATAACTTCCTGGCTCCCCAGGTCAGGTTTGGGGGATCCCTCATGGAAGTTACCTTGGAAGAGTTTACCTGGCAATTATCCAGAAGGACCAAGTACTTCTGGCAATTGCGCTGAGCTGGAACCATTCGACAGTGATTTAAATTGTGAATTTCAAATGCTTCTGGCTGTTTTACACACAGTTACTTTGAAAGAGTTAGAAGGATAAAAAAACATGTCTAACTTCAGAGTGACTATTTTAAACACCCAGACCACGCCCTCTCAGTGCAGATCCCTGACCCTCCCCTTCCTTCCTAATAGGATACTCTCCTGACCCAAACAGGACCCCCACATTTCATTCACTTATCTTGGAAACTGACTTCTCTCTTTCAATGAGAGCTTTAAATTCACCTGCTTTACGGCAACTAATGCCGTAAAAAGAGAGGGTGTCCTTTTGCATTTCGCTGCTGCAGTCGGGGGCTCACTTTACCTCTTCAGTTGCACCTGGCCTGATTCAAGAAGGTTGGGCAAGGGAGGTGCTTTCCATTACAAATGCAGGTAAGTCACTATGGTGTGGCAATCTGTTGCTGATTGATGAGGTATCTTTAGACCTATGTACAAACAGCACCTGTTTTATAAAATAAAGATTTCAATTTGTCAATTTGGAATGTATTGTATGACTTGGGCTATGCTACAGTGCAGAAAATAGTCAATTCCCTGACCACAGGAAAATACTTTTTCCATTCACCAGCTATTTTCTATGGTGTCCTAACACTTCAAACACACTGGATCTAAAGGAGTATATGTTCAAATGCAGCAAGATCTGGCCGATATCCAGGCTTGGGATGACTAGTGGCAAGTATGATTCGTGCCACACAAGTGCCATGTGATGACCATTTTCAACAAGACAGAATCTAACCATGTCCTTTGACATTGAGTGGCATTCTCATCACTGAATCTCCCACTATCAATATCCTGGGGATTATCCTTGACCAGAAATTCAACTGGATTAGCCATATAAATACTGTGGCTACAAGAGCAGGTCATAGGCTCGTATTCCTGCAGTGAGCATCTCACCTCTGGACGCCCCCAACACCTGTTAATCATTTGCAAGGCCCAAGTCAGGAATGTAATGGAATACTTTCCACTTGCCTGTAAGAGTGCACCTCCATCAACACTGCAGAAGGTCGACACCATTCAGGGCAAAGCAGCATGTTTGACTGTTACCCCATTCATGAGCATTCAATGCCTTCACCACTAACCAGTCTTGGCTGCTGTGTGTGCCATCTGCAAATGAACTGCAGGAACTCATCAGGGCTCGTTGGGCATCAGCTTCCAAACCCACAATTGTGGCCACCTAGAAGGACAAGGGCAATAGATACCTTGGGAACATTACCACCTAGAGGCTCCTGCCAAGTCACTCACCATCATGACTTGGAAATATATCGGCGTCCCTTCACTGTCGCTGGGCCAAAGTCCTGGAACTCTTTCTCCTCTTCCCCTCCCCCGCAAACAGCACTTAGGGTGTCCTTGCACCTCGGGAATCGCAGCGGTTTAAGAAGGCAGCTTAGCACCAGCCATGCCTACAAATTAATTAGAAGAAAATCCATATTAACAAATTATGATGGGAATAGTTGGAGTTCTTGATGAACCTTGTATCAATAGGTGAACATGCTGGTAGCTTCTGTGGAGGACCAGTCAAACCTGCTTTTGCTTATAGCATAATAAAGGTTTAAAAAAATAAATACATTTAGAGTACCCAAATCATTTTTTCCAATTAAGGGGCAATTTAGCATAGCCAATCCACCTACCCTGCAAATCTTTGGGTTGTGGGGGCGAAAATGCTCGGCACAACATCGAGGGCCGAAGGGCCTGTACTGTTCTATGTTCTATGAAACCCATGCAAACACAGGGAGAATGTGCAAAATCCACACGGACAGTGACCCAGGGCCAGGATTGAACCTGGGACCGCGGTGTTGTGAAGCAGAAGTGCTAACCATTGTGTCACCGTGCTGCCCATAATAAGGTTTTATTGAAAAATTATTGGGCTAGACTTTGCTTGAATTCAAAATAACCGCAAGGCTAAATGTGTTCACAGTTACTGATGAATAAATAGTACAGCGAATTCAGGTGGAGATGTGGGGTTAAATTTGAATATCCAAACGTTATCTGGGTTGCGATATTTTATTGTTTGCTTTGCAGAAATGGCAGATAGCACTTACTGTCCCCATTTTTCTTTAGGAGTTTGTCATATTTTCCACTAAACACACCACAGAAAGTTATTGCCATTACAAGCATAGGTACCCTATTAAAAAATGTGATCTGTGTCAATCAAGCTCTGTACCACTGAAGATTAACTGTGACAAGTTTTAAGCCTTAGTCCTTCAAGTAATGAATTGGTATTGGAGATTTTAAAGCTGTCAGATGTGTTAAAAAGCAAGCTTAGAACTAATGTTATGTTCCTTTCTATCAAGACGAACGTTTTTGCTGGCATGGTAGTGAAGGCAAAAATTTGAGTATTTGTGAAAGTTCAATTATGTGATGTTGGGCTGTTGGCTTCAATGGAAGGGTGAACTAAATGGGCCTAATGTCATGGAATCAGGTTTACAGCATGAAAACAGGCCCTTCGGCCCAACTTGTCCATGCCGCCTAGTTTTTACCAATTGCCTGAATTTGGCCCATATCCCTCTATACCCATCTTTCCCATATAACTGTCTAAATGCTTTTTAAAGGACAACATTGTACCCACCTCTACTATTGCCTCTGGCAGCTCATTTCAGACACTCACCACCCTCTGTGGGTTAAAAATGCCCCTCTGGACCCTTTTGTATTTCTCCCCCCTCACCTTAAACCTATGTTGACTAGCTTCCTTATCTATGCCCTCATTATTTTATAGACCTCTAAATGATCATCCCTAAGCCTCCTATGCTCCAGGGAAAAAAGTCCCAATCTATCCAGCCTCTTCTTATAACTCAAACTATCAAGTCCCGGTAGCATCCTAGTAAATCTTTTCTGCATTCTTTCTGGTTTAATAATATATTTTCTATAATAGGGTGACCAAAACTATACACAGTATTCCAAGTACAACTTTTACAACTTCAGCAAGATGTCACAACTCCTATGTTCAATGTTCTGACCAATGAAACCAAGCATGCCAAAAGCCTTTCTTCACCACCTATGGCTCTACTTTCAAGGAGCTATGAACCTGTACTCCTAGATCTCTTTTTGTACTATAACTCTCCCCAACACCCTACCATTAACTGAGTAGGTCCTACTAAAATGCAGCACCTCACATTTATCTAAATTAAACTCCCATCTGCCATTCATCGGCCCACTAGCTCAATTGATCACGATCCCGTTGGAATCCTAGCTAACCTTCACTGTCCACTATGCCACCAATCTTGGTGTCATCTGCAAACTTGCTAATCATGCCTCCTAAATTCTCATCCAAATCATTCATATAAATAACAAATAACAGTGGACCCTGTTATTGATCCCTGAGGCACACTGCTAGTCGCAGACCTCCAGTTTGGAAAACAGCCCTCTACGACCACCCTTTGTCTTCTGTCAGCAGGCCACTTTTGTATCCAATTGGCTACCTCACCCTGGATTCTGTGAGATTTAACCTTATGCAACGACCTACCATGAGGTACCTTGTCAAAGGCCTTGCTAAAGTCCATGTAGACAACATCGACTGCACTGCCCTCATCTACTTTCTTGGCTCCCCTTCAAAAAACTCGAATCAAATTCGAGAGACATGATTTTCCACTCATAAAGCCAAGCTGACTGTCCCTAATCAGTTCTTGCCTCTAAATGCCTGTAGATCCTGTCTGTCAGAATACCTTCTAACAACTTAACATCACAGATGTTAGGCTCACCGGTCTATAGTTCGCAGGCTTTTCCCTGCGACCCTTCTTAAACAAAGTCACAACATTTACTACCCTCCAATCTTCAGGGACCTCACCTGTGGTTTTCGACGATTCAAGTATATCTGCTAGGGACCTGCAATTTCCTCCCTAGCCTCCCACAATGTTCTGGGATACATTTCATCAGGTCCCGGGGATTTATCTACCTTGATGCGTTTTAAGACTTCCAGCACCACCACCTCTGTGATATTCACACTCCTCAAGACATCTCTATTTATTTCCCAAAGTTGCCTAACATTCATGCCTTTCTCACCAGTAAATACCAATGAGAAATATTCATTTAGGATCTCGCCCATCTCTTGTAGATCCGCATGTAGATGACCTTGTAGATCCTTAAGTGGCCCTACTCTCTCCCTCGTTACTCTTTTGCCCTTAAGGTATTTGTAGAAGCTCTTTGGATTCTCCTTTGCCTTATCTGCCAAAGCAATCTCATGTCCCCTTTTTGCCCTCCTGATTTCTCTCTTAACTCTACTCCGACAATCTCTATATTCTTCAAGGGACATACTTGATCCCAGCTGCCTATGCATGTCAGATGCCTCCTTTTTGACCAGGGCCTCGATATCCCGAGTTATCCAGGGTTTCCTAACTCTACCAGCCTTGCCCTTCACTCTAAAAGGAATGTGCTTACCCTGAACCTTGGTTAACACACTTTTGAAAGCCTCCCACTTACCAGCTGTCCTTTTGTCTGCCAACACACTCCCCAATCAACATTTGAAAGTTCCTGTCTACTTGCACCAATTCTTGATCTGTGTGGCTGCCTGTATATGCTGACAAATGATAAAATGCTGTAAAATCCAATTCCCTTTCGTTGTTTAATTCAATTGAAGGTGTCTGAAGGGTCTGGGGTCCTGACAAAGAAGACAACTTCTTCCTTATCAGTTCTGCAAAGTGGAAATGTTCCATTATTACCGCCTACATACCAAAGACGCATTACTACATGTGCCACTGAGCTCCAGCACCTTATTCAACAGAAGCGAGAGCAGTGCAATGCCGAACGAATGGCAAAACAGTTGATGGAAAGTGCTGAATGGGAAAGTAAACCTCCACCACCAGGTACACTAGAGCAATAGGTGAACTAGATTCAAACAACCTACGCACATGATTATTAAACTTTGTGCAATAAAAAGTTTAAAAGGCAGTAAGTAACCAATTTTCTTTTTTGATTTGTGTTAAAATACATTGATTTACAGAGTAATTGTAATCATGTTAATTAGGAAAATTTAATTTCTGGGTTAAGTTTAAAATATGGTTTGAAAATTGAAGCAGCAATGGGGAGTTAATCCCCCACAATGAGCTAGTTTGGGTCAAAGTTTGAATTCTGCCTTCATCCCACCCACTTCAGTTTTAACAGAAGTGCGTTGGGCACAAGCAACCAACCAACTCACAGGAGGTAGTTGGTTATTTAAATATTGGTCTAGATTTTTCAGTCGTGCAGCAAAGATTTTGATGTTGGATCCACCCTTTTCATGACAATTTGAATCTGACGCTAAACCGAGGTGATCTTCAGGCATCAAGCAGCTGATCGTATTGAACAAAAAGATTTTGATGTTTTACCCACCTTTTTCATGACAATACAGTGGGCGACTAGGGGATTTTCACAGTAACTTCACTGCAGTGTCAATGTAAGCCTACTTGTGACAATAATAAAGATTATTATTGTTATTATAATAACCAGCACTTTAAATTTAACCTTGGCCAACTGAGTCTTCTTGTCAGTACGCCTGTTTCATTCACTCTGTGATTGGACACAGCTCTGATCTCATTTTTTCCCTCCAGGCTTATAATTAACCCATCCCTTGCTCTGGCCTCCGATCTTGCCTTTGCCCTCTGATTTTCTTTGTGGCCTCCAATATTGTCTGGCTGCGGTCTCTGATCTGTCTCTCCCTGCTCCAGACTAAATTTCCAGGGCATAAGGGAAATCTGTTGTTCCAGTTTCCTCTATTTCAAACCAGTATTACCCATTCAATCCCATCAGCTCTAATCACACTAATGTCCAGCCCACTGACTTTTCAGTGACTTTGATGACTTGGCTAGATCAAGGTTAGTTATCCAGTTTAATGTTAAATATTTAAATTTAGGTAAGGCAATATTTTATGTTTTCCTTGAGGCAGATTGGAAGCTTGTCCTTCCTATCGACTGCTGTGATTACATAGTAAATACGGATAACAGCGTGCCCAATTCCAGATTGTGATTTGAGGGTCACAGAAGTCTTCAATATTTTGTGTATGTGATTCCTATCAATGAATTGTAATACAAAAGGCTCCTTCAAAAATATTATTCATCAAACTAATCAAAGTTTGTTTAATAAAGACAACTGGAGTGTAACTTTTCATGTTCTGTTGTATATTATGTGCTGCACTGTTTGAATACTCATCAGAATATGTGCCTGACTCCAGTGAGGAGGAAACCAAATTAAGTAAATTTAAATCCCCTCCAATTTAGGTGCGAATTCCCCACTTCCTCAAACTAAAACAGCTTATGGTTTTAAAAAAATTAGCTTGTTATACGTTAAGTGTTAGTAGTTTACAACACAAATGTCTGTCCGTGCTGGTTCTTTACAGTGTAATTCAAACTTAATCTCAATCTTCAACCTATTATCTTCATTTGCTTCAATATTTCTAGTTTTCCATAAGAATGAGGAGCAGAATTACGCCATTTGGCCCATCAAGTCTGCTCGACCATTTGATCATGGCTGATATGATTCTGATCCCCATTCTCCTACCTTTTCCCCGTAATCCGTGAACCCCTTATTAATCAAAACCTATCATTTTCTTAAAGACACTTAGTAACTTTGCCTCCACAGCCTTTTGCGGCAATGAGTTCTACAGATTGATTCCCTCTCGATCCACCAGGATCGAGAGTCCCAAACGTTGTATTGCCTACCTGGTGCCAGGGTTTGGGATGTCTCATCTGGGCTGCAGAGGAACCTGGGAGTGAGAGGGTATAAGATCTACTTGTCGTGGTCCACATTGGTATCAGCGACTTAGGTAGAACAAGAACAGAGGTTCTGCTAAAGGAATATACGCAGCTACGGGCTAATTTTAAAAAACAGAACCAAAAAGTTTGTAATCACTGGATTACCACCCGAACCACAATCTTATTTGCACAGGGTCAATAAGATTAGGGAGGAAAATGTGTGGAATAAAGATTGGCGTGGGAGAAATGGGTTTGAATTCATTGGACATTGGCAGAAGTACTGTGGAAGGAGGGACCTGTTCCGATGGGACGGTCTTCATTTGAATCATGCTGGGGCCAGAGTCCTGGCGAATCGCATATCTAGGGCTGTAGATAGAACTTTAAACTGAATAGGGGTTTGGGGGAGGGTTCAGTTGCAGGGAAATTTAGAAAACCAAAATTAAAGGAGGAGGTAGAAGTACAGGTTTGCAATGTGGCAGATGATTACCCAAAAATAAAGATGAATGACAGAACGGGTGAATGTCTTTTTGCAACAAACAATTATAAAAGAGTTGGAAACTTTGACAGCAGAACAAATTTTAAAAGCTTTGTATCTAAATGCACAAAGCATTCGGAACAAAATTGATGAGTTAACGGCGCAAGTAGAGACAAAAGGATTTGGTGGTGATTACTGAGATATGGTTACAAGGAAACCAGGTCTAGAAATTGAATATCCAAGGGTTCTCGGAAACATAGACTGAAAGGAAAAGGAGGTGGTGCAGCTTTGATGGTGAAGGAAGGTATCAGTGCTGTAATCAGAAATGATATTAAACCTGGAGACCAAGATGTGGAATCAGTCTGAGTAGAAATAAGAAATAGCAAAGGGAAGAAGTCCCTGGATGGAATAATCTATGGGTCCCCAAACAGTAGTTCTGCAGTGGGGCACAGTATAAACTGTGCCCCACTGTATATATTAGGCGGTAACTGAAGAACATAGACTGGGGGCGGATGTTTGAGGGTAAATCAGCATCTGACATTTTGGAGGCTTTCAAATGTCAGTTGAAAGGAATTCAGGACCTGCATATTCCTGTGAGGAAGAAGAATAAATATGGCAAATTTCGCGATCCTTGGATAACGAGAGATGTTGTAGGCCTTGTGAAAAAGAAGGCATTTGTCAGGACTAGAAGGCTGGGAACAGACGAAGCCCGTGTGGAATATAAGGAAAATAGGAAGGAACTTAAGCAAGGAGTCAGGAGGGCTAAAAGGGGTCACGAAAAGTAATTGGCAAATAGCGTTAAGGAAAATCCCAAGGCTTTTTACACCTACATAAAAAGCAAGTGGGTAACCAGGGAAAGGGTTGGCCTACTGAAGGACAGGGGAGGGAATCTATATGTGGAGCCAGAGGAAATGGGCGAGGTACTAAATGAATACTTTGCATCAGTATTCACCAAAGAGAAGAAATTGATGGATGTTGAGCCTGGAGAAGGGTGTGCAGATACCCTGGGTCACATTGAGGTCCAAAAAGACGAGGTGTTGGGCATCTTGAAAAATATTACGGTGGATAAGTCCCCAGGGCCTGATGGGATCTACCCCAGAATACCGAAGCAGACAAGAGAGGAAATTGCTGAGGCCTTGACAGAAATCTTTCGATCCTCACTGTCTTCAGGTGATATCCCGGAGGACTGGAGAATAGCCAATGTTGTTTGTTTAAGTAGGGTAGCAAGGATAATCCAGGGAGCTACAGGCCGGTGAGCCTTACGTCAGTGGTAGGGAAATTACTGGAGAGAATTATTCGAGATAGGATCTACTCCCATTTGGAAGCAAGTGGTCATATTAGCGAGAGGCAGCACAGTTTTGTGAAGGGGAGGTTGTGTCACTAACTTGATAGTTTTTCGAGGAGGTCACAAAGATGATTGTTGCAGGTAGGGCAGTGGATGTTGTCTATCTAGACTTCAGTAAGGCCTTTGACAAGGTCCCTTATGGCAGACTAGTACAAAAGGTGAAGTCACACGGGATCAGAGGTGAGCTGGCAAGATGGATACAGAACTGGCTATGTCGTAGAAGGCAGAGAGTAGCAATGGAAGGGTGCTTTTCTGATTGAAGGGCTGTGACTAGTGGTGTTCCGCAGGAATCAGTGCTGGGACCGTTGCTGTTTGTAGAATATATAAATGATTTGGAGGAAAATGTAACTGGTCTGATTAGTAAGTTTGCGGAGGACACAAAGGTTGGTGGAATTGCGGATAGCGATGAGGACTGTCAGAGGATACTGCAGGATTTAGATTGTTTGGAGATTTGGGCGGTGAGATGGCAGATGGAGTTTAATCTGAACAAATGTGATAATGCATTTTGGAAGGTCTAATACAGGTAGGGATTATACAGTGAATGGTAGAACCCTCAAGAGTATTGATAGTCAGAGAGTTCTAGGTGTACAGGTCCACAGGTCACTGAAAGGGGCAACACAGGTGGAGAAGGTAGTCAAGAAGGCATACGGCATACTTGCCTTCGTTGGCCGGGGCATTGAGTATAAAAATTGGCAAGTCATTTTGCAGCTGTATAGAACCTTAGGCCACACTTGGGAGTATAGTGTTCAATTCTGGTCGCCACACTACCAGAAGGATGTGGAGGCTTTAGAGAGGGTGCAGAAGAGATTTACTGGGATGTTGCCTGGCATGGAGGGCATTAGGAAGGAGAGGTTGAATAAACTTGGTTTGTTCTCATTGGAACTAAGGAGGTTGAGGGGCGACCTGATAGAGGTCTACAAAATTATGAGGGGCATAGACAGAGTGGGTAGTCAGACACTTTTTCTCCAGGGTAGAGGGGGCAATTGCTAGGGGGCATAGGTTAAGGTGCGAGGGGCAAGGCTTAGAAGAGATGTACGAGTTAAGTTTTTTTACACAGAGGGTAGTGGGTGCCTGGAACTCGCTGCCGGAGGAGATGGTGGAAGCAGGGACGCTAGTGATGTTTATGGGGCATCTTGACAAATACATGAATAGGATGGGAATAGAGGGATACGGGCCCCGAAAGTGTAGAAGATTTTAGTTTAGACAGGCAGCATGGTCAGCGCAGGCTTGGAGGGCCTATGGGCCTTATCTTGTGCTCATCTTTTCTTTGTTCTTTGTAAACCAGGAAATACTGGGGGCCTGTAAGAAAGGTGTAGCAATAATTAGGTGTGATTTTAATATGCACATAGACTGGATTAATCCAAATGGCAAGGATAGCCTTGAGGGAGAATTCATTGAATGTATTTGAGATTGTTTCTTGGAACAATATGTTGTGGAAGCAACCAGGGAGAAGGCTACTCTGGATTTGGTATTGTGTAATGAGGAGGGATTAATTGATGACCTCATAGTTAAGGATCCTCTCTGGAATAGTGACCTTAGCATGATGGAATTCATAATTCATTTGGGGTGCGAGAAAGTGGAGTCCCACACTAGTGTTCTGGAATTAAACAAATATAATTACATAGGCATGAGGACAAATTTGGCCCTAGTAGAGTGGGCATGAAGGCTAAAAGGTAGGACAGCTGATGAGCAGCAGCAGTTGTTTAAGGAGATACTCATTCCTCATAACTGAAATATATGCTAGAGAGGAAGAAATACCATAAGAGGAGTAAAGAAAACATCCATAGCTGAGGACAATATCAAGACAAAAGCTAAGGTATGCCATGTTGTAAAGGCCAGTAACAGGTTGGGAGATTGGGAAACTTTCAAACATAAAACAAATGGTTACTTGGGTAGTAATAAAAAGAGCCAAGGTAAAGTACAAAAGAAAGGTAATGCAAAATATCAAAGGATAACAAAAGCTAAGTACATAAAGAGTGTCGCTAAAGCGAATGTTGGTCCCTCGGAAGATGAAATCAGAGAGTTAATAGTGGGGAACATAGAACTGGCAGAGATGCTAAATCAATATTCATTTTTCATGGTGGAGGACATCAGTACCACCCTTATAGGAAGGGTAATTCAGAGGTAATAGAAAGGGTGGAACTTGGGACGATTGGCATTAATAGGGAATTGGCACTCAAACTATTAGGATTGAAGGTAGACAGCTCCCCAGGACAGATGGCCTACATCCTAGGGTGCTAAAGGAAATGGCAGCAGAGATAGTGGATTGATTTGTTGTTAAATTCCAAAATTCTCTGGACACAGGAAAAGTTCTAGTGGATTGGAAAAATGCTAATGTAACACTTTATTCAAAAAGGGAGGAAGGCAGAATGTGGGGAATTACAGACCAGTTAGTTTAACATCTATTGTTGGGAAATTGTTAGAATCCATTATTAAGGAGGTAATATTAGGATATTTGGAAAGTCAACACACATTCCATCAGAGTCGGCATGGTTTTATGAAGGGTGAATCATGGTTGACGAATTTGCTCGAGTTCTTGGAAGATGTAACAAGTTAAGTGGATGATGGGGATCCTGTAGATGTATCTCTGGACTTTCAGTAGGTTTATATACAAGATTAGATCACATGTGGTTAGGGTTTACGTATTAGCTTGAAGAGAATACTGGCTGACAGACAGAAGACAGTCGGGATAAATGGGTCTTTTTTGGATGGCAAGATGTAACTAGTGGGGTGCCACGTGGTTCGATCCTTGGCTATTAACAATCTTCATTAACTACTTGGATGCAGGCACAGAGGTTCTATAACCAAATTTGCAGATGACGCTCTGTGGGACAGTAAGCTGCAATGAGGAAATAAGAACTGTACAAATGGATATATAGATAGGTTAGGAGGGAAGGCGGTGGCGTAGTGGTATTATCACTGGACTAGTAACCCAGAGATTTGGGAGCACTGGTTCGAATCCCACCATTGCAGATGGTGAAATTTGATTTCAATAAAAAATCTGGAATCAAAAGTCTAATGATGACCATGAAACATTGTTGATTGTCGTAAAAACCCATCTGGTGGTTCACTGACGTCCTTTAGGGAAGGAAATCTGCAGTCCTTACTTGGTCTAGGCAACATGTGACTCCAGATGTGTTTTGAATCTTAAAATGCCTCTCAGTTTGAGGATAATTGAGGACTGACAAGGCCATTGCCTGCGATGCCCACATCCCATGAAAGAATTAAAAAATGGAGAATGGGCCAACATGTGGCAGGCGGAGTTTAACGTTGCTCAGTGTGAGGCCATCAGTTTGGGTCAGGAAAATGGAAAGGCAATTTATTACCTAAATGGGGAGAGACTTTGGGGTGCTCCGGTGCAGAGGGATCTGGTTGTCATCGTGCATGAATCACAGAAATCTAGCATGCAGGTACAGCAGGTAATAAAGAAAGAGAATAGAATGTTCGCATTTATAGCTAAAGAAATAAGAGTGTCAAAATAAGGTAGGCTTACACATTAACACTCCAGTGAAGTTACTGTGAAAATCCTCTAGTCGCCACACTCCGGTGCCTGTTTGGGTACACGAAATGAAATGAAATGAAAATCACTTATTGTCACAAGTAGGCTTCAAATGAAGTTACTGCGAAAAGCCCCTAGTCGCCACATTCCGGTGCCTGTTCGGGGAGGCTGATACGGGAAGGCTGATACTAAGGGAGAATTCAGAATTCTCGGACCACGCAGACACGGGGATACCTTACAGACTCCACACAAACAGAAATCGAACCTGGGACCCTGGTGCTGTGAAGCAACAGTGCTAATTACTATGCTGCGAGTATAAACTTAATGAACTGTATCGCTAAAGAAATCGAATAAAAGGTAATGAAATGTTGTTGCAACTATACAAGGCTGCACCTTGAGTATTGTGTGCAATTTTGGTCCCTTTGAGGAAGGATGTAGTGGCATTGGCGGCAGTTCAGAGGAGGTCCATTAGATTGATTCCAGAGATGAGAGGTTTGTTTTATGAGGAGAGATTGAGCAATTTAGGTCTCTACAGTTTAGAAGAATGAGGGGAGATCAAATTGAGGTGTAAATTAAATGATAACAGGTATGAATAAAGTAGACATGGAGCTTAGCAAAAGGAGGCAGTGGTGCAGTGGTAACGTCTCTGGACTAGTAATCCAGGGCAAGATCTGGAGACTTGGGTTCGAATCTGGCCCCAGCAAATAGTAAAAATTTAAATTTAGGGCAGCACGGTAGCATTGTGGATAGCACAATTGCTTCACAGCTCCAGGGTCCCAGGTTCGATTCCGGCTTGGGTCACTGTGTGGAGTCTGCACATCCTCCCCGTGAGTGCGTGGGTTTCCTCCGGGTGCTCTGGTTTCCTCCCACAGTCCAAAGATGTGCAGGTTAGGTGGATTGGCCATGATAAATTGCCCTTGGTGTTGGGTGGGATTACTGGGTTATTGGGATGGTGGGAGGTGTTGACCTTGGGTGGGGTGCTCTTTCCAAGAGCCGGTGCATACTCGATGGGCCGAATGGCCTCCTATGATCTATATACTTCCACTTGCTGAGCATTCTAGAGTGAGAAGCCATAATCTCATGATAAGTGGTAACAAATTTAAAACCGATGAGGAGAAACTAATTCTTCCAAAGGGTCATGAATCTGTAATTCGCTAACCCAGAGTGCGGTGGATGCTGGGACAGTTAGTAAATTTAATGAGGGGTTAGACATTTTAAATTAGTGATAGGTTGAACGGTTACAGAGAATTGACAGGATTGGCGTTGAGGCCATGATGAAATCAGCCATGATCGTATTGAATGGTGGAGCAGGCTCAAAAGGCTAAATTGCCTACTCCTGCTCCTTGTCATTATGTTCTAAGAAATAACTATTCTGTCTAATTTCAGCTCTTCGTCTGTAGGTATCAGCACCTCGAGCAAAAATCTGGTGTTCTTGATTATTAAGCAGATTTCTTGATTAATAAGGGGATCAGTGGTTATGGGAAGAAGGCAGGAGAATGGGGATTAGGAATATATGAGCCATCATCAAATGGCAGAGCAGACTCGAATGGCCTAATTCTATTCCTATATCTTATGGTCTTATTGACTAGCTGCAGAAATTCTTCCTCATCTCAATTTTAAAGGGACGTCCCTTCAGTCTGAGGGTGTGCTCACGGGATCTGGTCTCCCATTAGTGCAAACATCTCCATGTCCACCCTATCTAGGCCTCTCCGTATTCCGTAAGTTTCAATGAGATCCCCTCATCCTTCTAAACTCCAGTACACACCCAGAGCCTTCAACCGTTCCTCATATGAAAAGCCCTTCATTCCCAGTATCATTCTTGTGAACCTCCTCTGGACCTACTCTCCAAGGTCATCACACCCATCACTAGATACCAAAACTGCTCACAATATTCCAAATAGGGTCTGACCAGAGCCTTGTGCAGCCTCAGCAGGACATCCCTGTTCTTGTATTCTAGCCCTCGAAATGAATGCTAACTGCATTTGTCTTCCTAACTGCCAACTGAACGTGCATGTAAATTTTAAGAGAATCCTAAACTAGGACTCCCACGTCCCTTTGTGCTTCAGATTTCTAAAGCCTTTCTCCATTTAGAAAATAGTCTATGCCTCTATCGTTCCTACTAAAGTGCACAACCTCACACTTTTCCACATTGTATTCTACCTGCCCCTTCATTTCACGCGCTCCTAGCCTGTCCAAGTCCTTCTACAGTCTCCCTACTTCCTCAACATTACCTGTCCCTCTACAGATCTTTGTATCATCTGCAAAGGTAGCAATGGTTTCTTCCAGATCGTTAATGTATGTTGCGAATAGTTGTGGTCCCAACATTGACCCCTGCGGAACACCACTAGTCACCGGCTGTCCTGAAAAATTCTTCTTTATCTCCACTCTCTGTCTCTACCTGTGCCAGTCAATCAATCCTCTATCCATGTCATTACCTTGCCCCTAACACCATGGACTCTTATATTAGCTGCTTCTTGTACGGCACCTTGTCAAAGGCCTTCTGTAAATCCGAATAGATCATATCCACTGGCTCTCCTTTGTCTAACTTCCTCAAGAATTTGAACAGATTTATTAGGCTTGACCTCCCCTTGAAAAAGCCGCGCTGACTCAGCTGTATTTTACCATACACTTCCAAGTCCTCCACAATCTCATTCTTAATAATGGACCCTCAAATCTTACCAACAGCCGAAGTCAGGGTATTTGGTCTATAATCTCTTGTCTTCTGCCTCCCTCCTTTCTTAAACAGGAGTGTTACATTAGCCATTTTACAGTCCTCTGGGACCCTTCCTTACTCCAGTGATTCCTGAAAGATCTCCACAAATGCCTCCTACCAGTGCCAATGAATTCAGTCGAGCCGTGGGTCCGATTCTGAGTCCCTCGTTCCTCAGGGTCGTCACTGTGAAGGTGGGTCTCGCTATATCTTTCAGAACTCTGGGGTGAAGTCTGTCCAGTCCGGATGATTTATTCACCTTCTGACCTTTCCGCTTCCCCAGCACCTTTTACTTTGTGATGGCTACTACATTCACCTCTGCCCCATGACTCTCTTGAAGTCCTGGTATGCTACTGATGTCTTCCACCGTGAAGTCTAATGCAAAGTGCCTATTCCATTCCTCTGCCATTTCTTTGTTCCCCATTACTTTTTCTCCAGTCTCACTTTTTCAGTGATCCAATTCTCTCTTGCCTTTTATGTATCACAAAAAACTCTTGCAATCTTCTTTTATATTGCTAGCTAGCTTGCACTCCTATTTCACCTTCTCCCCCCTAATTGCTTTATTAGTTGACCTCTACTTGCTTTTAAAGGCTTCCCAATTCTGTGGCTTCCCACTAATCCTTGCCACATTGTATGCTTTTTCTTTTTCTTTTATGCTGTTCCTGATACCCTTATCAGCCATGGTTGCCTTGTGTTTCCTTTAGCATGTTTCATCCTCCTTGGGATGAATTTCTGTTGTGCCTTCTGAATAACTCCCAAAAGCTCCTGTAATTGCTGTTCCACAGTCTTCCCTTCTAGGTTTCCCTTCCAATCACTCTGGCCAACTCCTCCCTCATATGATAGTCCGGCCATCCCAGGAATCAGCCTGGGAAACCCTCGCTGCACTCCCTCCATAGCAATCTTTCCTCAGATAAGGACCTAAAAACTGCACACAATACTCCAGCTTTGCCTCACCAATGCCCTATACAACTGCAGTAAAACATCCCTAATCCAAAACTCAAATCCTCTTGCTATGAAGGCCAGCATACCATTTGCCTTCTTTACTGCCTGCTGTACCTGCTGTACACACACACAGTGACTGATGCAAGAGAACGCCAAGCTCTCGCTGAGTATCCATCTCTCTCAATTTATATCCATTCAGATATTTTGCCTTCCTATTTTTGCTACTGAAGTGAATAACCATACATTTATCCACATTATACTGCATCTGCCATGCATGTGCCCACTCACTCAGCCGCTCCAAATCCTGCTTAGCCATCGCTGCATCTTCCTCACAGTTAACCCTCCCACCCAACTTTGTACCACCTGCAAATATGGAGATGCTGCATTTAGATCCCTTGTCCAAGTCGTTAATATATAATGTGCACATGTGGGGTCCAAGCACAGATCCCTGCAGTACCCCACTAGTCATTGCATGCCAATCGGAAAAAGACCTATTTATTCAACTTTTTGCTTCCTGTCTGCTAACCAGCTTTCTCTCTAACTCCAGGCACTACCCACAATCCCATGCGCTTTAATTTTACATCGTAATCTGTTATGTAAGACCTTGTCAAAACTCTAAAGAAACCACATCCACAGGTTCTCTCTGGTCAACTCTACTAAGCGATTTGTAAATTATTCCAGGGGCCTTCTACGGTAGGGCGAGTGTGTCTCATTCTCCCTTGTGAGCATATTTGTCGGGATTGTTTTATTCACAGGGTATACAATTACCGACATACTGTCATACATCCTGGCCTATGCCCAGGCACTATGCAATCACTTGTGGTTCCTGCCCCTTGGTGACCCTGGGCATCATGGCTCTGATATTTAATTCGGTTTTGGTTCCCGGTCAGGACTACATACAGGTCGTCTTTAAGGATGAGCCCGTCCTGCACAGTGATTAAGGCCTGCCATTTGTCAAAGGAGGCGGGGTATGTCTCTTTGTGAATTTGTTTCAGGCCCTGGTCACTGCTTTGGGCCTGTTTATGGTCTTCAACCTTGGTCTGTCTGATTGTAACGGCATCAATTGGTACACTAACGGGGAGTTGCCACGGTTCTCCCTCCTGGGCGCCCTGCTTGGCCAATTTGTCTGCCCTTGTGCTCCCAATTGGGGAGGTCCGGTAGTGGGCCTTAAGTTTGATGATGCTGTAATCATGGTCTCGGACAGATTGAAAAGTAAATTTTAAAGGTTCTCGTCTGCCGAGACAAATCCTCTCGATTCCCACAATGGTAGGAAACCCATTAAACTATTGCAGACCTACATACTGCTTTGTATTGTATGTACATACATACTATATGTCAGTATATACAATACAGTAGACTACGGCTACTAATGAAAATGAAAATCGCTTATTGTCACGAGTAGGCTTCAATGAAGTTACTGTGAAAGGTCCCTAGTCGCCACATTCCGGCGCCTGTCCGGGGAGGCTGGTACGGGAATCGAACCGTGCTGCTGGCCTGCTTTGGTCTGCTTTAAAAGCCAGTGATTTAGCCTTGTGAGCTAAACCAGCCCTACATCTGCAGTCTGGGCACTCGTATAAGTGGGAAGTTTTAAGGCTGATTCCCTCGGGGGCCTACCTTCCTGGTCTTCTACATAAAAGCCGCATCCTGTTTTCCTGTTCCCATTCTCCATCGTAAAGGATCCATGCACATATATCTTGAGAGCCTGATTGTTTTGATTATTGGGTCCGTTGAGTCCTCCCCCCTTTTGTTTTGGCAGATTTCAACGATAAAGGGTCACACTTTAGCTGGTTAAATTATTAATATTTTGTATTCTACATTCACATTGATACAGGTATAAGATACATGTATAATCAGTACATGAAATGAAAATGAAAATCGCTTATTGTCACGAGTAGGCTTCAAATGAAGTTACTGTGAAAAGCCCCTAGTCGCCACATTCCAGCGCCTGTTCGGGGAGGCTGTTACGGGAATCGAACTGTGCTGCTGGCTTGCCTTGGTCTGCTTTCAAAGCCAGCGATTAGCCCTGTGAGCTAAACAGCCCCTATCTGCTGAGGAGAGATGAACAGTTTCTGAGGATTGTGATTTATTTTAATTCTACACTGCAATACTGCGTTTCACTATGATACTGAGATTCACTGTTTATTTAGGCTGGCATCCCAAAGGGCTTCTAGTTGCACATCTTCATGAACATAAGTCAGCAGTGAACCGGATTCGTGTCTCTGATGAACATTCAATTTTTGCTACCTGCTCAAATGATGGAACTGTGAAGATTTGGGATAGTCAGAAGATGGAGGGAAAGACTACCACTACAAGGTATGATTGCAAATCTCTAATTGCTTTTGTTTTACATCAAAAGCTTAAAAACAAGGAATGTGAATGAGAAAAGTTATGGAAATCCATTAAGATCTATATCCAGAAGAAGCACCACCAATGCCATTTTTGTTTTGAGACGAGAGAAGGAGAAATATTAGTTGCCTGATGCAACATGAAGATTCATTCATCAATCTAAAAAAGATCTAGAATGGGATGCCCAAGGTGAAAGCCTAGAGATTTACTAGAATTTGTGAATTTCCTTAAAACAACGTATGATTATACTATTGCCAAGACATATACAAGGTGTGCCAGTCAAGAGTGGAAGAGAGTAAGAGCTTCAAAGCCAGAGATGGATTATACCAAGGATCGGCATAGAATCTGTGGATTTCCTGCTTATCTGAGCAAGTGTGACAGGAAGTTCAATAGTCAATGATGTTCACAAATGGCACTGAGCTATATCATGGTGATAAGGAGAGCATGACTGAGTATCTAGAGAATTGAGGACAGCAATATGAAGGCCAGTATACCCAAAGATCTAACAGATTAACTGTCAGTTTGAGCCCAGGAAAAAGCATCCGAATGAGGGTGTAAAGATTATAGGTGAAGACTTGGAGAAAGTGACTAGTTTGAAGTACCTGTGGTTAGTGAGAGACATGGAAGTATGGAAATGGAAAATTAAGTAACGGCTTAGCTGTAGATGGAGTAATGTGGAAGAAATGAGTGTTATGGATAGAAAAGTATTGGAAAATGAAAGGGGGGACCAACAAGACAAGTTGTGAGACTGGCCTTGTCATATGGTACAATAGCAAGAAAAAGAGGAACAGTAACTGGATGCTGATAAGATGGGGATGTTGAGATGGATGTGTGCAGTGACAAGGCAGGTCCAGATCAGGAACCAGCTCATCATCGGGTCAGTGAGGATATGGGAGCATCGAAGAAAACTGAGAAGAGACTGGGAATGTATGGGCTCTGTTGTGGAAAGAGAGGGAGAAAATTAATTTTATTAATTCATGGGATTTGGATCACTGTCTAGGCCAGCATTTACTGACCGTCTCTCATTGCCCTTGAACTGAGTGGCTTGCTCGGCCATTGCAGAGGGCAGTTAAGAGTCAACCACATTGCTGTGGATCTGGAGCCGGACCAGGTAAGGATGGCAGATTTCATTTCCAAATGGGAACCTGATGGTTTTTTACAACAACCAGCAATGGTTTCATGGTCATCATTAGACTTTTAATTCAGAATTTATTTTATGGAGTTCACTTTTTAACATCTGCCTTGATGGGATTTGAACGAGGGTCCCCAGAGCATTATTCTGGGTCTTTGAATTATTAGTGCAGTGACAATGCCATTACACCCACCACTGTTAGATGAATGATAGACATAGGACTGCCAAGAACATACCAACATATGAATAGTAGGACTTCCGGCCCCTTGAACCTGCTCATCCATTTCATAAGATCATGGCTGATCTGATTGTGGCCTCAACTCTACTCTTCGTCCACTCCCAATAATCTTTGACTCCTTTTGAAAAACTGTGTCTTTCTGTATTCACTGACCCTGTCTTCACCACTTTAGGGAAAAGAGAATCCCACAGACTAATGACCCTCAGAAAATATTTCTTCTCATCTCCATCTTAAATGGGAGACCCTTATTTTTAAACTACTCCCTAGTTCTAATCCCTTTCACAAGGGGAAATTTCACTTCAGCTCTGTCTAACCCCAACTTATGTTTCAATAAGATCACACCTCGTTCGTCTAAACTCCAATGTGTAAAGGCCTAACTTTTCCTCATAAGATAACTCCCTTCATGCCAGGAATCAGTCGACTAAATTATTTTAATTATTACTAATTATTTGCTTTACCTTTTGTGATTCATGTACAGTGCATCCAGATCCCTCCGTACCACAAGGTTAGCAATCTCTCTCCATTTAAATAATAGTACTTTTCTATTCCCACCAAAGTGATATTATCACATTTTCCCACATTATGCTCCATCTGCCAAATATTTGCTCAATCTCTTATCCTCCATTCTCTTAAAATCTATCAAAATCCCTTTGCAGATTAGTCCTCTTCGCAACTTATTCTCCTACCTTGATGTCATCAGCAAATTTAGCTACCTTACCCGTCATCCAATTCATTGGCATAAATTGTCAATAGTTGAGGCCCCGGCACTGATCCCTGTGCCACTCCACTAATTATAGCTTGCCAACTTGAAAAAGATCAATGTATTCCTACTCTTTGCTTCCTGTTGGCTAACTGTATCCATGCTAATGTGCTAATGATACCCCTACACCATGAGCTCTTATTTTGTTAAATAACCCTTGCTGCTGCACTTTACAACTGCCTTTGGAAATCCAAATACACCACATTCACAGGTTCCCTATTTTCCAGTTATACATAGAACATCGCACAGTACAGGTCCTTCGGCCCACGATGTTGTGCCGACCATTTATCCTAATCTAAGATCAACCTAACCTACACCCCTTCAATTTACTGCTGTCCATGTCCCTGTCCAAGAGTCGCTTAAATGTCCCTAATGACTCTGACTCCACCACCTCTGCTGGTAGTGCATTCCATGCACCCACCACTCTCTGTAAAGAACCTTGCCCTGACATCTCCCCTATATCTTCCTCCAATCATCTTAAAATTATGTGCCCACATGACAACCATTTCTGCCCTGGGGAAAGTCTCTGGCTGTCCACTCTATCCAAGCCTCTCATCACCTTGTACACCTCTATTAAGTCACCTTTCTTTCTTCCTTCGCTCCAATGAGAAATGCCCTAGCTCCCTCAACCTTTCTTCATAAGACATGCCCTCCAGTCCAGGCAGCATCTTGGTAAATCTCCTCTGCACCCTCTTGAAAGCATCCACGTCCTTCCTGGACACAATATTCCAAGTATGGTCTAACCAGGGTTTTATAAAGCTGCAGCAAAACCTCACGGCTGTTAAACTCAATCTCCCTGTTAATTTTCTAGATTTTAAATTCTGTCCAGCCTTATGATTGACCACTAAACTTTGCAGAATTGTACTTTGGTTTTCTTTCAATTTGACACTACCCAGTCTTCCCTCGTTAATAAAAGAAGGTGCATCCTTCTTGTGGAGTCTTTCTTTCTCACCAGAATATAACGTTGAAAGTTATGAAGTATCTCCACATATGTTTGCCACTGCTTTTATGCTGTTCTAGTTTTTAATCCAATTCGCTGGACTCTGGGGCAGTTCCAGCAGAGTGGAAAATGGCAAATGTGATGCCACTGTTTAAAAAAGGAGGTAGACAAAAGACTATAGGCTGGTTAGCTTAACTTCTAAATGGGCAAAATGCTTGAATCTATCATCAAGAAAGAAATAGCTAGACAAGTGGATAGAAATTGTCCCATTGGGCAAATGCAGCATGGTTTAATGAAAGGCAGGTCCTGTTTAACTAATTTATTGGAATTATTTGAGAACGTTATGAGTGTGAAGGACAATGGGGAACTGGTGGATGTGGTGTACCTGGATTTCCAGAAGGCATTCAACAAGATCCGCACAAAAGGCTGTTGCATAAGATATGGGTGCACGGCGTTATGGGTAAAGTATTAACATGGATAGAGGATTGGTTAACTAATAGAAATCAAAGAGTGGGGATAAATGGGTGTTTTTCTGATTGGCAATCAGTGCCTAGTGGTGTGCTTTGGAGATCAGTTTTGGGACCGCAATTGTTTACAATTTACAAAGATGATTTGCAGTTGGGGACCAAGAATAATGTGTCAATGTTTGCAGATGGCACCAAGATGAGTGGTTGAGTAAAATGTGCAGAGGACACAAAGTGTGCAGAGGGATATTGTTATGGGCAAGGGTTTAGAGAACACCAAAGTATATCATGGAGCTCACATGATCTACAACTGTTTATAGATTTAGGTTAAGAGATTATTGTGCAAAGAGATTATTGTGCAAAATTAAAGCTCATGGGATTGGGGGAAATGTATTGAGGTGGATAGAAAACTGGTTGGCAGGGAGGAAACGAAGAGTAGGGATTAATGGGTCCTTTTCAAATTGGCAGGCAGTAACCAGCGGGGTACCACAGGGATCGGTGCTGAGACCCCAGCTATTCACAATATTATTAATGATTTGGATGAGGGGACAAAATGTAACATCTCAAAGTTTGAAGATGATACCAAATTAGGTGGGAGGGTGAATTATGACGAGGATGCGGGGATTCTACAGCAAGATCTGGACAGGTTGGGCGAGTGGGCAAACCAATGGCAGATGCAGTATAATTTGGATAAGTGTGAGGTTATTCATTTTGGAAGCATAAACAGGAAGGCAGATTACTACCTGAATGGTTGTAAATTGGGAGAGGGGTGTGTGCAGCGGGACCTGGGTGTCCTTGTGCACCATGCGCTGAAGGTAAGCATGCAGATGCAGCAGGCGGTAAAGAAGGCTAATGGTATGTTGGCCTTCATTGCAAGAGGTTTCGAGTATAGAAGCAGGGATGTGTTGCTGCAATTGTACAGGGCCTTGGTGAGGCTACACCTGGAGCATTGTGTGCAGTTTTGGTCTCCTTCTCTGAGGCAGGATGTTCTTGCTCTCGAGGGAGTGCAGTGAAGGTTTACCAGACTGATTCCAGGGATGGCGGGACTGTCATATGAGGAGAGATTGACTAGGTTGGGATTGTTCTTGCTAGAGTTCAGAAGAATGAGGGGGGATCTCATAGAGACTTATAAAATTCTAACAGGACTAGACAGGGTAGATGCATGGAAGATGTTACCAATGGTGGGCGCGTCCAGAATCAGGGGTCACAGCCTGAGGATTCAGGGTAAACCATTTCGGACAGAGATAAGGAGACACTTCTTCACACAGTGGTGAGCCTGTGGAATTCATTACCACAGGACGTAGTTGATACTAAAACTTTGAATATATTCACGAGGCGGCTGGATATAGCACTTGGGGAAAATGGGATCAAAGGCTATGGGGAGAAAGCAGGATTAGGCTATTGAGTGGGGTGATCAGCCATGTTTGTGATGAATGGCGGAGCAGGCTCGAAGGGCCAAAAGACCACCTTCTGCTCCTATCATCTATGTATCTATGTTATGAAGAGCACAATGGCCTACCTTTCAGGTGTTATACAACAGAGGCCTTAAGCACTTGTAATCAGAAACAAAGTTTATTCTACGAATTCAGCTAACATTTTATAAACACACACAGTCAGCATTTTATCAACTACAAACATAAATACCCCACACAGCTACAGTACTCTATATTTAACCCTTAATAACTTCCCTTTGCTGTTTCACTCAAGTAACAGCATCCATAAAGCAGACAATCCCTTTTACCACAAAACAGTAGGTTTGAATTCCTTCGAGAACACAGGTATTATTTGAAGTTATCAAGTGATCTTGAGACACCTTTTTAACATGCAGAGAGAGAGACTCCATGATCCTTGTGGTCTGAATACAGCTTCCAACTATCTAAACCAAAAGTAAAACTCAGAGCCACAAATAGCTTCCAACTCAAAACAAAAGTAAAAACCAGAGCCACCGTCCAGCTCCACCCACACAATGACATCGCTGTAGCCATTTGAGAAGACAAAGATTTCTTAAAGGGACATTCCCATGACAATATAGATAGTTTAAGTAAGTGGGCTAGAGTCTGGCAAATGGAGTACAATATTGGTAAATGTGAGGTCATCCATTTTGGTAGGAATAACCACAAAATGGACTATTATTTAAATAGTAAAAAATTGTAGCATGCTGGTGTGCAGAGACCTGAGTGTCTTTGTGCATGAATCTCAAAAAGTTGTTTTGCAGGTGCAGCAGGTAATTAAGAAGGCAAAAATAATTTGTCCTTCAATGCTAGAGGGGTAGAGTTTAACGTTGCACCGTATAGATTGCTGATGAGGCCACACCTGGGTACTGTGTACAGTTTTGGTCTCCTTACTTCAGAAAAGATGTACTGGCACTGGAGGGGGAGCAGAGGAGATTCACTAGGTTGATTCTGGAGTTGAGAATATTAGCTTATGAGGAGAGGCTGAGTAGGGACTGTACTCATTGGAATTTAGAAGAATGATGGGAGATCTGATAGAAACATATAAAACTATGAAGGGAATAGTTAAGATAGAAGCAGGGAGGTTGTTTCTACTGGTGGGTGAAACTAGAACTAGGGGGCATAGCATCCAAATAAGGGGAAGCAGATTTCGGACTGAGTTGAAGAGGAAATTCTTCACCGATAGGGTGGTAAATCTGTGTAATTTCCTGCCCAGTGAAGCAGTTGAAGCTACCTTGTTGGATGTTTTTAAGCCAAAGTTAGATAGATTTTTGAACCGTAAAGGAATTGAGGGTTTTGGTGAGCGGGCAGGTAAGTGGAGCTGAGTCCACAAAAAGATCAGCCACGATCTTATTGAATGGTGGAGCAAGCCCAAAGGGCCAGATGGCCTACTCCTCCTAGTTCTTGTGTTCCTAGTGCACTTAGCTAGATCTGTCCTCTTACCCATGTAATTGCCTCTTTTTAATTTGAAACACTAATCCTGGAACCAAATGCAAAATTGAGTGATATTACTATCATGAAAGAGAAGTGGAAGGCCTAAGGCCAGATGGATTTGAAAGCGAAATGGGTGACTTAACAGGAGGAGATGAAGAAGAGTAATCAACTAGCATTGTGATGACACAATGCTGCGCCCCCCCCCCCCACAATAAAATGGAAGAAGAAAGAACAAGGCGTGTGATCACCAAATTATAGATAGGATATAAATATAACCATGCATTGTTATGAAAGCTAGTGTACTTTATGACATCCATTCTCTTTCTACCACCAGCTTGATGCAATTGTTTCTGCTTTAACTCTTTCCCCCCCCCCCCCCCCCCCCCCCCCCCCCCCCCCATACACACACAAAAAGTCTTCACAGAAAAACTGCATAGGAATTGCTCAGAAGTTTAAACTTCTGTTGGTCAATTATCCTGCATCTGAAGCAATCCAAAACTATTTGGATGGTACTGCCTCTCTTGGCAGAATAAGAAAAGTGAGAAGGATTGCCCATGGTATGGACCCTCACGATAGCAGGATTAAAATCAGTTCTCACTCCAGGGTACAGACCCCCTCCCCCCAAACCTCCTTAACTACACTCCATCCCATTTCACCCACTCTATACTTTCTGCAGTTGCCCTCTCCTGTCAAAATGGCCTGGATCTTTAAACTTGGTTTATGGCAGCTAGTGCTTTATAAAGGGGGGGCATGGCTTCACTTCCCTTAAAGCTATTGCCCTACCCATAAAGGCCTCCAGACGCACTTATGTTGTACATTTCTCAGATGGCTTGGGTTGGAAGTCCAGGTGAGATGTAATGCCAGTCTGGGATCAGTGAAAAGGAGAAGAGTGACAATCCTACAGTAATTAACACACTGCAGAAGATTTGGCCTTCTATCTTTTGGACATTTTTTTGTAATAAAGCTGGTGTAAACTTGTGGTGTTTACTAATCAGCTTAGTATAATTTATTTTCGTTTTGCCAAGCATATGTTTTTCAAATGTTTCTTTACTGTTCTTAAAAAAAACAAAAAAAAAAAATCTGTGACACATCATTTTGATATTAATTACTCATTTTTGACAAATTGTGCATCTGAGGGATATTTATTTGGAGATATAGAAGAAACTTAATTTACATCGCAATGTGTTCCAAAAGCTCCTGGGTTGCACTGTATGGAAAATGCTTGTGATTTAAGACATTGTGCTTCAATGTTCCTCTCTTCCCTGATTGGTAGGGACCTAGGCAGAGAGCACTTGCTGTTTCTTTTGCTCCCAACAATGCAGTGGTGGCTTGATCTAATTTGTCTGGACAGATTGTACTTTGTTATTTGATGAATGTTATAAATGTGTTGTGTGACTGAAGACTGGGGTATGTTTTTCTAACATTCTTGGATGGGGATAGTAGTAAGCTATTCAGCCCCTCAAACCTGTCCTCCATTCAATTAGGTTACGGTTAATTCCATCTACCTACTTTGTTCCATAGTCCTTAATGCTCTTATCTAATTTTTTTAAAATCCGACAATCTTGGCCTTAAAATGTCCAATTCACCAAGCTTCAACAGCTTTTTGGGGAGAGTTCCAGATTTCCAGCATTCTTTGAGTAAAGAAGTGCTTTGTTCAGAATTGTTGCTGATATCGTCAAGTTTACATCTCATTATTCTGGGCTGAAACAAATTGGCAGTTTTCTGAAGAGCCTATTTTAGTTATTTAGTTCTAAGTGGAATGCTGTGAATAATTTTCAATTACTGATTTTATCTTTATCTGTAGGTCAATCTTGACTTATTCTCGGATTGGAGGAAAAATCAAAACTTTGGCCTTCTGCCAGGGCTCCCATTATCTCGCTGTTGCTTCAGACAATGGTACCATCCAGCTGCTTGGAATTGAGGCCAGCAAACCTCCAAAATCACCTAAAATACATTCTCTTCAGAGCAGGTACACGTTATGTAAAATTATTTTAAAAAATCATATTAAATCATCCAAAGATGAATGAAAAGATTGAATTTTCTATTTGCTAAAATGAAGAACCAGTTTTTCTGCACTTTTTTATTTTGCTCAGACTTCTATTTTAAGAGCAGAAAAATTCTTTGTGTCCATTAAATCTTTTTCACAAATTCTCTTTGGGATCCAGTATAAAAACAAATTCAGTGTAATTGTAGTCCATGGTTTATAAAAATGACTACTCTTGTGTTATTTTGCTTTATTCCCATTTAAACATTGATTGTTTTTATTCTACAAATCCTGCAGTATTTGTAGACCCGGTGCTATTTCCTCTTGTAAAAGTACATACTTATCTGTTTTTGTTTCAGCATTAATGGAGACATCATATACTTCAGATTCCATGGGCGGCATTCTCCCCTACCTGGCGTGACGGAGGGTGCCGGAGTAGGGGAGAGGCGCCAACCACTCAGGGGTCGCGGCTCCCCAAAGGTGGGGAATTCACCCCACCTTTGGGGGCCAGCCCCGCGCCGGAGCGGTTTGCACCAGAAGACTGGCGCAAACACCCGGCGCCGTCGGTAGCAGGGCTGGCCGAAAGGCTTTCGCCGGTCAGCGCATGCGCCGGCAGTGACGTCAGCGGCAGCTGGCCGCTGCCGGCGCATGCGCGATGCTGGGTTCTCTTCCGCTTCCGCCATGGCGGAGGCCGTGGCGGCGCGGAAGGAGAAAGAGTGCAGCCAGGGCACTGGCCCGCAGTCTGAGCGGGGGGCCCCGATCGCGGGCCAGGCCACCGTGGGGGCACCCCCCGGGGTCCGATCGCCCCCCCCCCCAGGACCCCGGGGGCCTGCTCGCGCTGCTGAGCCTGCCGTTCCAGAGGTGGTTTAAACCTCGGCGGCGGGAGAGGCCTCCCAGCGGCGGGACCTCGGCCCATCCGGGCCGGAGAATCACCGCAGGGGCCGCTCCGATCGGTGGGGCGAGATTCCTGCCCCCGCCACTTCCCGGGTGGCGGAGAATCTCCGACCCTGTGTGGGCGGGATTTTAGGTCCCCCAGGCGATTCTCCGACCCTGCGTGGGGTTGGAGAATTTCGCCCCATATAAAATGCATTTTGTAAATCAACCTTTTGGTTTTATGTAGCAGTTTTAAATGCCCTAACGTGCTTCACTAGGCATTATAACAGAAAATAGTGCAAAACCAAATGAGATACCGAATCACAAAGCTTTTGAGCAGATAAACAAGAGTATGGCCAAGGTGGTGCGTTGTAAGGGTGAAAATCAGCTAGCAGATGGAACGTTTTAGGGAGGGAAATTCTGAGCTTCAAGCCTAGGCAGCTAGCATGCGCAGCCACCAGTGATAGTGGATTTCATATCAGGATGTTTTGAGAGTCCAGAATTAGAAGAGCGTGGGTATCTCAAATAGCTTTGTGATGTCCCGTAGTCATCAAACGGATAATTTTAGGATTGGTAAATATGAGGTTATCCATTTTGGGATACATCTGATATGTTTGTGAAAATCTAGAAACACTGAAGATCCAAAAACATCCAAGGGTATTAAGTTGTAAATTGGGGAAATGGGAGGGAGGAATTCAAGAAAATTGCTCTCACCAGGGAAGGGGGACTGAGCAAATTGTTGGAGCTATGAGCTTACAAGTCCATGGGTCCTGATGAGTTTTGTCCTAGAGTCTTAAAATACATGACCAATGACAGTTGATGGATTGGTTTTCATTTTCCAAAATTCAGGATATTCAGGGAGAGTTCCATATAATAGAAAATGTAACTCGGGTACACGTTATGTAAAAAGGGATGGAGACAGAAAGCAGGAATCAATATGCCAGTTAGCTTAGCATCTGTCATGGGGAAATGGTTGAAGCTATCATTAAAGATATTGTAGCAGGGCATTTAGATAAATTCTAAATAATCAGGCAGAGTCAACATGGTTTTGTGAAAGGGAAATCCTGTTTAATCAATTTATTGGAGTTTTGAAGAAGTAATGTGCTGTGGATAAAGGGAAATCGGTGGCTATACTGTACTTGGATTTCAAAAACGCATTTCATAAAGTGCCACATCAAAGGTTATTACGGAAAATAAGAGCTCCTGGTATGGGGGCTGCACATTGGCATGGATAGAAGACCTGAGTATGGGTCATTTTCTGATTAACGAGATTGTAACATTTGTGTGCCACAGGATCAGTGCTGGGGCCTCGGCTTTCTAAAATGTATGTAATTGGCAAGGCTGAAAAGACATACAGAAATAGGAGCAGAAGGAGGCCATTCAGCCCCTTGAGCCTGCTCCACCATTCAATAAGATCATGCCTGATTACCGTAGATTCTTGTTAGGCAAGGAAATCAATCTATCTCCTTCCTAAAAATATTCAATGACCCAGCCTTCTGAGACCATGTGTTCCAAAGTCGCACAACTTCTCTAATTTTCTTCTGATAATAATAATCATTGCTTGTTGCCACAAATAGGCTTCAATGAAGTTACTATGAAAAGCCCCTAGTCACCACATTCTGGCGCCTGTTCGGGGAGGCCGGTATGGCAATTGAACCCGCACTGCTGGTCTTGTTCTGCATTACAAGCCAGCTGTTTAGCCCACGGTGTTAAACCAGCCCCTTTGTCCTAAAAGGGGACCCCCCCTCTCTTAATTTTAAAATGATGTCCCTTAGTTCTGGCGTAGTCACAAGAGGAAACATCCTTTCCATGTCCACCTTGTCAAGACCATTTGGGATCTTGTACAATTCAATCAGTTCATCCCTCACTCTTCTAAACTCCAGTGGAAAAGAGCCCTGTCTGTCAAACCTTTCCTCATCTGACCACCCGCTCATTCCAGGTATCAATCTAGTAAACCTCTGAATCACCTCCAATACATTTACATCCTTCCTTAAATAAGGAGACCAAACCGCATACACTACTAATGCCCTGTACAACTGACACATTACATCCTTTTATGTTCAGTTCCTCTCATAATAAAGGATAGCATTCCATTAGCCTTCTTGATTACCTGCTTTAGCTGCATACTAATGTTTATGACACTAGGGTCCCTCTGCACCTCAAGCATTCTACTATCGTTCTCCATTTAAGTAATACTCTGTTTTTAATCTTCCTGCCAGAGTGAGCAACAGTTTCCACATTATACTGAATCTACCAGATTTTTACCCACTCACTCAACCTATCTATATTTGTGTTCAACCTCCTTATGTCCTCTTCTCAATATACTTCCTTACTTATCTCTATATGCTTTCTTACCTATCTTTATGACATTTGGAAATTTAGCTACCATACGTTTGCTCCCCTCATCTAACTCATCGATATAAATTGTAAAAGTTAAGGCCGCTGTGGGGACTTCTTGTCAAATCCTGCCAATCAGATAAAGGCACATTTATGCATACTTTGTTTTCTGCCCGCCAGCCAGCCTTCTATCCATGTTACTGTTTGCCCCCCCCACACCATCAGCTTTTGTTTTCCATAGTAACCTTCGACGTGGCACCTTATCAAATGCCTTCTGGAAATTCAAAGTAGCGTATATCGACAGGCTTTCCTTTATCCACAGTGCATGTTACTCCATTAAAGAACTCTACTTCCGGTGGCGGCAGTGAGCTGATCAGTTGCGCAAAAGGTGGCTCCCACTTGGAGACTTGGTTTTTGGCCCTTTTTACCTGGAAAAAGGGTGTTTTGGTGGGAAGTAGCATAAAGCAAGTGATGTTTTTTTCTCCTCCGATGTGGGATATCGGCTGTTTATAATACAAGGCTTAAATCTAACAAAGCCACCGTTCAACATTCAGAGGACCCTTGTGGCGCAGTGTGGACCTCACCAGATTGTCGACGCCCTCTGAATTGCCAACAGAGTAGTTAATGGAGTTCATCGTTGATGATTCAGAACCACAGGCTGAAGAGGACCTGTCCAAGGTGATTGAGGTGGAAATAGGTTACTCTTCGCGGGGCGATAGAAAGGGTGGAGCAGCGGCAGGAGTGGCAGGGTGCAACGATTCAGAAGATGGAGAAGGGTGGTCTCTGATCATAGCGACTGGATTATGAGACGGATATCAATGCTGGCAGAGGCCCACAAAGCTTTTGAAGGCCATGATGGACGACCGAGAGAATGGATCCAGGCATCAAAGCCTGAGGATAGTTGGACTAGTGGAGAGAATCTAAGGTACAAGGACCACCGAATACATGGCCAAGATGCTTTGTAAGCTGGTCAGGGAGGGGATTTTCCTGAAATCTCCGGAGGTGGATCGGGCCTACCGATTGCTGAGCCAGAGGCCGAGAATCCGGGATCCACCACGGGTGGTAAAAGTTCAGTTGCATGAATACTTGGAGAAGGAGCAAATCTTAAAGTGGGTGAAGACCATGCAAGACTGTAGCTGGGAGGGTCACTCCATACGTTCTACCAGGACATTGCCACTTCCAAACATCAAGCGGCGCTTTAACAATGCCAAGGCAGCATGCAAGGAGAAATGTCCAATTTGGGATGCAGTACTTGGCCATTTTTGTTGGGCCCAAAACCGAGGCAGGCCTGGATTTGACTGGATTGCTCTACAAAGTGGATATGGCAGATCCTAATAGAGAGGGTGTTTAGAAACCCCGTCAGGATGATTATATGGAAAGTGAGGAGGCTAAATGGTCCAGTCAAAAGATCCTGGGTGTTTGTGCATTGACGAGCTTGAAAGCTGATGTAATCTTCTTGCAGGAGACTCATTTGACGGTTAGGGATCAGTCAAGGCTAAGGAAGGGATGGGTGGGGCAGGCATTCCATTGAAATTTTGATTTGAAGTCGTGAGGGGTTGTGAGCTTGTTTAATAAGAGGGTGGCCTTCAGAGCAACCTCTATGTTGCTGGATCCTGGGGGAAGATTTGTATTTGTGATGGTAAGTGGCAGTAGTCTTGGTCAACATTTACACTCCCATTTAGGCTGGCATGGATTTTCTAAAAAGAAAAGACGTTGGCAGCCTTCCCGGACCTCTGCTCTCATCAGCTGATCATGGGTGGTGATTTGAACTGCGTGTTGAACCCGATGATGGAGAGGTCGAGCTCCGGGGATGGCAAAAGAGATGATGGTGTTCTGCTTACTTTGGTGCCGAGCTCTTACAGACTGCGCAGAACTTGACCTACCTATGTTGTTGGTACCTGCATGAACTACAAAAGCTATATCCTCCTCTTCCCACTGCAAGCTTCTCTCCAGCCCTGAGCAAATGTCTGAATCCTGGCACTGAGCATGGAAACTTGCCCTCTGGACTCGCCTGCTGAAAACAGTGTCAATCACCACACTATACCCACCCCTATGACAGCTTCCTGTAACATGGTGCCATGACCAGTCTGCTCATTCATCTTGCAGACCTTGCTTTTGTCTACATTTGTTGTGACCACCTAAAATCTGACAATTGCGAAGTGTGGAGCTTCTCTAATACGGTTTGCTCGGCCCCTTTACTTTCCTCACTCATTGTCATATCCTCCTGTCCATCGCTTCTGTCTGAAACTGAGGACCTCCAGGTATTACTTCCCCTCTCTTATGTTGCGCAGTATCTGCGGTTCAGCTTCCAGATCAAGAATCCTAATCCAGAATTTATCTAACTGCTGACACTTTCTACAGACATGTTTGCCATTGGTGGCTTTGCTGTCCAAAAGATCCCACATTCCACAGTTGCAACATAACACTGTCTGGCCAGTGTTAATTATGTTAATTAGTTAATTTAGTTTAATGCCTTAATTTGGAATCACTTCTATATATATTGAAATTTATTGTGTTTCTTAAAGCTAGTACCACCTACAACTAAAATTTATATGATTCTTAATTGCACAAGTTCCCAATAAATTGGACCAGGTATTTAAATATAAGTGAGCAAAACAAACAAAATACTCATTAATCATCACTTACCTAGTTGCCTATGACTCCACACTGCATTTTGAGACCCAACAACACCACCACCATCCAGCAGCTGCTAGCTCTTTTAATTCCCCGATCCTGCCAAAGGTATGGTTGCTAAATTTATTGCTGAGACCAAGATTGGTAGAAAGGCAAGTTGCGAAGAGGACATGAGGAGGCCACAAAAGGGTAGATAGGATAAGTGAGTGACAAAGATCTTTTGGAGGATATTGTGGGAAAAGGTGAAATTGCCCATTTGGCAGGAATAATAAAGAAACGGGGAGTGGGGGGAAGCGCGGGTGGGTGGGGGTGGTTGGCTCTCCCGAACTTTATAAATTTCTACTGGGCGGTGAATATAGCGATGGCCAGGAAATGGGTAGTGAGTATGGGGTCGGCATGGGAGCGGATGGAGGCAGCCTCATGTAAGGGAACGAGTTTGTGGGCACTATTGACGGCACCTCTGCTGTTCTCACCGACCAGGTACTGCACAAGCCTGGTAGCCGTGGCAACCCTGAGGGTGTGGGGACAGTGGCGTCAGCACATGGGGCTGGAGAGGGCGTCGGTGTGGGTACCGATATGTGGAAACCACCAGTTTCTTCCGGGGGTGCGAGGTGGGGCGTTTCAGGGGGGCAGCGGCGGGGATCAACAAGTTTGGGGATTTGCCTATAGATGGGGGCTTTACGTGCTTGGAAGAGTTGGAGGAGATGTTTGAGCTGCTCGGTGGGAATGGATTCCTTTACTTGCCGGTGAGGGACTTTGTGTGGAGGCAAGTATCGACCTTCCTGCACCTGCTGCCCCAGGGGGAAGGGACTGTATTATAAATCTATAAAGAGCTGATGGACTGGGAGGAAGCCCTGATAGGGGAGATGTAGCGGAAGTGAGGAGAAGAGTTGGGTTGGGAGTTGGAGGCTGGGTTATGGGAGGACATCCTGAGGCGAGTCAATGCATCCTCATTGTGTGCCAGGCTTAGCCTTATACAATTTAAGGTGGTCCACGGGGCACATATGACTGTGGCCAGGATGAGCAGGGTTTTTTGAAGGTGTGAAGGGTAGGTGTATGCGGGTGGGCCCACTAATCACGTCCGTATGTTTTGGGTATGTCCGAACCTTGGAGATTTTTGGCAGGGATTTGCCGACATTATGTCAGAGGTACTGAGGTACCTTTGCCTCCCTAGTAACCCAGAGACAATTTTGCTCGCATGGAGGGACTTGGAACCCACAAAGCCGGGGGGTATGGGTTAGTGACAGGGCTGGGTTTCTCAGGCTTGAAAAGATTAAATTCGCCTTGAGGGGCTCAATGCTCGGGTTTGCCCGGAGGTGGCAGCAGTTTATCAACTTCTTTGGAAAGGACTGAGGTGTCAGTGGGGTGGTGGTGGGAGGGGGAGGGTTAAAAAGAGGAAGCATGGGGAGTTGGGTAAGGTGGGGGCAGGCTGGTGAGGAATTGTTGGAGTGTTGTTTATGTAAGCCATGTTGGCTGAATTTTGTTTTTCTTGATGTGTGGTTGTTTATTCTATTAAAATTTATAATATAAATGCCTCCATAAAATATTTTTCAAAACAAAATGAGGTACTGAAAGTAAAAATTATGAACTGATGACCTTTCGGCTACACCTGGGTGTGCCAAACTAGGGAAGCCAATGCATTCATGGTACAATCTGTGGCAGATTATGTCACTATGGTGACTTATTATCTTTTTCTCCGCAGAAAGGAAGACAATTGCACCTGTAACATGTATGCCAGATTTTTTAATCATTGAATTGCTAGGTGTTTATATAGACTGATTTAATACTGTTTTTCTTTTAGTTCTGGCTTTAGCATGGTTAACCTCTGCGATGGTGTAAGCACAATAGTTGCATGTGAATTTTTATCAAGACGTCCAAACAACTAATTTCTTTTAATAATGCATCACTTAAATAATTGCATTAAAAAGGAACAAAAGAGTTAATTGCTTAACACAGTAACCGTCGTGTAAAATGGGAAATGGACCCTCGTGATATACCTCTGAAAATTTGATGCAGTTTTTAATGGAAAGTTTTTTTTGTTATAATTAGCCTATAACCCATTAGCTGTGTACATTACTCAATGTTTAACGTAGCCCTGTGGTTTGTAAAGAAAATTGCCAATTATTATGTCCCTTTTACACGTAGATACACTTGATAGTCATGCATTAAACATGCACTAATTCATGTAATCAATTTGGACTAACCGCCTTTTTATGCATCTTTATGCACTTTTATGCATCTTTATGCACTTGTTTAATTTATTAATACTAGAAGTGGATGGGTACACTGTCTTTCATCATCAACATCTTCTAATCTGAATCAAATTGTTCTTTTATCTTAAAGCTGCAATTGTATTAATATAACATTTAACATTATGGAGAGCAGCAATTGTATTCCTGTGTAATTTCTCGCAACTGAAATTAAGCATTTCTAGATGCGTTTCATTTCATCTCATTGCTGAAAAAGTTAATTGGAATTAATTCAATATAACTATATGACAACCACTGTAAATCTAAATCAGATAAAATTGTTATACTTTATCCACGGTTTCAGTTTAAGCTGTTGTTGATTTTTCTGTGGTAACTTAACTCAATTTTCAAAGTGCGACCTAAAGTAGAAGGGTAAAGGTTTAGTTATTTATAAATACATGGTGTAATCTCAATTTTGGAGGAGAGATTTCAGGTTCAAAAAACCATTTCATTACTAAATCAATCTTCTTGCTAAGTATTGCTGGTACTTTACATAACAGATTATAAGCAACTAACCACGGCATTGACATTCACACAAACAAATCTTGTTATCTTGTTTTCCAAGAGCTTTGGATCAGAAAGAAGATGGTTGTGTGGTGGATATTCATCATTTTAATGCAGGTGCACAGTCTGTTTTAGCTTATGCAACTGTAAACGGTTCTTTAGTTGGCTGGGACCTGAGGTCATCAACAAATGCCTGGACATTAAAGCATGATTTGAGACTTGGACTCACAACTTCCTTTGCTGTAGATATACATCAGTGCTGGTTATGTATAGGTAAGTATTATTTTCCATATTTATTTTCCAAGTTTGTGTTCTGTACTGAAGGGTGTTTCAGTAATGTTTACGTAAGGAATGACAAAATGTATCTGTAATGAAAACTACTAAAACTCTGCAGATAAATTTAACTTGGCTTATTTTGCAGTTAAACATGATCAGAAATGTTGGACGGGATTCTCCAGTACCGCAACCATCTGCTTCTTGGCGGTGTGCCGTCCACTGGCGGCGAAATTCTCTATTCCCGCCACTTCTCAATGGATTTCCCATGACACCACCCCATGCTGCTGGAAACCCGCAGGCAGGCGAGTGCTGCCAGCGGGAACAGAGAATCCCAATGCCCGTTCTTTATAGTTCTTTTTGTGTGTTTTTCTTCTAAGTTAATAGATATTCTTTATTAATTGATCACAAAATTCCTACCTGGTTTGCATATCTTTTCTCACAGTGTACCAAATTGAAAATATACAGCACTAAGAACCGCTGTTCCAAGTTGCCCCTCTGGGTTTTGGAATACCCTTGCATTTAACATTAGCAGGGTTCTTAACAAAATTGGAGTAAGTGAGAATTTTGAGTGTTTTAAAATGGAAATGCTTGCTATATTTGTTTTTGTAACTAGTTTATTTTTAAAAGGTACAAGTAACGGCACCATGGCTTGTTGGGATATGAGATTTCAGTTGCCCATTTCAAGTCACTGTCACCCAGCAAGAGCTCGCGTTCGACGTCTACTTATGCACCCTCTATGCCAGTCATGGGTCATTGCAGGTAAATTCAATGCATCATTCCAGTTAATTGTGGTTTATTACCTTTCCCTCTCCTAGCTACTATGCTTGTGCAATGTGGAGCAACCACGACCATTGTGAAGTTCTTGCCTGGTGTGTACCGCAAAATGCCTCCAGACGTGTTCAAGCACCTGAAGCTCACCTTCAGCATGCCATGATTTGCTCCATAAGACATCTGATTGTCAGATGGCTTTCATTATATAAAATGTCTACCATATCATTGTATTGCTCCTCATACCTCATTGCTTGGCATCATGATGGTTGTTGTCAGCTGCAATTGAATGGGTATTCTTTGACTTTGAGCAGCCAAATGGTAAGTCTGCTTTGAAGTGCTGGGAGATCAGGGATTTTGGACTGCTGCATGATGAAGACATCATGGCAGCTGCTGGGTATCTTTTGCACTCCTGGATAAACATGCATCTGTGACCTCCCTGGTGCACTTTTGTGCGGAGGTCTGGGCGATGCCACAAAGATCACCAATTGAGCCTTGAAAGGAGTCACTGGCATTGAGGTTCAGAGCAGCTGTGACCTTCAGTGTGACAGACAGTGGGTGACCTCTGGGTACGTGTAACGCCAATTCCTGGAGAACCTGGCAAAGGTGAGCAACCATCTCCCTGGATATCAAGAGTCTCCTTGCACTTGTCTCACTCACCTCCAGGAACGTCAGTCGCTGTCTATAAGCACTGAGACGATTGATGTTGCCTCCGCGCAACCACAATCGGGACCAGCCTCAGGCTGCTGAACAACCTTTGTGAGGACACCGCTGCAACGATACATATCTTGGATGCAAATGCTGAAGGCAAGCTTGGAATTCAAGGCATGAAGAGCTCAGTGCGAATGGTTAACTTGTGAGCGGCAATCAGTGACACCAGCATACATCACAGCTAAGTACCTGGGCATAATTGTTTCATCTATCAAAGCTAAGGAATAATGGGCAAGTGGGATCCTACTCAGACAGAATCTCACATTCACCCCAAGCCCGAACCTTCCCTCGGGAGCCAGAGCCCCTGAACCTGAACAGCCTCATGAAGTGCCCTTTTGCACTGTGCGGAAGGGTTACTTGTCAGGGATGCTGCTGCGCTCCCATCTTCCTGCCCATTGCCTGGACACGATGCAATCCGGCCGTGAGAGCTCCCAATGGAGGTCCCTTTACAGAGGAGTCCTCCTCGTCATCAGGGGCCTGGGCTAGAGTGTGTTGCAAACGACAGTCTCATACAACCGATACTTGCACAGGTCCATGGACTTCCCTGATGCCTGCGTTTTTGTGGCCATGTGGAGTTTGTGGACCAAGAGTACACAGATTGTGGTAGACTGTGGCCCCTTTTTCAGTTTCTTCAAACCTTGTTGTTAGTTTTTTTTTTGTTAGCACTTGAGCCCCATGCTCCTGATCTATGGACACCCAGTGCGGAGAGGGGCGTGGAAGGAAGAGGACCTCATTATGAACCTGCACTTAGGTTTGGCAAAACCCAACAAAAGTCCAGGCAATGGGCGATTTGGGGGGGGTAATCCGACCCAACTGTCTGCCTCTCTAACGCGGCTACGTTCACGGCTGTGCATCCCTGGAGAGCGAGCACGCAGTGTTCACCGGCACCATTGAGTACTTACCAGCCCCCTTCCCTGGGGACTGGGGTGCCTTGTCGATCCTCTTAATCACATGGCAAAATGTTTTAAGGTAATTTGCTTTTGGTTCAGGCGGTATCCCTTTAAAGGGCTGCCTTTTTAAATTGACCCTCAGTTTTTTTTGATTTAAAAAAAAAATCTAATATTTGATTTGCTCTAAAATAAACCTCATGTATCAAGCAAGGGTGAGCTGATCAAGCTGAGGGTCTCCGGCTCCCAAGGGAAGGTTCGGGTCTTGGGGCCGGTGTGAGATTCCGTCCAAGCAGGAACCCACTTGTCTACTAACATTCCTGAGCTTTTGATGAGCCAATTATGCACAGGTACTTAGTTGTGATATATGCTAATTGCACAGTCATGCCTCCATATTAAACATAACTTCATCAGATGACATCAGTGGTAGCCCCCTGCCTCCGAACGTTGTGGATTCTACAAGCCCTGGGCTGTGGACACCCACCCAATTCAGCTGCCCACGGATCCCGGCCCAGTGCCAGGGCCTCTTTAGACGGCACAGGCCCTTTGGGTGCAGATTTCAGTCTCCGGGTGAGTGAGACTTGTGGCCTGGTTTCCCTCTTACTGAAATGCCCCACATCCCCTTATGGGGCCAGATCATACCACCCTCTGAGTCATGCAAATGGCGGTCCCACCCAGCCCCGCTTAGGCACATAGCCTTCGCCCATTGTGTTGCCTTCCCTTGCAATCCCCACGGATCAGCATTAAATACACACAAAACACCCCCCCCCCCCCCCTTCAGCCACTCTCCACGGAATGTCTCTTTCCCCCCCCCCCCCCCCCCCCCACCACGAATTCTTGAGTGCACCCCCTTACCATTGCCTTGGAGCTGACCAATGCCCTTTCTTCCCATGGGCACCCTGGTGTAAAGTGGCGAACCACTCCTCGCTGATGATGTCACCAAGTTCCTGTTTCTAAAACCCTGCTGTAAACTGCACAGGTGTAATGTCATGCCAGCGAGCAGGTCTGTCCGTTAATGATATGATAATACTTGTAAATTAGGTTCTATTCCTTCCTGGGTGTGAACCTAGTTAAGCCACTGGTGGGGGTAAGGGGACATTAGGAACACAAGATCTCACCAGTATGATTTGTGATTTTTTTTGACTCGTAATATTTTGCACCCATGTTGCAACTTGCGCTCGCGGCAAATAGTGCAAAATCACGGCTGTTGTGTTTCTGTTTTTCTAATTTTATGTTTCTATTATTTTGGCACTTGTTTTGAGGCCAGTGAAAATGTTGTAAATAACAGACAAGCATATTTGAAAAACTTATGTATTGAATTTATACCATGTCATTGTAAATATGGGAGTCTGGCCTGCTGAAAAGTGATTATCACACTTGCCTATTTTGACATACTTATTCAGCTGTCCAAGGAAATAATGAAGTGTCAATGTGGGACATGGAAACTGGAGACAGGCGATTCACCCTTTGGGCCAGCAGTGCTCCACCTCTCTCTGAAATGCAGGTTTGTGGCTAAATCATCAAACTTTTAGTTTAGATTAATTCCTATTTATGCCTTCTGATTAATAGATTAATTTTGCAACCATTTGTTAATCGAAGTTAAGGGCAAAAGTGCTAGTCCCTTTAAATTGCCATTGTGGTAAATTGCTTTTTCTTGTACCCTCTTCTACCACAACCTTTTTCAATTTTAATAATAAATGGTCATGATCGAAGACTCTCTCAAAGGAGATATTTTGAAATGTAGTTTTACTCCCTCTGGAGTTACAGTGTCATGCCACATAAACAGTACTTTGGACTGAACTCCCGGACAACTCTTCCATCAAATATACATAGAACCTTGCTTTGCGCATATGAAAGCGAGACAGCCTGAGTGAGTGAGAGAGCCAGAGTGGGGATTGGAACTTGGTAATTCGGAACAGTGTGGTAATTCGATGCAAAGTGGGAGAGGAGGTGCTTTTTTCCTCTTTTTGGTTTGTTTTCTTCTGGCTTTGTAACTAGTAATATACAGAGAGACCCAGAGTGCATCCTGGGAAGGTAAGTAATACAAATATCTTTTCAAATTGTGGGGGGGGGAGAAAAACTGAAGTGACATCACAGTAAATCTGTGACCTGTTTGGCTGGTAGGGTAACTGTTAAATTTGAGAAAGAAAACATTGCAAAAAAAACTAATTAAAACTTATTAACTAGGTAGAGGAGTAACTAAACCCGAGGGCAGAGATTAGTATTTAGCATTTAACTTTACAGTAAAAATCTATCACCAGGGCCATATAGCTAATTGTAACTTAATCTTACAATAATTTAAGTATTTATTTTAAATTAATTAAGTAGTGCTCAAATGTCACTCTGCGGGGTGCAGTGCTCTAACTGAGATATGTGGCAGATCTGTGACGCTTCAAGCATTCCAGTCGACTACCTCTGCAGCAAGTATAACCAATGGCAGCTCCTCGCAGACCATGTGGTTTGGTTGGAGCAGCAGTTGGATGCACTTAGGAGCATGCGTGGAGGGGAGGGGGGGGGGGGGGGGGGAGATAGCTTATCAGGGGAAAACAACTGGAACCAGAACAGTGGCACCTGTGGCTACTGGCTCTGTTGTTCAGCAGGAGAGGGCAAAGTGCAGGAGAGCGATAGTTATAGCAGACTCTATAGTAAGGGGCACAGATAGGTGCTTCTGTGCAAGTGAAAGAGATTCCAGGATGGCATGTTGCCCCCCTGGTGCCAGGGTCCAGGTTGTCTCTGAGCGAACACAGGAGATCCTGAATGGCGAGAGGGTGAACAGCCAGAGGTTGTAGTACACGTAGGTCCTAACGACATAGGCAGGAAGAGCTACGAGGTCCTGCAGAAGGATTTCAGGAAGTTAGGCAGCAAGCTAAAACGCATTACCTCTCGGGTTGTAATCTTAGGATTACTTCCTGTGCCACGTGCCAGCAAGGCTAGAAATAGGAGGATAGTGTAGCTAAACACGTCGCTCAACCAGTGGTGTAGGAGGGAGGGTTTCAGATTTCTGGACCGTTGGGACCTCTTCCGGGCAGGTGGGACCTGTACAAGAAGGACAGGTTGCATCTTAACTCAAGGGGCACTAATACCCTGGCTGGGAGGTTTGCTAGTATCACTCGGGAGGATTTAAACTAGTATGGCAGGGGCGTGGGAACCAGAGCGTTAGCTTAGAAGGTGTCATAACTGAAGGGGAAATAGAGAACAAAATAACAGAACAGCACCATCCAGGCAGAACAAAGAAGGTGACAAGTGTGAGAAGGGAGGTGGCCAATGCAGGACTAAGGGTATTGTACCTGATTGAGCGCAGTATACGGGAACAAGGTAAATGAGCTTGTTGTGGGCATCACAGAGACGTGGCTGCAAGGGCATCAGGGTTGGGATCTACATATACAAGGATATGTCTCCTATCTAAATTACAGGCAGATGGTCAAAGGGGGCGTGGTTGCATTGTTAGTAAGGAATGAAGTTAAATCGATAGCAAGGAGCGATAAGATCAGGAAAATCGCTTATTGTCACAAGTGAGCTTCAAATGAAGTTACTGTGAAAAGCCCCTAGTCACCACATTCCGGCGCCTGTTCGGGGAGGTTGGTACGGGAATTGAACAGTGCTGCTGGCCTGCCTTGGTCAGCTTTCACAGCCAGCGATTTAGCCCTGTGCTAAACAGCCCACAGAAGATTCCCCTTCTGTGGGTAGAATTGAGGAATCGCAAAGGTAAAATGATCCTGATTGGAGTTATGTACAGGCCCCCTATCAGTAGTCAGGATGTGGGGCAGAAAATAAATCAGGAGGTAGAGAAAGCATGTAAAAAAGGCAACACCACAATACTCATGGGGGACTTCAATATGCAGGTGGACTGGGAAAATCAGGTTGGTAGTGGATCCCAAGAAAAGGAATTTGTGGAATGTTTTTAAGAGATGGGTTTTTTGGAGAGTTTGTGGCAGAGCCCACTTGGGAACAGGCAATTCTGGATTTGGTGATGTGTAATGAGGCCGACTTCATTAGGGATCTTAAGGTGAAGGAACCCTTGGGGAGCAGTAACCACAATATGATAGAATTTACCCTGCAGTTTGAGACAGAGAAGCTGGAATCAGATAAAATGGTATTACAATTAAATAAGGGTAACTACAAAGACATGAGGGAGGAGCTGGCCAGAGTTGATTGGAAAAGGAGCCTAACCGGGAAGACGGCGGAACAGCAATGGCAGGTGTTTTTGGGGTTGTTCGGGGGGCACAGCAGAAATTCATCCCAAGGATGAGGAAACATGCTAAGGGAAGACAAGGGAAGTCAAGGACAGCATTAAAGAAAAAGCATACAAAGTGGCGATGGTTAGTGTGAAGCCAGAGGATTGGGAAGCCTTTAAAAGCGAGCAGGGGATAACTAAAAAAGCAATAAGGGGAGAGAACATGAAATATGAGTGCATTCTATCTAGTAATATAAATGAAGATAGGAAGAGTTTATTTCAATATATAAAAAGAGAGGCAAAAATAGACATTGGAGCATCGAAGACGTGGCTGGATAAATAATAATAGGAAGACACCAGTGGGATGCCAGAGCTCCAGGAAAATCAGGGGGCAGAGGTGAGTACAGTGGCCATCACGAAGGAGAAGATTCTGGGGAAACTAAAAGGTCTGACGATGGATAAGTCACCTGGACCAGATGGACTATACCCCTGGATTCTAAAAGAGATAGCTGAGGAGATTGTGGAGGCATTGGTGGTGATCTTTCAGGAATCACTGGAGGCAGGAAGAGTCCCAGAGGACTGGAAGGTGACGAATGTAACACCACTCTTTAAGAAGGGAGGGAGGCAGAAGACAGGAAGTTATAGGCCAGTAAGCCTGACTTCGGTCATTGGTAAGATTTTAGAGTCTGTTATTAAAGATGAGACCGCAAAGCACTTGGAAGTGCATGGTAAAATAGGACTGAGTCAGCACGGCTTTGTCAAAGGGAGGTCATGTCTGAAAAATCCGTTAAGAGTTCTTTGAGGAGGTAACAAGGAAGTTAAACAAAGGAGAACTAGTGGACGTGATTTAGTTAGATTTCCAGAAGGCCATTGACAAGGTGCCGCATAGGAGATTGTTAAATAAATTAAAAGCCCATGATGTTAAGGGTAAGATCCTGGCAAGGATAGAGGATTGGTTGACTGGCAAAAGGCAGAGTGGGGATAAAGCGGTCTTTTCAGCATGGCAGCAGATGACTAGTGGTGTGCCTCAGGGGCCTGCGCTGGGATCACAATTTTCACAATATCCATTAATGATCTGGAAGAAGGTACTGAAGGCATTGTTGCTAAGTTTGCAGATGATACAAAGATCTGTCGAGGGACAGGTAGTATTGAGGAAGCAAGGGGGCTGCAGAAGCACTCTCCTGCAGACAAGCTAGGAGAGTGGGCAGTGAAGTGGCAAATGAAATACAATGTGGAAAAGTGTGAGGTTATGCACTTTGGAAGGAGGAATTTAGGCAGACTATTTTCTAAATGGGGAAATGCTTTGGAAATCAGAAGCACAAAGGGAGTTGGGAGTCCTGGTTCAGGATTCTCTCAAGATTAACGTGCAGGTTCAGTCGGCAGCTAGGAAGGCAAATGCAATGTTAGCATTCATGTCAAGAAAACGTCTGAGGACTCTGGGTCTGTACTCGGAGTTTAGAAGGATGAGAGGGGATCTTATTGAAACTTGCAAGATACTGCGAGACTTGCGTAGAGTAGATGTGGAGAGGATGTTTCCACTTGTAGGAAAAACTAGAACCAGAGGCCACCACCTCAGACTAAAGGGACGATCCATTAAAACAGAGATGAGGAGGAATTTCTTCAGCCAGAATGTGGTGAATCTGTTAAACTCTTTGCCGCAGAAGGCTGTGGAGGCCAAATCACTGAGTGTCCTTAAGACAGATAGATAGGTTCATGATTAATAAGGGGATCAGGGGTTATGGGGAGAATGGGGATTAAAAGAATATCAGCCATGATTGAATGGTGGAGCAGACTCGATGTGCCGTGTGGTCTAATTCTGCTTCTATGTCTTATGGTCTTATGATAAAATATGTCTGTCCATGTGTGTCCACATTGAAAAACTATACCGAAAAATTGCAATTACAAGTTTATCTACTATTATTTGAAAATTGTCACTTCTCCAGTGGCAGATCTGAGGATTGAAAAAAATGCACGAGAGGCCAGAATCGGAGAATTTACAGTGCAGAAGGAGGCCATTCGGCCCATCGGGTCTGCACTGGCCCTTGGAAAGAGCACCCTATTTCAGCCCACGCCTCCACCCTGTCCCTGTAACCCAGTAACCCCACTTAACCTTTTAAAAACTAAGGGCCAATTTAGCATGGGCAATCCACCTAACCTGCACATCTTTGGACTGTGGGATGAAACCGGAGCACCCGGATGAAACCCACGCAGACACGAGGGAAAAAGTGCAAACTCCACACAGTCACCCGAGGCTCAAATTGAACGCTGGTCCCCGGAGCTGAGACAGCTGTGCTAACTACCCAAATAAGAGAGATTGTGATTTGGGACTGGGGAATGTTTATGGGGTTGGGAATAGGTGAGGCTATGAAAAGATTCAAGCATAAGAGTATAAATTTATAAAATTTATAATTATAAGCATTAAAGTATAAATTTGACATGTTCTAGTTTGGTGAGCACAGTGTTGATGGTTAATGGATGAGATAAGCTCAACGGGAAGCAACTGTATTCGGGGATGTAGAGCAGATTCAGTTGATTCAATCATCTGCTCGTCCTCCAGCTTTGCTTTTGTTCTGAACTCTGTGCAATAGCATGGCAGATCACCTGGCTTTGCACAGTGGGCGAAACAGCTGGCTTGTAATGCAGAACAATGCCAGCAGCGCGGGTTCAATTCCAGTACCGGCCTCCCCGAACAGGTGCCAGAATCTGGCGACTAGGGGCTTTTCATAATAACTTCATTGAAGCCCACCTGTGACAATAAGCGATTATTATTATTATATCCGTTTGTATTTATTTAAATGTGGAAAAATCACTGCATTTGTATTACAAAGAGGCTAGACTGTAATGTTGATGAGCAGAACAGAAGATCTGTGATTTCAAGGTCAAATTCAATTCAAAAGTAGTAATTTTGGACTCTCAACTTTAAAGTATTTATTTCCATGGATGCCAGTTTGGAAGAGTTTTTCTAGAATATTTCTGCTTTTATTTCAGATTTTCAGCACACACTATTTTGCTTTTATTTTCTCTTGATTTCAAGCTCTAATTGTATTTTATTCACTTTTTTTGTTTTATTGTTTAGCCTTCAACACACAGCGTCCATGGAATCTACTGCAGTCCAGCAGATGGAAATCCTCTGCTACTAACTGCTGGATCAGATATGAGGATAAGGTGATGTACTTTGGATAGAATTGGGGAGGGTGGGTTTATTTTGTTTTGTCAAAGGTGGCAGATCTTTTTCATATTTGAAATGTCTAGCATCACTTTGTACATATTGGCTGTATTTTGGAAGCCTGCCAGAGACAGATGAATCTGGAATATCTGCTTGCATCTTCCTGCCTCCAGGCCAGTTTGTGGAGGGGGGCCTTGCAGGATGACAGCTACCCATCTGCAGGTTAGCATAATTAAAAAAAAAAAATTATATTAAGACCAACGATTAGAGGCCAAATGATGCCTGGAGATGACCTGCTGATGACCGGAATGGGGGCCAGCGCATGAAGATCAATTTGAGGCCATCCCACATCTACCATACCTACATGTGAAGTACTGCCCCTTTCACACTGGTGACCTGGGAATCATGGCCATTTCTTGCACACTTCCAACTTCAGATGCCTTCCCCCTCTGTTAACTGCATTGATGGGCTTCAATGCTCAGTGGCCTCCTATGGCCTTCTAGCCATTCCTTTGAAAATTGTGACTTCCCCAACCCAAATGTGATCCTTGCAAAGGGGTCACCAAACCGAAACAAAAATCCACCCCATTGCATCTCGCATCACCCATATTGCAGGAAATGAAGGTACTAATTATGTTTGCTGCTGTACTTCTAAGGTACTGGAAACCGGTCAATAAGTTGCCTCCAATTCCCTGAACTTTACTCTTCGCTAGCAGATTGCTGCAATTCAGATGCCTTCTGGCAGCCTTATAAATAAAATACCCATAGACTTTTCCCTGTCCATTATTTTTGGCACCGCCTTTTAAAAAGGAAAATAAAGGCATGATTTAGCCTTTACAAATTCATGCTGGTTGTCTGCTAATTGTTCTATTACTTTATTCTTGCACTGGTAAATTTCCGACAAATGTTAGGCTAACTAGTTGCAATTTTCTTGATTTTCCACTTTCACATTTGCTAAATAGCAGAATGATGGGCACAATTTTGCAATCTTTTATTAATTTGTTCGCAGGATCGCAGTGTTGCTGGCTAGACCAGCATTTTTATTGCCCAGCCCTAATTGCCTTTGAGATGGTGATGAGAAGCTGCCTTGAACGACTGCAGTCCTTATCGTGTAGGGACACCAACACTGCTGTTAGGCAGGGAGTTCCGAAATGTTGACCGAGTGACAGTGAAGGAAGGGTCATTTAGTTTCTAAGTCGTGGTGGTGTGTAGATGGAGGGGAACTTCCAGGTGGTGATGTGCCCATGCATCTGCTACCCTTGTCCTTCTAGGTGGCAGAACTCGTAGGTTTGGAAGCCATTGTCAAAGGAGCCTTGGTCAGTTGCTGCAGTGCATCTTGTAGCTGGTGCATTCTGCCGTCACTGTGTCGGTGGTGGAGATGATGCATGTTGAAAGTTGTGGATGGAATGCTAATCAAGCGGGCTCGTTGTCTTGAATAGTGTCAAACTTCTTGTGTTGTTGGAGCTGCATTCATCAGTACAGGGTAGTCCATCATTCTCCTGTCTTGATCTTGTAAATGGTGGACAGGCTTCGAAGAGTTCGGAAGTGAGTTACACTCCACAAAATTCCCAACCTCTGACCTGTTGTAGCTGTTGTATTTATATGGCTGGTCCAGTTCAGGATCTGGTTGATGATGTTATGATACCCCAGGCTAGGGTGTGGTCAATTCCAGCCCCCCTTGACCTGGAGTCGCAACACAATTGAATTAACCAATAATTGTAGAAAAATACCCAAAGTCTTTGGTCCTTGGTTGCCTATTAATTACAATCACCAAGTTTGTAAATTTAAGCACAATTACTTTTACTTGTAACAAGAACTATAATGAAACATTCGGCAAATGCAACTGATTAACTATTATGTAATTCCTAATCCACCACATCTTACCCAAGTCTACATATATATATATATATATATATATATATATTAACAATATATATACACACACGCGACAGACAAACATAAGGGTGTAAAAATAATAATGAAAGAGATTAAAGTATTTGGCCGCATTTTAGCTAAATGGGAACCAAGTCCCATAGCGAGCGCGTTTAGCCGCACGTTTCCCGGCACTCTCAGCACTGAGAAACACATGGCTATAGAACGCTACTCATGTTAAATAAGGTGCCTCAGTGGGCAACGCGCGGTCAAGGCTGCACAAAGACCCGTTTTCTACACCGAGGAGCTCCGCTCGCAGGAACTCCTCAGTGTAGTGAGAGATCGGGATACTGTTTTGAAATGGCTTCCCGATCTCCAAGGCCGCTTATGCAAAGCCTGAACCCTGGCCCAATGCACTATAAGAGGGTCTCTTCTGCTCCCCCCACCACCACCACAAACAACTGCGCAGGGCATCCTGGCTCAATCGGCAGCAGACAGAAAATGCCACCTTCGCAGTGCCAACCTGGCACCCTGCAGTGCCCCTGCTGGAACCACCTTAGCAGTGCCAGGCTTGCACCAAGGTGGCACCAGCAGTGCCAGGGTAACACCCTGCCCAAAGGGCATGTAGCTGGGGGCCAATCCGCTGGGTGACCCCCATGATTGCCATTTCATCTGGTTCCTGTCCATCTCGCCTCTCTCTCCCTCTGGGTCTTTCCCTCTGGGTCTCTCGCCTCTGGGTCTCTCACCTCTGGGTCTCTCGCCTCTGCCTCTCTTGGTCTCTCGCCTCTGCCTCTCTCGCCTCTGCCTCTCTCGGTCTCTCGCCTCTGCCTCTCTCGGTCTCTCGCCTCTGCCTCTCTCGGTCTCTCGCCTCTGCCTCTCTCGGTCTCTCGCCTCTGCCTCTCTCGGTCTCTCGCCTCTGCCTCTCTCGGTCTCTCGCCTCTGCCTCTCTCGGTCTCTCGCCTCTGCCTCTCTCGGTCTCTCGCCTCTGCCTCTCTCGGTCTCTCGCCTCTGCCTCTCTCGGTCTCTCGCCTCTGCCTCTCTCGGTCTCTCGCCTCTGCCTCTCTCGGTCTCTCGCCTCTGCCTCTCTCGGTCTCTCGCCTCTGCCTCTCTCGGTCTCTCGCCTCTGCCTCTCTCGGTCTCTCGCCTCTGCCTCTCTCGGTCTCTCGCCTCTGCCTCTCTCGGTCTCTCGCCTCTGCCTCTCTCGGTCTCTCGCCTCTGCCTCTCTCGGTCTCTCGCCTCTGCCTCTCTCGGTCTCTCGCCTCTGCCTCTCTCCTCTCTCGCCTCTGCCTCTCTCGGTCTCTCGCCTCTGCCTCTCTCGGTCTCTCGCCTCTGCCTCTCTCGGTCTCTCGCCTCTGCCTCTCTCGGTCTCTCGCCTCTGCCTCTCTCGGTCCTCTCGCCTCTGCCTCTCTCGGTCTCTCGCCTCTGCCTCTCTCGGTCTCTCGCCTCTGCCTCTCTCGGTCTCTCGCCTCTGCCTCTCTCGGTCTCTCGCCTCTGCTCTCTCGGTCTCTCGCCTCTGCCTCTCTCGGTCTCTCGCCTCTGCCTCTCTCGGTCTCTCGCCTCTGCCTCTCTCGGTCTCTCGCCTCTTCCTCTCGGTCTCTCGCCTCTGCCTCTCTCGGTCTCTCGCCTCTGCCTCTCTCGGTCTCTCGCCTCTGCCTCTCTCGGTCTCTCGCCTCTGCCTCTCTCGGTCTCTCGCCCTCTCTATCTCTCTCGCCTCTCTCTCTGCCTCGCTATCTCTCTCGCCTCTCTCTCTGCCTCGCTATCTCTCTCGCCTCTCTCTCTGCCTCGCTATCTCTCTCGCCTCTCTCTCTGCCTCGCTCTCTCTCTCGCCTCTCTCTCTGCCTCGACTCTCTCTCTCGCCTCTCTCTCTGCCTCGCTCTCTCTTTCGCCTCTGTCTCTGTCTCGCTCTCTCTCTCTCTGCCTCTGTCTCTGTCTCGCTCTCTCTCTCGCCTCTGTCTCTGTCTCGCTCTCTCTCTCGCCTCTGTCTCGCTCCTCTCTCTCGCCTCTGTCTCTGTCTCGCTCTCTCTCTCGCCTCTGTCTCTGTCTCGCTCTCTCTCTCGCCTCTGTCTCTGTCTCGCTCTCTCTCTCGCCTCTGTCTCTGTCTCGCTCTCTCTCTCGCCTCTGTCTCTGTCTCGCTCTCTCTCTCGCCTCTGTCTCTTGCCTCTGTCTCTCTGTCTCTCGCCTCTGCCTCTGTCTCTCGGTCTCTCGCCTCTGCCTCTGTCTCTCAGTCTCTCGCCTCTGCCTCTGTCTCGCTCTCTCTCTCGCCTCTGTCTCTGTCTCGCTCTCTCTCTCGCCTCTGTCTCTGTCTCGCTCTCTCTCTCGCCTCTGTCTCGCTCTCTCTCTCGCCTCTGTCTCTGTCGCGCTCTCTCTCTCGCGCTCTCTCTCTCGCCTCTGTCTCTGTCTCGCTCTCTCTCTCGCCTCTGTCTCTGTCTCGCTCTCTCTCTCGCCTCTGTCTCTGTCTCGCTCTCTCTCTCGCCTCTGTCTCTTGCCTCTGTCTCTCTGTCTCTCGCCTCTGCCTCTGTCTCTCGGTCTCTCGGTCTCTCGCCTCTGCCTCTGTCTCTCGGTCTCTCGCCTCTGCCTCTGTCTCGCTCTCTCTCTCGCCTCTGTCTCTGTCTCGCTCTCTCTCTCGCCTCTGTCTCTGTCTCGCTCTCTCTCTCGCCTCTGTCTCTGTCTCGCTCTCTCTCTGTCTCGCACTCTCTCTCGCCTCTGTCTCTGTCTCGCTCTCTCTCTCGCCTCTGTCTCTTGCCTCTGTCTCTCTGTCTCTCGCCTCTGCCTCTGTCTCTCGGTCTCTCGCCTCTGCCTCTGCCTCTGTCTCTCGGTCTCTCGCCTCTGCCTCTGTCTCGCTCTCTCTCTCGCCTCTGTCTCTGTCTCGCTCTCTCTCTCGCCTCTGTCTCTGTCTCGCTCTCTCTCTCGCCTCTGTCTCTGTCTCGCTCTCTCTCTGTCTCGCTCTCTCTCTCGCCTCTGTCTCTTGCCTCTGTCTCTCTGTCTCTCGCCTCTGCCTCTGTCTCTCGGTCTCTCGCCTCTGCCTCTGCCTCTGTCTCTCGGTCTCTCGCCTCTGCCTCTGTCTCGCTCTCTCTCTCGCCTCTGTCTCTGTCTCGCTCTCTCTCTCGCCTCTGTCTCTGTCTCGCTCTCTCTCTCGCCTCTGTCTCTGTCTCGCTCTCTCTCTCGCCTCTGTCTCTCGCCTCTGCCTCTCTCCTCTGCCTCTGTCTCTCGGTCTCTCGCCTCTGCCTCTGTCTCTCGGTCTCTCGCCTCTGCCTCTGTCTCTCGGTCTCTCGCCTCTGCCTCTGTCTCTCGGTCTCTCGCCTCTGCCTCTGTCTCTCGGTCTCTCGCCTCTGCCTCTGTCTCTCGGTCTCTCGCCTCTGCCTCTGTCTCTCGGTCTCTCGCCTCTGCCTCTGTCTCTGTCTCGCTCTCTCTCTCGCCTCTGTCTCTGTCTCGCTCTCTCTCTCGCCTCTGTCTCTCGCCTCTGTCTCTCGCCTCTGTCTCTCTCCTCTGCCTCTGTCTCTCGGTCTCTCGCCTCTGCCTCTCTCGGTCTCTCGCCTCTGCCTCTCTCGGTCTCTCGCCTCTGCCTCTCTCGGTCTCTCGCCTCTGCCTCTCTCGGTCTCT